>NC_133787.1:12025786-12072459 GCF_003597395.2 Chelonoidis abingdonii | reverse complement strand
CCTAGGTCCTTTTCTGCAGAACTGCTTCCTAGCCATTCGGTCCCTAGTCTGTAACAGTGAATGGGAGTCTGCCATCCTAAGTGCAGGACTCTGCACTTGTCCTTGTTGAATCTCACCAGGTTTCTTGTGGCCCAGTCCTCTAATTTGCCTAGGACCCTCTGTATCGTATCCCTATCCTCCAGCATATCTACCACTCCTCCCATTTTAGTGTCATCTGCAAACTTGCTGAGAGTGCAGTCCACGCCACCCTCCAGATCATTAATGTACAACAAAGGGAAGCTGGAGCAAACTTTGTTGGCCTTGGCCCTATCCCCCATATATCTTACTATCCATCTTTTGCATTTCCCTCATGAACAGTCAAAAAAACAAAACAAAACAACCACCAGTTACAGAGTTCTAGGGAACCTTGCATGGGTTAGGCAAACAGGTTGGGCCCTAAAGATAAGCTCTGAACTCTTCTCCTGCATTTGTAGATAGGCAATAATTTGACAACGTGTCTTGAAATTAGGTATCAAAATATAATTTCCTTTGCCTTTGATTTTTTTTAAAGAGTTTTTGCAAAAAAATAGAAAGAAAGGTATAGAAAGGGAATTGTACCAAACACATTTCGGTGCAACTTCAAGATTTAGTAACAGTGTCATTACAATTTTTACTATTATATGGCTTGTAACTATAGATGTGGACTATATGGTAAATGAGTGGCGGGCAATCTAGCCAGCCTGACCATGTTTCTGGATGAAAATCAGGGCGGAATCCCTGCAGGCTACCATGGGAAACATCACAAGCAGAACTGTCAATAATCATTGGTTGCCACAGTGAACGCTTTCTTGTTTTTATATAAAAATAAATTGGTGCAAAATATATTACTGTCTTATGCCTGATCTCATGTCTCTAATAGAGATGGGCTTGAACGGAAAGCCCTAGGTGTCAGACCATGTCTTTGCTCGGATTGAGAATTTGGAAGCTGGATCCCAGGTTAGCACATCTCTAGTCTACAGTTAACGCAGCAGTGAGATCTGACTGGAGCATGGTCACTGTGTACAACCGTAAACATTGGTCACTGTGCACAGCAGCAAACAGATGTCTAACTTCTTCACAAGCTTTGTCAAGATTTTACTGGGAAAAAGAGATTTCCAGGATGGTTTTGTTGTTAATGGGGACTGAAGGCTACTGTCACTAGATTTAGCCACTGGTCTTTACGCCTCCAGAAATGCAAAGTCAGATCTTTAATAAAATGATTTTTAAAGGCATGATGAAAGTTGGTTAAAGACATACTATTTTTTTATTATGTCAAAGGACAGAGAAACTGCAATTGTCTAAAAATTGCAACATGTCAAAAGCCCACCTCATTCAAAATGCTGAAATACATATACAAATCCTGGTTATTAGTACCAAAAGGTTCAAGAATCTCTTGAACACAGGGGCCAGACCAACTGACATAAAGTGCCATGACCTCATTGAAATCAATGCAGTAACAGTGATATTAACTGGCTGAAGATCTAGTGTCTGTTGTGTGATACACCTCCATGGACTCCACAATTATATTGATGTGATTCCTGCAAGTATCACTCCTTAAAACACCTCTTAAGACTCTGACACTGCAGCGCTGAAAACTGTCTGATGCTCCATCTGAGAACTGTTTTAAGGGGTACTAACGGAAGGAATCACAATTAAATCAAAGTAGTGCCCACACTGGTAAAAAGTGTCAAGCAGATACCAAAAAATCCCCACACTATTCCAAATACTTCCATCCGGGAATTCCATCTGCCCTACAAGTGAATTTCTGCTGAATAATGCTGAGTTCTTGTAAAAATAGTAGGACAGGTGGGATTGTAAGACTCCAGTACTGCACCTGAACCATACCAAATATGTTCAGCTTCTCTCTGTTGCCTGACTTCTCTTTCCTTATCTGCCATTTAACTGCAAACAAACACCCTAAGAAATGCTTCAAATTGTGTTCATTTCTCATTCTCTGTTCTTCCCGTTGGCGAGACCTTTGGTAAAACACTAGTAATTTGCCTAATGAGAGTTTGATTTAAATTTCAATGGTGTTAATTGCTTGGCTTCTTCCACCTTCCTTTGCCCAATCCCCATCCATCTACAGTTCATGCTTTCTTCACATGCGTTCCCTTTGTGCTTTCTACACTTTTCTGCTTTCTCCAATGCCACACCTCAAGTTTGGGAGGCACTCCTAACATGCAAACAAAGCCACCTCACTGTCCTCCTTTAATTCTCCACTAAAAACTCTCCTTGCCATGATGCCTACCCAAAAAGGGGACAATGGTTGAGCAGCTAGTGTGTTGCGACCACTGCTTCTCATGGTGGCCAGAGAGGTGTTTTTCATTGTTTCCCTGTGCTTGCCTGTTTGGTTTTTTTTGTGTTTGTACAGTGCCTCGTGCCATTAGTTCCCAGCCTACAATTGGTGTCCCCAAGTGCTGCTACAGTTAAATCATGATACAGCTGATTATTCACATTGTCTGATTTGGTATTTTCACTTTACTGTGTATCGTCTGATTCTAGGCCATATTTCCAAGTTTAAAGGAAAACAAAGTTGGAATAATCAAGATATACTTCAGAGTGGGCTATAGCCCATGAAAGCTTATGCTCAAATACATTTGTTAGTCTCTAAGGTGCCACAAGTATTCCTGTTCTTTTAGTAAGATATATTTGTTTGTTAGGCCATTTTAAGTACCTGAAATTAATGCAGCTATTTACATGCTTAAAGATAAGCTTGTGTCAGAAGGATCAGAGCCTTAGTTTTTACATAAAACTGACCAGAAATCATTCCTCTGATGTTGGTGATTCATTAACCACCACATTTTACTGAGGGGTTATGAAAGATGACGGACGAGATTGCACTGATTCATAAGACTGTGGGACTAGAAAACTCGTCTAGACCACCTGATAGGACATTTAGTCTAACCTACTCTTAAATACATCCTCCAGAAGATGTGAGATTCCACACACCTTATCTAGGCAATTTATATCCAGTGTTTAAACTACCCTGGGAACAATTAAGAAACTTTTCCCCTAATGTTCCAACCTAAAATCTCCCTCTGCATGCAGTTTAACCCCAAATTGCTTCTTGTTCTATCCTTGAGAGGCTACAGCGTGAACAAGTTTCTCCCTCCTCCTGATGACACCCTTTTAGTTACCTGAAAACTGCTATCAATGTCCCCTCTCAGTCTTCTCTTTTCCAACTACAACAAATCCAATTCTTTCGCCGCTTCTTCATAGGTCATGTTCTCAAGACATTTATTCATTCTTGTTGCTCTCCTCTGACCCATCCTATTTCTCCACATCTTTCTTGAAATTGCAGTGCCCAGAACTGGACACTGCAATAACCAGCACAGAGTAGAGCGAAAGAATGACTTCTTGTATCTGCTCATAAACACCTGTTAATGCATTCCAGAATCACGTTTGCTTTTTTTGCAACAGCATCTCACTGTTGACTCGTATTTAGCTTGTGGCACTATAACCCCTAATCCCTTTCTGGCCATACTCGCTTTCTAGAACAGTCTCTTCCCATTCTTATGTGTGATAAACTGGATTGTTCCATTTCTAAGCGAGGTAGCACTTGATTTGTCTTTATTTGAACTTCGTCAGGTTTACCTCAGATCATTTCTTCTCAATTTGTACCTGATCGAGTCTCTTCGACATTATGACCCTTGTCTCCGAACGCACGTTGCAATCCTCCCAGTTGCGTATCATCCAAAACCTTTAATAGCTGATGCCTTTCTTTGCCAAGTCTAAGTTGTTGATGAAGATATTGAATCAGTATGGGCCTGCTGGTCCCAAAACAGACTACCTGCGGGCGGAACTCCCTCCCAACTATGTTTATATTGTCGTTCCATTCTCCAGCATGGCAATTTACAGGCGACTTATTTAATAGACTAACTGCTTTTTGACGTGAGTGGTATCCAGCCAGATTATAGTTAGCACTTCACTCATATAGATTTTGGCCTAAGTAAGATATCAATACGCAATATGAAGTAATATCAATTGAGGATGCTGAGATCCGACTCATGTCAAATGCCTTTTACTAAAAGTCTAGGGTTAGAGTGGACCACATTCAAGCCTGGCTCTCTCTTACAAGCTCTGATTATCCTTATCAGAAAAGAAATCTCTGCATATCAATTGTTGATATTTTTGATTCAATTGCATTGTTCTCTTTTAATCCAACTCTCAACTGAAAATGTGGCTTGGAGGATATTTACCATAAATAAGCCTTCCAAGTGTTGCAGATGATTCCACACAATTACTTTGCTCCCATTATCTTCCCTGGCACAGAAGTTAAACTAACTGGTCTGTAGTTTCCTGGGTTGTTTTTATTTCCCTTTTTATAGATGGCCACTATATTTGCCCTTTTCCAGTCTTCTGGAATCTCTCATCTCCCATAATTTTCCAAAGATAGTAGCTAGAGGCTCAGATACCTCCTCTATTAGCTCCTTGAGTATTCTAGGATGCATTTCATCAGGTTCTGGTGACTTGCAGGCATCTAACTTTTCTAAGTGATTTTTAACTTATTCTTTTAGTATTTTATCTTCCAAACCTACCCCTTTGCCATTAGCATTCACTGTGTTAGGCATTCCTTCAGACTTCTCACAGTTGTTCTTCCTTCTGCAAAACAATATCAGCAATCACCGACGCATACGGGGATTTCTGAACATTTTGGGCTTGATCCTCATTTACACTAAAGCCTTTTTTATACTGCTCTGGCAGTGTAAAGATCCCTTAAAGCAGATGTAAGTTACATTTGAACTCGCTTTAAGGCACTTTTCTACTGTCTGAGTGGTGTAAACTGGCCTTAATATAAATGAGAATCAGACCTTTTATGTCTAACTGATGTTAGTATGGGAAGCCTATGGTGTATAATTAAAAATGTCTAATTCACCAAAGACAACACTGGCTCAGTGAAAGCTTGTCATCTTCTATATGGTACTAGAGTCATGCATTGTGCATTTATGCACTGAGTTATCTTTGAGTTTGTCACTACTGTTACGTGAGGAGAGCAATATAGAGTAAACATGCATTCAGCTTCTACAATTTAGGGTCACTACAATTAGTAGAAGTTAATTTTTGACATGGATTTCCAAAAACAGGAAAATATGAATTACAGCATGTGGTTGCGTGATACCAGAGAGATAAAAAGAGTTGCCTAACATTAATCTGTCAAGAGAAAATCTACCAGCAACCTCTGCTATATTGTTTATGTGAAAAATTAGCATTCAACTTCGAGAGACCAAAAAGTTTGCTAAAAATTACAATAAAAAAGCCGTGAATTTATAAACAGATTCTAGTTAGTAATTATTACTGAACAGGGCATAAAGAGTTAACTGCATTCATAAGCACTTTCATGTTATTGTTCATAACATGAACAAAACATGAAAAAGTATCTATAATGAAAACGGAAACAATAAATTCATGAAATACCACAGGTTTGACAAACAGGTTTCTCTGTACATTTTCAGCTGTGTCTTTCATTTAATGGAGCAGGGATTAATCTGGTGAACTAAGTCATAGAATATTATTCTACTTAGATGGCTGTGAAAACTCAAAAGTGACAAGAGATAAAATAATCACTTCTCATTTCTTAAAGCACATAAAGGTCACAAAATAACATGTAATTTCCCCACCCCGGTATTTGCTTAAGAACAAGTAACAGGTAGAGGAGGGTGGATATCTGAACAAAAAAACACCCTATTGTTAATATCTAGGGATTACTATGTCAAAATATTAGTTATGTTATCAATCAGATTTAAAACCAAAGAATGTCTGTACAACACAAAAGGAACCCTCTCTCCCTTCCCCAATCCCACTTAAGTTAATTGGCCACAGTATTTTGCATAAACACAATGTCCCTACTGTAGCCAGTTTGTTGGAATTTTGCAGAGGAGCATTAGTCACATTTACAAAACGATGTTTTCCTTTTCTAGTCCAAATAATCTTCCTCCAGTTATTATTGGCCTGTACACAGGAATAAGGTTGGACAGAGGGAGATGAGGGGTGAAATTAATTTTGTAACTCATATGCTTGAAGAAATGAGAAACAAATATAAATGTGGATGTGGTCTCTTGCAACCCATATACCCAAACACTGGAGTCTCATAACATTACACATTATAGCTTTCCAAACTGGCAAATGGATAGGAGAGAAGGAGATGAACCAGGAGGACCTCTGGTGTGGATTCTTTTTCAACTTAGGTTGCAGGAGGAGTCTGAAAACACATGTTCCAATCCCATCACCATCCTAATTGCTAAAGAGATCTCTTAAAAAGCAGGAAAAAAGCAACCTCAGCCACTCAAGACCTGCTGTTGGCATGTTGGGACAGGGGCAAGGTTCCATAGCCCCTCAATAGATCACCTGATGCGTGTGTCTGCTTCATCTCAAAAGCCACCGGAGGTCATCGCTTAATGCAGCCTTGGTGAAGAAGTGACTCTAGAAATGGCATTGTGAAGTTCCAAGCTTATTTTGCCCCAGTAACTCCAGATCAGTTCTACCCACTGTACAAGGAAAAAGATGCTCTTACTTCTACCCCTGAAAATTTAGCCTGTGAGAACCAGTCTGTGTTCTTCCTTCTTCTGCACTATCACTGGTAATAATGATTCTGCAAGGCATGGTTTTCAATGGGGTAACACAGTTTGCAATTTGGAGCTTAATCAACACAGTGTGTTGACAATGTAGGAGAAGAATTAGAATCCACCCCAATTGTCCACATTTGCGTTGGCTCTACAGTTCTAACAGGAGTGAAAAGCAGCAAAGCAGCAAAAAACCAAAAGGACCCATACTTCTGAGGGCAGTAAACCAGAAATCACAGGTGCTTCCAAACTCTAGATGGGGGGGGGACCACAGATTCTTTATTACTTACTCTCAAAATTCCTGCAGTTTTCACATGGAGGGTTTAAGTGGTTGGGGAGAAATCAGAAAATGCCACAAAGCCAGCACTCCTCCCTTCCATGCTAAGCCAAGATTTCCTGGATCCCAGACCCTCTCATCACATTCTTTGTTGCTGGCATATGCCACATGAAAAAAAAAAATCTAACATTGGTTCCCCACATTTTGGACCCCAATTGTGACTAAGCACCAGAGCATCCCAGCCACCCATTTTTCAAAGTTCTCTTTCCTTTTTCTCTGTTTCCTTCCCCTCCCTGCAAGCTCCAATACTTCCTCTCTTCTGTATCTCCCTCTTCATTCTCTCTCAGCTACTAATTCACACCCTTCACTAGGATCTCTTTCGCCGTCCCCATTTTCCTTTGGTTCATAAGAATATAAGAATGACCACATTGGGTCAGACCTAAAATCCATCTAGCCCAGTATCCTGTCTTCTGACAGTGGCTAATCCCAGGTGCTTCAGAGAGAATGAACAGAACAGGTAATCATCAAGTGGCTCATCCTCTGTCACCCATTCCCAGCTTCTGGCAAACAGAATCTAGGGACACTATCCCTGCCCATTCCAGCTAATAGCCACAGATGGACCTATCCTTCATGAACTTATCTAGTTCTTTTTTGAGTCCTGTTATAGCTCACCATTAAACACATTTACCAGTGCCAATTCTTCCAGGGTTCAGTAGGATTAGGCATGAGGAGAACTTCAGCCAATAGATCATTCTGGTGAAATTTTGGTTGTTTTCTTCAAAAAAACCAAACAATTCACCCTCACCTCAAATGCCCCAAAGTTCACTGGTTGACTTGAAAAATCATCTCTTGAAAATAATGTTGCTCCCTTTTCTATCATTTACATGTCACCCTTCTCCCCTCTATCTTCAAACTACCAGAGCTTCCCCTTTTCCAGTGAGACCCTACCTCCCATGATTTGCTTCATCTCTCCTTTGTGACTGACTTTTTTTGTTCACATAGAAATTCTTCAAAGATCTGAAGGAGGCAGGGCCCCAATATGTATTTCTGCATATTTTTGTATTTTTGGAAGATGGTGAACACTGATACCAACATTCCAGAATGGAAGCCCAATTTTATGACCAATAGTGGAGAGAGGGTATTTTAACATGTGCTTCGTGAAAAGTCTCTGACAACACAATTAACCAGTCTCATTAGCCCTTTTGTACAATAAGCGTCCAAATTATACTCCATTTAAACAAACGACCTTTGTGCATCTACAAAGCATGGGAACCCATTGTAGTAGCTTTGCTGAAACAGCAGAATAGCTCTCCACTGACCATCATCTCTTCAGAAAACAAGATTTATTGAAATGGGTGGAAAGCAGGTTTCCAGATATCATGGAAAGATCTTAGACAAAATCTAATAAAGGAGGCAGCTACTTTATAACAACTGGAGCAATGTCACACTTTTGGGGAATTACTGATGTGCGGACCCGTTTGTTCAGGTAAGCAACCCTCTTCTTTGCATATAGAAAATGTCTTGAAAATATCCTATTTCATACATTTACTGCTAGTTATTACTGCCTAATCATAAACTATGACTTAAATTCTGCTTTTGGTTTCAAATATGCAATTCCCATCAAAGTCATGTGGAGATGTACATACTTATCTGTGAGGCAAGGTGGGGGAAGTAATATATTTTATCGGACCAATTCTGTTGGTGAGAGAGAGAGAGAGAGGGAGACACACATACACACACTTTCAAGCCACATAGAGAAGCAGCAGATCTGTGTGGCTCAAAAGCTCGTCTCTCACACCAACGGAAGTTGGTCCAACAAAAGAGACTTACCTTGTCTCTCTAATATCCTGGGACCAACACAACTACAACTACACCGCATGCTTATCTGTGTACAGACTAGACTTCTTGCTGAAAAGGAACCATAACATAGCAGCACACTTGAGTGATGACAGGGTAATTCACAGCCATGGCAGTATAGAAACAGCAGCTGCTGTTTCTAAAAACATTTTCAAAATTTAACCATTAACAAGAGCCTCCTGCCCCAGTCATGATGTTAGGGAACAAGATTATAACCACTGCAATATTTCTGTAAGTATAAAGGATTAGTAGATCATGGATTTCTGCAAATCTTCATTGTGCCAGACAGTAAAAGCCAGTTAGAAGAGATAAGGGAGAAACACACGCCTAGTCATGGCTAATACGGTAGAACTTTTCACTTCACTTGAGGGTCAACAGTTTTGGGTTAAACCTATCTAGCTTCCTTAACAATGACTTGTAAGGTACATTTTTAAGTGAAAAAATCACTGCTAGAAATAGTCTGAGATTAACTCAAGAGGTATCAATGCTGTAATTATTATTATGGTACTTAAGTATTGTTACTATTAAACCAAGGATCTGTTCCAACACCACCACTGGAATAAGGTGAATTATTGGACCATGTCATAAAAACAGCTCAAAAGGTGGATTATAGGTAAGGATGTTTCCAGAAAGAAGCAGCACACATTGTGGTTTGTCTAATTCGTTATTTCACCACATAGTTCTGCTAGAGTGATACAGAGTTCAGACTTGAGTAACGAAAAATGTTTGCAATAATCTCTAAAAGTGTGTGTAAAATAATGAATGCCTCATGTTTGTATTCCTTACTAGATGCAAAGAGAAAGCAAAACACAAACCCTGTTCTTCAGCACAGTCTGGGTTACAGCTCCCAGGGGATTTTCCCCTTTCCCTCTCAGTCTGCTTCAGGGCCCACTGCAGGATTCTTCCTTGATCTTCTAACTAATCACTGCCTCCCAAGACTTTCTCCCTAGAGGCCCTTTCCTTCCAGCAAGTTCCCACTGCTTCCCCTCCCAGGAGACTCTGGTAAGTCTTTCCCAGGCTGGCGCTCCTGCTATCTACAGCCTCTGCCACCCTTTCTTACTAATAGCCCCGGACTGCATATGGCATGCCCGTCTCCTCCTCATCTGCACCTAATTAATTAACAGGGCTGACCCCAGGCCGCTGGCCCTTAAATGAGCAGACCACCCTGTTACAGGCTGCCTCTAAAAGAAAGAAGAAGAATTTTCCCTATCTAAAATTTTCTGCGAATGAGTTCCACATAGCTCTATTAATGGTAAATTCTGATATCATCATATGACCCTGGGAACCAGGATACAAGGCTTTAGCTATGCATTAATCCTGCCTGCCTAAGGGCATATCTCAGTCCTGCTGAGGGGGAGACAAGCAGAGACCATGTGACCAAAACCATCTGCACAATCCACTGCAAGTGGCATCTCAAATGAGCACAGCTTGGAAGAATACCACCATTTTCTGAGCCACCCTGCTTCAAGATTGTTTTGCAAGCCTAGGGTTTAAAATGATTAATTCCTCTCAGAACTGTTGGTTGAGGAAGTGGGCACCGCTGTTAAGCCCCAGTAAAATCACAGAATCATAGAACTGGAAGGGACCTCAAGAGATCATCTAGTCCAGTCCCCTGCATACATGGCAGGACTAAAATATTATCTAGACCATTCCACAGAGGTGTTTGTTTAACCTGCTCTTAAAAATCTCCAATGATGGCGCTTCCACAACCTCCCTAGGCAATTTATTCCATTGCTTATCCACCCTGACAGTTAGGAATCTTTTCCTAAGGTCCAACCTAAACCTCTCTTGCTGCAGTTTTAGCCCATTGTTTCTTGTCCTATCCTCAGAGGTTAAGAAAAACCTCCCTCCTCTTTTAACAACCTTTTACGTACTTGAAAACTGTTATCATGCCCTCTCAGTCTTCTCTTTTCCAAACTAAACAAACCCAGTTTTTTCAATCTTCCCTCATAGATCATGTTTTCTAGACCTTTAATCATTTTTGTTGCTGTTCTCTGGACTCGCTCCAATTTGTCCACGTCCTTCCTGAAATGTGGCACCCAGAACTGGATACAATACTCCAGTTGAGGCCTAATCAGAGTAGAGTAGGGCAGATACTTATTGTATCTTGCTTACAATACTCCCACTAATACAACCCAGAATAATGTTTGCTTTTTTGCAACAGTGTTACACTGTTGACTCAAATTTAGCTTGTGGGCCACTATAATCCCCAGATTCCTTTCTGCTGTACTCCTTCCTAGGCAGTCATTTCCCATTTCGTATGTGTACAAATGGAATACTTTGCATTTGTCCTTACTGAATAAGTAGCATGAAGATCTGCTGCTTAATCTCTTAATGTACTTCACACAAGATGTTTTTTTTGATCCTGAGGGTGAGATATTACACAAAACCTTTTAAAAACTGCATCAATTTGAAAAAGCTCTCCAGCTATTAGCAGTATACAAAAGAACGGTGGATGTAACTGATTCAGAAAAACCCTGAGAGTCTAGAATTATCTTCTCACACGGCAAGCCTGTAGGGATAAATCGCTGAGGATACTGTGGAAGATCAAGATGAAATGAGTAGAAGTTACAAGTGCAGAAGGATGTGAGTTGGTTTATTGGTCAACTGCATCAGGCCATCAAACCTACGACTATCAGGATTAAAATTGCTTTGTCCATTTTTCAAACTTTCAGTATAGGGAAAGGAAGAGAGGACGCCTGCAAGGACTTTGGAGAGGCTAATATGCCTTGAATTTGAGGGTAAATTCTCAAAAGTAAACTTTAAGAAATAATTATCTCCCATTCCCTCAGGAAATCATCAATCCTGTCTTCTAACTGCAGCTAAAGGGGATGAATCAGAATTTACATCTGGTATTGTGGGTTCTTCCCAATGCTCTCACTTCCTGCCTAACACAGGATAGGACATACAAAATTGGTCCTGACTCGTAGGATGGGCTGAAATGAAATTGTCAGCTCTCTCCTTTTCTGTGCTAGAAAGGATTCATTTAGATCTGATCATTCTTTCTTCGCCCTATCAAGTTATTGTCGAAGAGGTGCATCCTTCATTTCCCTCAGCCCAAAATAAGCTAAGACAAAGAGCTACTTATCTTGGAACTCACTGGTCTATGGAGAGACTAAACAGCTCAAAATGGAAAGCAATACTACTGTTTGCAATAGCTTCAGCAAGAAAGTCTACCAGCATGCCACATTCACTTTTTTTTTTTTTCAAGATTTATTTGAAACCATCTTTGTAGATATTTCATTTTTCTGAAGCCCCTTTTTGGCTATATGCTATTAAAGCTTTGGCTATATACACAACTAGGGCAGCCTCATGTTCCTTAGAATAAATAACTTTTCTCAAAAGGCTTGAATAAAGCAGATTCCATCTTCTTTGTCCCAAGAATCAGAGAGAGGCAACACCTTCTACAGCAGGGGTCAGCAACCTTTCAGAAGTGGTGTGTCGAGTCTTCATTTGTTCACTCTAATTTAAGGTTTCGTGTGCCAGTAATACATTTTAACATTTTTAGAAGGTCTCTTTCTATAAGTCTATAATATATAACTAAACTATTGTTGTATATAAAGTAAATAAGGTTTTTAAAATGTTTTAAAAAGCTTCATATAAAATTAAATTAAAATGCAGAGCCCCCCGGACTGGTGGCCAGGATTCAGGAAGCATGAGTGCCACTGAAAATCAGCTCACGTGCCACCTTCGGCACACATGACATAGGTTGCCTACCCTGTTCTACAGGAATACAGGATTTTTTTCCTGTCTGAAAATTCTGAAAATCCTGGTAACCATTTGAGAGACTGGATGAACTGAGAATGGAGCATTTATACTCATTAATGGTTTTACTGCACAAGAATAGCAGTCCTCCTTACTGGACCACTAAGAATAATTTGGAAGGCCAGTTATTGGTTTCTTTTGTTTTTCCCCCCATTAGGTCTAGCTGAGCTTTTTCCTGGCATGTAGAATTCCCCCACGGGTAAGGAGAGAAAGAAGCAATTAAATACAAAATGCTAACAAGCTGTCTAAGGTGATGATGTTTCCAAAGATTCTCTGGGTATTTGTACACCTAAAACAAATAATTTTAAGTCAAAGAAAAATAAAAGTTATGGCAAACCTAGAAAAAGTGGCACATTAGGATATTAATATAAACTGTCATTCTTGTGTTTTCCCCAAACCTCATGTGCTCTAAGCAATCAATCAACAGCCTCTGTGATCAGTCTCTGAGTCCTGATGGAGTAGGAAGATGTCATCCAGAGAGGAAAACATGTGGAAAATCTGTTGGCCATGTGTGTCATTACTGATATCAACATTTAGGTAAATATGCAAGAACCATCTAAAATTTGTATACTGCATAACAAATAACGGAGATAGCTTTTCCAGAATAAGTGTCCCAGCTTTTAGCTCTAGCTTTTGTCTGGATATTGTAACGTGTGATTCAAAGCTCTCCAGCAGTCTGTAGACAACAACAAATTTCCAAAGAATTATTTGATAAACTAATGAAAGCTTTCAGCTTTAATTATTCTCATGAGGATCTGAAAACAGACATATTTAGAAGGTACTACTTTCCCATGTAACCCATTATACAACTAATTTTAGACAGCAAAACTAATGTTTATTTTCTCCTGAGATGCCCAATAGTTTCATTAAACCTATGCTGGTGTTATCTGTAGTTTATAACTCAAATTAGGGACAGCAATTGATCTGAAAAAAAAAAATCAGGCCTTTCTATATCTGTAAAAATTTCATCTATACTACTGGAAACATATTCCAGTAACGAATGGTAATGAAACATTCTGTAGTTTCTGACTCAAACTGTGCTCACATACTACCACAATGGAGCACAGAGACTGCAGTGAATGGCACTCTAGATATAACTAAAATAGATTGTTAGATTTAGAAGACTGCAAATATAATTGGATTAAACAAAAGTGTTATCCAAAATGCAAAACGGGGAAACAAGCTGTTTTACAGGAAAGGTTTGCTACAGGCTGCAAGTGTCTCTGTTATGTTAAACCTTACCGTAATGTCATTTAGCATGTAAAAAAAAATCAAACAATGTTCTATGTAACCTCAAATTTCAAGCTACTAAGTCTCAGTAATAGTTTAAGGAGAGTTCAAAAGAAAAAACAGAAAAGTCAATGTCCAAAGGTATCAGAATAGCAGATCAAAGTGTGAAAAGGGATTAATTGCATCTTCAGCAAATGAAGTTTAAAATTCTAGTGTATTAGAGAAGGTCTTTTTTGAAATGGTAATAGGCTATACCTGAGCTGAAAAGACAATTAAGTTAATGTGTTAATTTTTTATGGCATCTGGCAGTAATATTTTTATCCTGTTAATTATACAGCAGACAGCAAATGTATATAATATGATAGCTCCATGCTGAGATGACATGCTTGCTGCCTAGTTAAGTGGCAGCATTTATCCTATAATTAGCTTGCAGGAATGTGATTTGCATTGCATACCTAACAGCATATATAATGTCAACTATGCCACAAAAGCCTAAAATGGAAACTGACACTCTCTTAGCTTTGACCTCTGTATATAACAAGGTGATGCCTTTTGTGACCTCCTGCTCTTTGTATTCAACCACTCAAAAAAAAAAAAAAAAATACACTGACATAATGCTGAAGATACGATAAATTCAAAATGCAAGGAAATTTAGAATTATGGCTGAAAATAAAGACTAGTGCTTCAGCCTTCACTCACTTCTGTATGGGGAATAAAAATGTATATTAACAGACATGGTCTGGTCTTATTTTCTGGCCTTAACTTTGAATACCCTTACTTTTGTGGGTGATGGGCAGATTCCCACTATTTTTTTTTTTGTGTGGTTACATTTATTTTTTATTGAAGTTTTGTAACTTTTAAAAATATTTTAAATTTAATATAATTTTTTTCATTACATATTGACTAAATTGCTCAGAACTCTCAAGTAGCCATTATTAATTATTACTACTACTAATTACTTGTATTGGAGTAAAATCTAAGAGCCCCAGTCATGGCCCAGGACCACACTGTGCTAGGCTCTATACAAACAGAGCAAAAAGATGGTCACTCTGTGATCTGCCAGATAAATACCAAGAGTGAAATCCTGGCCCCACTGAAGTCAATGGGCTTTTAGTCATTGACTTCACTGTGTGTGTGTGGGGGGGGGGGGGGGGCAGAATTTCACTCTGTACCAATAAGGGGCAGATTTGCCACCTTAGAGCGTGTAGCATCTTACTCCTACGTATCCCACTGATTTCAAATGACTACCCATGATGCAAGATGCTACTCAAATCGACTAAGTTAGGTAGAATCTGGCACTAAGATTTTCTTCGTCATATTCATATGCTTGTATGTTAGACCCCCATCTCCTACCTGTCAATCACTGTGTCTCTCTTGCATCCTCCTGTCAGGGCAGGGATTGTCTTAGTTTTGTTTACAAAGCATCCAACATAATGGGACCCTAGTCGGGACTAGGGCCTTTGAATGATAGTGTAATACTGAAGGTTTACTGCTAGTAGAGACACGTGTATAACACTGACCAGTGAAATAATGAACAAAAAAAATATCTGGAATGGCCCATGT
Source organism: Chelonoidis abingdonii (assembly GCF_003597395.2). NCBI lineage: Eukaryota > Metazoa > Chordata > Testudines > Testudinidae > Chelonoidis > Chelonoidis abingdonii. The sequence continues at coordinate 12,057,189 of NC_133787.1, read as the reverse complement.
CTCCCACTCATGTGCACACCTTTTTTCCAGCCGGCTAAACATATCCCCTGATATTTCTACACTGCAAGTGAAGGTTTGATTGTAGCACTGATAGGCCTACCTCAGATGGCTTTAATCTAACTTGCATGGAGTTGGCAATACTGTTTAACAAAGAGACCAAGAAAGGGGACAGGGGTTATTACACTGAGGAGAGGGGGAGGGGAAAAGATGAGGGTAAGATTTGCCCCCTAGCATTCACAAGTGAGACAATAATTAGATATTAAGATCTATGCTTGCTCTTTCTGAGGTCTCCAGTGTCTTAGCTTAAGCCCTGTAGCACAGTAACGGTACCAAATAAATGCTTGAAATATAAAAAGAAAATGATTGGGGCCAAGATACTTTAGTGATTGTGGGTATTTTTATTTTTGGGTGCTCAAGCTGACATGCCTGCAAAGGGCGCAGATTTTTATTTTTTTGAACTATTGGCCTTAGATTTAATAACTCACATTTAGCACTTTGGAAAGAACAATAATGTATGTAGCTTTAACACAATTCTTTTTCAGTCTAAATTTTTTGAGGAAAATGTGTGTATGTGAACACATGTATACATATAAAATCCACCATAAAAAATCATGATTAGTTACATGAACTAGTGACAACACAGTGACAGTATACATGTCTTAACACACAATTGTCACAGCTAGGGCTGGTTGGAATTTTCCATTGAAACCTTAAAAGAAAGAAGAAATTTGCGTTTGCAACTAAACAAAGCAAAAAATGTTTGCTTTCCACAGAATCTTTTAAATTTTCATTGAAAAAAATCAAAAACCTCAAGAAAATATTTTTGGTTTTCAGATTAAAATAGTTTTGGTTTCAATTTTTCTACAAAAAGATGCAATTTTATGAGGAAAATTTGGACAAATTTTGTTTCTTTTCACCAAAATTTTCTGTGGGGAAACCCCATCCTCTCCATTTTTCAGCCAACTTTACTTTACAACACCTAAATGCATGCACAGACTCATCACTTCCACTACAAACTCCCCATCAAAATCCCACCCCCCACGCACACACCCTTAATCTCTACCCTCAATGACATTAAAATATTTATTTCAAGATAAGACATTTTTAAAAAATAAATTTTATTCCTACCTAAAATGTGATTAAGGTCAGTGTTATGTTTGTGCAGTTAAGTGTGATTTTAAAGAATTGGACATCTGCCTTTTGGGTAGATATGTATTACAAGTGAAAGAGGGTTTATATTGTCTGGCCTTACAGCTTTGGTAAGTTGTAAAACTGCATATCTGTAGTGCGTGTGGTATTTGGAAAAGTACAAGCAGCAAGTCATTTCCTTTTTTGCACTTTTCATTATCTGTGGAGAGGAGGAATATGGACAGCAAAAAATGGCAGCGTATTGTTTTGAAAATAAACATCTAGATAATTCAATAAAATAAAAAATAAAAACGTATCTAGATACCTTTTGTGCATGTTAAGTATGGAGATTAAAATGAGGATACTTAAATCATGACTTAGTTGATAATGTTAGTAATACTTTAGCACTGGAATACCAGCCTAATACATACATACATGCTTAACATGTGTTCACAGGCATGCACGTTAAGCATGCATGTATTATGTTTAAAAGCATGTGTCCATGTTTACAGACACACACACAATCATCAAACTTCAAATTCCACATTTTGCTGGTTTTTAAAGCTAGCAAGTTAAATGTCGTTGGAAAGAACAGGTTTTATCAATGTAAATGTTTCTCCTGACACCTTTTCTTGCCTTCCTCCAGCTCCTCTAAAGAAGAACGAAGACACTACTGTGAATATTCCTACCGATGCTGCACCAACTTCAGCAACTGAGCCAGGAAAACACATGGAATCATTTCCTACACTTCTATCTTTTTGCTGACGAGTAACTACATAGCAACTGACACCCTTGAATAGTGCCTCAAGATCCAGAAAATCAATAATATACATGATGGTTACAATTCCCAATGTGTTCAACAGGACCAGACATTGAACTGCAGTCTAAGTTCAGCATGAGTCATTTAGTAGACAGTGAAGTTGGATGCAAATCACAAACACAAAATTTAAAGGTCTTTTCTACCCTTTTAATACTTGGTACTGTTACACTGAAGCTCTTCCCTGTTTTTCTTCCTTCATTTTTTTTTTTTTTTTTTTTTTAAAGATTTCAGTCTTCTCCTTTAAATGTTTCTCTTAAGTTATCCCAAGAAAGATGGACAATTTTCCAAAATCCTAAAGGATTGTTTATCTAGGAATTAATCAGCTGGATGGTGCACAAGTTGTTTAAGCAACAGTTACTTCTTGTCCTGATTCTGTAACTCATTTTGTAACATGTTCAAACACAAGTTTGATTAATCTCAGTGGGTACAGGAGAGTGTAGCATGCTTCCCAGCCTACGGCCATCTGTGCCAGGTGGTGGGAAGATCCATCTCCAAAGAACGCAGGTAGTAACAATACCATTGCAACATTTCTTCTCCATTAGAATGTGGTCAGCTTTTAGTGCTGTATTTGGTTCAATAGTTGGTGGACTCAACCACTCACACCCAACTATCCACTCACCTCATTTTCCATGCTACGTTATATGCTGTTCCCACCAAGTGGGGGTTGGGGACAGCTCACACCACTGCACCTAACTCCAGGTGGCTTTTCACCACTCAGGTTTTCAGGCTTTGCTGGAAAAACTCAGAGAATGAATCAAGCCTATGAAAGGGTTTGTTCCCAAACTTCTTTTAAGAACCCAAGTGTCTCAGCTACTGCTTACTGCTCTCCCACTGTTTAACCACTTTTAACAATACGTCCAGCCATCGCTCTATCTGGACCTCTGTTTACACAATGTGTTTACCTTGAAAACCGTCGGATCCTGAGACTGCAAAAATATAGATCACCTGAAGCTATTAAGAGCCCTAGTTATACACTGGCTTTATGTTGGACTGGCCACAGAAAAGTCATCCTGTGACCATTGTGGCTGAGTTAAACCAAGTACATAGGCAGTGCTATATTTATCATGGTCTGTGGCTGCAAGCAGCCCGGCTCATCCCTGCGATGAGTTTGCTATGGTCTCCATAAATCAGTTAGACTCTCTCTCTAAGCCTTTACACTGAAAGAGCTGTGCCTGTGGGCTGTTTCCCCATGGCTGGATTTAACTGAGAAGGACCACTGTCTTTTGCACTCCCCACCACTTGCCACTGGCTGCTCTGATACTTGGCCATTATGGTGGCTAATAACAAGCAGCATGACTGTGGGGGCCAGGAGGAGTGCTAGACACCATCTTAAACTTGCCTGGTTCCACCCAACTGCTCAAGAAACTCTCTGACTTGAGAGCTATTGCCAGGTGCCACTTTGTCTCTGATCTCCTTTCTGTGCAAGATGAAGAAATAAAGCTTTCAGAACAGACGCTCATTACCACTATCGAAATGACTCAAAGATCTGACCGAACCGGTAGGTCCCATGCTGTGGCACAACCCAACTCTCACTGCCAAGTGTCTCCAGAGGCATGCCGTTGCCAAAGGAAACCATGTCCCCCTGCCTAAAATTTAGTGGCAAACGTGTGAATTGCTGTGGCAAGGATAGGAAGGGTTGCAGCTGCAAGACCAGTCAATTAGTATAAAATGGCACTCAGTGACAATGCTGTCACCTGGGAATCCAGGAGCAGCACTCAATTCCATATCACTTGCAGAAGTGTGAACCAAATTGGGAAGGATTGGGAACACATCACCAACAGAGCGTGCACTCACAGCCACAGCCTGTTTCTCTTGATATCTTCCTGCCATCTACCAGCATTATTTCCTTCTTATCCAGTTTGAGAACAAACCAGTTGCCGCCATTCATGACACTGGGAAAACATTGCAACCACAGTATCTGGGGTTCAGTGAGGAGGAAATGTAGATCAGAGTGTCATCCTGGTTAGCTAGCTTTGCCTAATATTAATATTTAATTAGAAATCAGTCTCATTTGTTATTGCAGAAAATGTTAAAATGTGGCTTGTGCAGTATGATACTGCCCCCAAGGAAGTCTCAGAAATAAATGCCACATTAAGCCTAACACATTTCACATGCAGATTTCTCTCTCTCTCTCTCTCACACACACACATACACACACACACACACACACACACACTCTAAGTGAAAATAACAGGTTACAGTAACTGAGATTCAAGTTTGTGCAGCACCTGAAAAAATGTTGATTTTTTTTCAAGACAACCCCAAGGGGGAAGCTTGTGGGAAATCATCTAAATGGTGTGAAAAAAACCAGAGCTTTAAGATCTACTAGTTTAAACAAACGTTGTTGTTTTGTCTTTAGCAGAAGCTAATGAAGTGTCCCACTTACTCTGAATAGCTAAAGGGTTATAACAACTAATACCAACATAGCCTTAGGTCAAGAAGCATGAGCTCAGCAACTGCCATTTAGTATTCAAGAGCTATTGCAAATCAAGCCAGGAAATCCATTGAAGCTGAAGAAATAGAACCACCTTCAGTTCTGCTTTGAATTCTATAGTGTTTACAGAAGAAACAGAAGACATTAGGAGCTATGATTTATCACAGCAAACAGTGAGGCAATATATGCAGTCAAAGCTGGGATATGTAAACAATGCCCCAGCTTTTTTTTTTTTTAAATCGCTATCAAATATTTCCAACAATTCTTTCAATAATCATTTAGCTTTTTCCCTCCTCCCCCTACCCATTAGATGAGCTGATGTTATCCAGAAGGCAATGAACCTGCTATACATATACACTGCGGAAAATACAAAGAGTACAGAAATACCATGTGATATATTATAAGGATGGTTATTTCAAGTGAATATGCTATTCTAAATTCATTCTAAATGAAGTTACTGGACAGCCCTGAAACAACAGAATGAAAACTCACTTTTGTTTTGAAGGCCAAATCCTGCTTGCCTTCCTCACATGAAGAATGCCATTGGCTTGGATTTGGCCGAAAGACAGAAAGAAAAAAAAAAAAAGTCAGCGTCTGCCTCTATTTTCCTTCCTTCCATTTAATCATGTTTCATTCTACAGCACCAGATCACCGCTTGGTACACTTGTACACCACCTTTCCAGATGGTCATTGATATTTTGTATGTGGAGACCAATGCTTCTGTTTGATTTCTGTAATGTAGTGCTCCATTGAGAGCTCTCCTAACAGAGACAACATAAAAATATTGACTATCTAATTAAAATTTTCTGACTGTGTAAATATTTAAACCAAATTGTAACACAAAGGGCTGCTTTTAAACACTACACAGTAGAAGTGTATCAAACTGCTGGCTGTTCACACTATATCCAGCTGAATTTCTAAGATTACAGCAAATGCTTGATAACAGGAAAAATCATTGCAGTTAAATGTAATTGGGTTCTCCTAAGAGATGTCATTACCCACCCAGTAGTTACTAGTTTGCCAAAAAGAACAAGGACATTGCCTGAGAAAATGGAGAAGGCAGGTCTCTTTCCTTATTGTGGGGGTTAGGGTCAGCCAGACAAGAATTATTATATATATGGAGGAAATGTCTTCATTACATCACTGGAAGAAATACAGGAGCCAAGATCCCTTGCCCTTGTTCTGAAAACCAGAGTTGCAGGCAGCCAGCATAAAATAGCTTTGCACCTCTGTGGAAAGGATGCCGAGTTCAAAGACAGAGACCAAAAGTCATCCTGCATTAGGGAAGTTCAAGAGTTCAGTGGACAGCTCAGATTGTGACTGGCTGAAGCTTACTGAAGGCTCTCATGGCTGTGTTATGTAATGTTTAAATAGAAATGTTAAATACAAACTGTCCAGGCCTTAAGAAGAACACCACGGTAAGCTGCTCTAACTTAGGGCATGTCTACACTTACCTCCAGAGGGATGGATCCAGCAGGGGTCGATTTATCACGTCAAGTGAAGATGCAATAAATCGACCTAGGTGCGTTTTCCCGTTCACTCCGATACTCCACCGGAGTGAGAGGCACAGGAGGAGTCAACAGGGAAGCGTTAACTGTTGATGTACCGCGGTAAGTAGATCTAAGTACGTCAACTTCAGCTATGTTATTCACCTAGCAGAAGTTGCATAACTTAGATCGACACCCCCTGTGTAGACCAGCCCTTACACAAAGAATTGGCCTGCTGGCTTAAGACACCTTTACATACACCTGCATGCACAACCCCCTTTAGTTACACGGAGTGCAACTTGACTGCAGCTTTAGATCTGGGACAAAAGGGAGGTGAGGTATCATTCGAAATGAAATGACACAGAAGCTGCAGGTGCATTCATTTATGAAGAAGCCTGATGCAAACAGTCCTTGCAGCATGGAAAAGCTGAAATGTCTCTATCAGTCAAGGGAAGTCTCGAACCATATTACACAGGAACCAGGTGATCCCAAAACAACATATGCTACTGACATCTTAGGCCTATGCATCTGAGTCAGAACTCATAACAGGGATAGAATTATGGCTAAGACAACACCAGCAACCTCTGCTGGGTGGTTTCACAAGCATCCCGTGCTTTGAAGCATTCTCTTGTCTCCCAATTGGCAAGTTTGGAGAGAAAGACCAGCTTTGCCCCCATTCTGGAGTAAAACTGGTTTAAAAATTTAACCATCCTGTAAGGACTACTCATCTTTCAACCCAATTCAAACAAGCTGCACTACAAAGTTCATACCAACATCTAAAGCCAAAGCCGACAAACAGTTTTGATTGCATGATAATGCAGTACTTCAAAATACAATAGTTAGTATAGCAATGTATACAGTGCAAGCACCACCACAGCAAACATGCATTGCTAGCCTACAACACTACTCCAGCACACATGGGGAAGTGAGAAAGCCTCCTAGTAGCTGACAGATGGGGCAAAATAGCCCAAATGTTTACAGCTCCCTTCACTTAAGGGAATTACTTCTCAGCCAGCCAACTAATCAGGGTCAATAGGGGCAACCAAGTTCCCCGATTCAAAATATTGGCTAATCAACTAGAATTTCCTGCTGTCTCTCCCTACTCACCCCTAGGAACTCTGGTCAGATGCTCTGGGAAGGAAGGTGAGCAACATTTTCAAAGCCAGCCTGAAAACTACAGGGATATTTGATACTTATTTTTTTCATACCATGTTTTTGTGTATGTATGTGGAATAGCCATAGAACTACCCATTTTGCAGGCACAAATCTCAAGATTTTGCATTCATAAAACTGCATGCATTGTTTTAAAGGCACATTATAGGACACCTTGAAAGATATTTGCAAGTTTAATTTACTGTCTGCAAGACACATCATAACATGCAGGCAGCATACATTACTAGCAGAGCACAGAAAATATGAGGCAGTACAGAAGACTGACTCTGGGTTGACTATGTGTTTAGGAAATGGAAAAATGCCTAATGCACCATTTTTAGATTTCACCAATTGGAGAGGCAGCACATAAAACACTAGAAATGTCTTTGATCTTGGCAAAATTAGGAGATAGGATTGTATTTGGGTCAACCACCCATTCCTCATGCACCCTGTAGGAAAAAAAAAACATGAAGAAGAAAAGAGAACAGCACAAGAAAGGCTGGCATTGCTCGTTTGAATAGAGACAATACATGCAAGCATGTCTAAAATAAAGATATTGTGATTAGTTTATACATTCCTTTTTTTAAGAAACTGCATTAATTTTGATTTATATTTAAATAAAAATGATTAAATTTTATCTTCTATGATGGAAATGTTGTGATGAATACTGGCTTATGGCCAAACTAATCTCTAAAGCCTACAGCTTACAGCCCCTGTTGTCTTGTATGGATATTTGAATGGCAATGGGTTTTATCAGTATTTCTAAAGGCACTCATTTAATTATGTGGTTGTAAGAATTTTCAAAACCCTGAAGAATTAACGCTACCAATACATATTCATATTTCTTAAGTTAATTCAACCTGAACATCTGAAAATATTATTTTAAAAAAATATGCTCATTTATTTTTATTTCTGTAAACACTCAAAGCTCTATTTTGGTTTTATTTATGCTCTCTTTATTTTTATATAATTAAAAAAGTGATGGAGCAGATTGTCTTTATTTAGATTACATAACATTGGCAACTGATCCACTTACAATATGTTGTGCTACTTGAAAAACTAGGCAGGGTTGGGAACAAAGCAGGGTGTGCATGACAAGGAGCAAATCCTGCTTGCTCTACTCATTTTGAGTAGTCTTACAGGGGCTTGATTCTGGGCTCCGCGGTGTAACTACATTGACTTCAGTGCAGTTACTCCTGATTTATAATACTATAAAATCAGAATCAAGTCAATTAATTTCAGTGAGTCTATGCACACATTTACTTACAGAATTTAGGGTGGGATCTTCAAAACAGCCTAATGACTTAGGAGCACAAGTGCCATCAACTTTCAATAGAACTTGAGCTACTAAATCAAGTAGGCACTTTTGCAAACTATGCCATTAATCCTCATGCTAAGGGCAAAACCCAATGCAACCTTAATTATGGAGTCACTAGGCCACCCCCAACATGCAGGCATACTTTTCAAACCAAATGTGACCACAAGTCTTAGGTTTTTCAGCAGGCTGGCATGTTTAAAGACAATGCCCACCTGCTGTAGAAAAACCAACACCATTCCAGTACCGTGGCTGAAAGTTCAGGAGCGTCTAGGCTTATTCTGATACAATTAATGTATGAGTTTGTTCTACTATACCAAGTCAAATTCTACCTTTGCTACATGTGCTTCCCATTGCCTTCAGGATCTGTGAACAGCAAAATGTGGTAGGGATAATCAATCCTAAACCATTTCTTCAGCACTACTCCAAAATTAGCTATATTTCCAACACAGCAATCAAAATGACCACTTGATTCCTACCATCAGAATCTTAAAAGCAAAATGCAAATCAAAAAATAAAGGAAGAAGATGGAATATTTTCCGTTATTATTAACCTGGACCACTCCAACGAGGGAGGTAAATGGGAGCTCTATGCATGTACCCCTGGGCAAAAATTCGGAAGCCATAGATTGAAATTTCATCAGATTCAAGCTCATTTTATTGTTTTGAAGCTCCTACACAATTCAGCAGCCTTCCGTTTAAACATGCATAACTAGGATCTTATTGTGAACATTCATGCTAGCTGATGTTTTTAAAGTGCTTATTTTTGGATGAACACATTATCTTTTCTGCATTGTTCAGTTACTTTAGCTTTCGCATTTTAGATATAGTATCGCTTCTATTGACAGCAGTTTGCCTGATTTGATAGGACACTCATATACCTTAATTAGGAATGTCTCTCTTTTATAGGAAATCATATGAAATTATTAATGTACTATTCAAATATATGTGCTACATATAAAGAGAAAAATAATGTTGCCACATTTTAGCTCTCATTTAAGATGAACAATTTAGAAGAATCTAGGGTTACTTCTAGAAAAGGAATTACCAGCTCTCTATTATCTAGTAGCCATAGTAAGGAACACGTAAAGCCCTGAGAATCACAAATTTTGCCCTATTCCTAGTTTCAAGCACATGCCAGATAATTGATTTTTAGGCTTCTTATAACCCATACATCTATCAATTTAACATAAGTAATAACAAAATTAAGTTCCCTATGCTATCACTAAGGCCGCTTAAAGGACTTGCTTTGCCATAGAAGCCATGGCCTAGAGGACTGAAATCTCTAATGAAATGCTGGGAACATTTATTTATGCAGCTTTAGCAGTACCATAAGTTGAAAATTATTCTTTTTCATGGACTTTTAGAGAGTCTGATGGCTATAGTTGTTTCTCATGTTCCAGTGAGAGGATGGAGCCTGGTCTTACTATGTATTTGGTGAGGCGGAATCTGTCCTCATCTTACTTTAAAATTTCTATATAGCAGCCAATGTAAAGCCTTTTCTATACTTTACTAAAAATACCAGAATCCACTATTAACAGAGCTATCAATAAGCAAAAACATCTTGAGTGTAGTCTTCTTCAGAAAATCAATAATTAGTCTTATATTTGAGTGCTAGCAAGATATATTTTGAAATGTATATATTTAAGAATAACCAGACAGTAAGCATTTTAAATTGCATTTCAGACACTAATGCAAGCAGCTAATCCTATTTACATTCATATTAGTCTTGGGTATCTTTTTCCCTAAGATTTACACATTTGTATGCTTGCATGAGTTGAAGTGCTTTTTGCATGATATCAGTACTTTTGTAATTTAAATCTATAAAAGGCAATTTCTTTTAAATATACTTCTTAACAGTGGGTGAAAGCAGCACTAAACTTATTTGAGAGCTGTACACATCAGTAAACATGTGCACTGAACTCCAGGCAATGTGCTGTGTGAGAATTAATCTTTTACTATATTAGTTAAACGGAAAGATTCTGAGGCTGAAAGTAACACTCCGAAAAGGTCCATTTTTTCCCCCTCTGCTATCTGGAAAATGTGTGGTTTTAGGATTATGATTTAGAAATGTAAACTATTTTTTCTCCAGAAAGAGTGGTTAATTTGATGTCTTTAGTTATTTACATCTAGTCATTTTCAAATGTACAATAAATATAGCCACATAAGTGTTGCTGATGAATGTTGCTGAAATCCAGTTCCTTGAATGCCCACACCCATTAATTCACACACATGCCCTTCATTCAAAAAGATTAAGGGAATTTATTGAGAAACAAAGCTTTGTCTCCCCCCATAATATGGCTCCCAAGGTGTGCAACATATGCACCCCCCACCGCCATTTTTATGCTCCTGTTCCTATGCTGTAAGTCACCTCTTTCTTTTTAATCATCTTTCTTTTCTTTCTCCTCCGCATCCTTCCTTTTGCTCCAGCTATTTCTTTTATTCATCTTCAAAACCCCACCCCCATTCCCTGAAGCCTCCCTGTCCTCGTGAGCCCTTACACTCTACTATATATACTGGCTTCCTTCTTCCAGCCCCCCTTCACTTGCCTGTCCTAGTCTCTCTCCTATATGCCTCTTTCTGTAAATGTTATCGATATTTACCAATGCTATTGCTAACTATCACTGTTAGCAAGTGGGACAAAGTTGGGGAGAAGTTAAGAATTGGTGAATAGACTAGAACAGTGGTTTTCAACCTGTGGTCGGCAGACCCCTGGGGGTCCACAGACTATGTCTTAGGAGTCCATGAAAAGTGACTATGAAATAAAGTTTCAGATCCCAGAACAGGCATTCCATTTTTCTGATCAATCAAAAGTATGTGAATACCCCCACCTACAGGTCAAAACCCAGAAGCACTGTCATTACCATAGAAGCCCACGGTTTAGCGCCCTTTCTTGCGCTGCACGAAATGCACGAGCAACATTTATATTTGAATCCTGTTCAGTCAGTTTTCAGCCTAAGACTTCTATGGTAGGAGTCCACAAACCACAGGTTGAATTTCCAAAGGGGTCTAACACCTCCATTTGAAATTTTTTAGGGATCTGCAAATGAAAAAAAGTTGAAAACCACTGGACTAGGGGCCAGCCCTGCCCGTCTGACTGGGACACAGGGCTCCCTGCTTCGGCCACCACACATCTCTATCCCTGTTAACTAGCCCAATTCACCAGCACCAATACCCAGTCCAACTTCACTTCCATTACTTGTTCCTCCCATCTAAGATCCCCTAACCTCAGTTCCACATTAAAAATGAAACAGAGTCAATACAGTTAAACATATTTTTGAGGTTTGGTTTTTGAACTAACAAAGGCTTTTCAGTAGCACTTTTACAGGAAATAGGCCCAATGAAAATGTTAACACCTTGTGTGTAACATGAGACATAGGCAAAACACACAATGGCAAGGTTTCCCTGGCCCTTGATTGGAATGACCTGCATAACTTACTCCTGGCTGCACCACTCCTGAGTGTGTGACCATCCCAGTCTCAGGCTGATGAAGCCTTTACGTTACACCTCACCCGCATGTATTCTCTTATATATACACTTACATAGACAGAGGAGCACACATCGGGTGCACATTTATGGGCATGTACACACAGATTAAAGAAAACTAGATACAAAAGAGAGCAGACGGCAACCATCTTGATTAAAGGCCATGTGACTATTCTAAAGATATGTGATTTCATATTTTGTCTCATAATACCATTTAAAACAAGTAACACATCTAACTATAGAAGTGTTTATAGATAAGCTATCCACTGTCTGGGTACAGGCTGCAGAGACTTCAGTTTAACAGCAGCCACACTGCATTATTTCATGCTCTCCCACACCCACTTTGGGGCTATTGGATCATGATGCTGGGGAGAAACTTACAAAGAGCTATTGCAAGTTACCTTTGTGCAGATCCTTCACACAGTGCATTCAGAGTTGTTTTACCATGACCTCCTTTCTAGCCTTTAGGAAATAGCTCCACAGAGAAAGTCTTTTATTTTAGGCCTCCTGGCATTTTAGACTTGAACACTGATGCAAAGATTGCCTCACAAGTCCCTACCCAACCAATGGGATCAGTCAGAATTGACATCAGCTCTTTGAAATTAGCAGTTTTGCACTATCTTCCTAGCTTGTTGATTAATATTTGGCAGGAGGGGAGTGGGCAGAGGGAAGAGAAAGAAGGGAGGAGTAAAGAGGGGTGAAACAGCAAGCAATGGAAGGAACATAAAGGGAATAACCTTGTTTTAGTATATTTCAAATAGTTATATGGATATGAAGTCAGTGGCAAACTAACACCCTCAACTTTCGTTAAAAGAACTATAAATCTGAAATGAATGTATAAATAATATGCAACTGTCTAGACAGTATAGGTCACCTGCAAAGAGAGACTGGGTCAGGAAAAAATTGTCCATCAGTCAGACAACCATAACTGATTCTGATGCTAAATAATGGTTTAGATATTCAGTATTCTATATATGTGAAAGGCTTCACTGAGCACTGGATCTTCCCAACCAGAGTAGCCTTTTACTTATATGTATCTTTATGCAGCCTTAGGAAAATACACATTGCTATTTAAACATTAAAATTAATGGCAAAAGAAAAAGCTTTTTAGCAAGGGACTGGAACCAGCCTGTGTAACTGGCTTCTGGTAAAGCAAAAATAAATATAATACTCTACCCTAGACAAACAATCTAATCTTAAGATACTTATAGAATCTTAAACAAAGGGTAGGTGTTAAAACTTCAAATTGACAAACTTTTACCAGGCATTTGCCCATTATGAAATCACTTCATGGCTTTATTTAGGAACCGTGTGGTTTAAGAGATCTATTCTGCATTTATATTTCTGTATATGCTAATTCTTGGCTACCTTAAATCTGTCATTACCACAGCCACCACATGCTTTGAAAGTTCTAAAGCACATGCTCTGTGTGTTTTAGTTTTGCCACCATTCAATGCTTCAGAAAGAGAATGGATGGCCCGCAAAGTACTATTTCTGAACCCTTTATATACATAATGCTTTCAGGCTATATCCCGAGTTTGGGAAAGGATAGGGAACAATTTCCTTTTAAAATGTAGCTAGTACAAAAATCATTTGTAGGAAATCTGCCACATACAACAACATACCATGTTCCAGAGCTCAGAAGCTGGTAGTATATCTGAAAGATAGGGCTAATTGCTGGGTAAAAAACAAGAGTGCAAATCTAATAAGGCTACCAAAATATAAGGCTTGGATCCTGCAACTGATAGCATGCAGGCAGACTGTTGCACCCATGTGGACTACATCTGATTTCAAGGGCTCCACACAAATGTATTACATGTTGAGGAATCAAAGTCTAAATATATGCCCAGACACTAGATAGATCTAGATCACAGACTAAGCTTTTTCAGACAGGGACCATTTTCATTGTGTTTGTATAGCACATAACACAATGGAATCCAGGTCCATGGCTTGTGCTCCTACGTGATATGGTAATACAAATAAATAAAATAAAACACATACCACCACCACCACTGCTGCTGCTTTAAATACATAGATCAAGTTAAGTGGCAGTTACGTAATGGGTATGCTCCATTATCCCTTGTATGCAAAAAAATCCAGTCAGTACTGTTTACTTAATCTTCCTGGTGTTTATCAGGAGTGTGGATACACATGATTAAAATTCCCAGGTTCTCATTTCTGAGAGTTAGTCCCATATAATATTTACATTTTAAAAGTGTAAATATTTTCATATCAAAATATCTAAGAAAATCAAGTATCTTGCATACATAGGAACTATATTATATGAACCATCTGTGCACCAAAGTGGGAATTTGTGGTTAGATCTTAAGTAATATGGCACTTCGCCATAATACAGTTTGCATAGAAAACACCAGCATATATGGCACACATTGAAACAAAACATGTAAACAAAAAGCAGAAAGTTATGAGTGTAAAATACAATACAAGGGCCTAATCTTGACAAATTACCAAGAAACAATTTATTCCCATCACTGGTTGCATGCAAGCACTACTGATGATAGTAAGCATTGTGCTCTGCAGTAAGCAATGACAAGATTAAGCCCTTTGTGGGAAAGTCTTATCACTCATACAAAACCTGGGTAAACGGGTCAGATGTAAATCATCTATGCAAAGATAGGAAGACAATCTCCCTAAGCCAATTGATGGAGCACCTGCACATCCATTCCACAGCAACACCTATAGCCTCTGAGCTACAGCCCTCCATTGGTAGATTTGTGGACTAACTGGGCATGCTCCCACACCACACTATACTACAGTAGAATATTATTTTCACACTCCTTCTCTCCACAGTCTCTCTGCAATCTGTGTCCCCAGCTCAGAAAAACTGAAGTAGGTCTACTGTGTTTTAGGGCTTGCATGCTAAAGGAAGGTGTAGAAAAGGAAAGAGGCATAATTTTTTCCCCCTAAAGTTCATGAGTGAAGTCTTGTCCCAGTTCAAGTCGATGGGAGTTTTGCCATTGACTTCAACAGGACCAGGATTTCAGTTTACATCTTTTACTGATGTTTTGTAGTTTTACTCTAAAAGCAAAAATTCATAGACACGAACATTGTATACAAGGCTTTCAAATGGAAGTACCATTTTTTTTAATGAAATAACCTTACAAAACTATGAGCAGCATGTATTGGTTTTTTGACCTGCGTGGGCCTCTGCTAACTCTCAGCTGAGTCATTTTTGGGTTCACCGGAGACTGGATCAGGCACGATACAGTTAAATTACAGTGTTACGTTTTGGAAAGTTTTCTTGTAGGCGCTGGAATTGTTCTTGTAAGATATCTCATCAGTTTAGAATATTTTTGTTTCTCTAACGGCATATGGGCAGAAGTTTAGAGTTTGAATAGCTTTTCACACATGGAATTATTCAAGAATAAATATTGTGGTTCAAATTTGCACCCTACCTTAATCTGAATTAATTTTCAGGTATAGACCATCCCTCAGGGTATTAAGGGCCTGATCATCCCCGGGTTTACACAAGTTTTACCGCCAGTCTAACACCTATTTACATCAATGGAATTAATTCCAAATTACACTAAAGAAAGAGCAAGTCAACCCCAGGGTCTGCCTGATTTAGGATCTTCGATCTCTATTCTTCTGGGGGTTTCCTTTTCACTTTTAATTTTTTTAAATGAGCTCAGTTCTTTGTCTGAGTTTTAAAATGGCTGTGCCAGTCCATGATAAAAACTAGATCCCAGTCTATGTTGCCAGTGTGGAGTTAAATGCATTGTATTTATTTCTTTGTATTAAATTTTCATAAACCTCTCATTCCTTTTAATCCTGCTGCCTATTAATTTCATAGTGTCCCCTGGTACTTATGTTATATGAAGGAATAAATAACACTTCTTTATTTACTTTCTCTACTTTATTCAGGATTTTATAGACCTCTATCATATCCCTCCTTAATCATCTTTTTTCTAACCTGATCAGTCCCAGTCTTTTTAATTTCTCCTTCTATGGAAGCTGTTCCATTCCCCCCATCCATCCAGTTCTAATATTCCTTTTTTGAGATGGAGCTCCAAGAAACTGCATGCAGTATTCAAGGTGTGGGTGTACCAGGGATTTACATAGTGGCATTATGATATTTTCTGTTTTATTATTTATCCCTTTCCTAATGATTAATAATGTTGTTAGCTTTTTTGACTGCCACTGCACCTTCAGCAGATATTTTCAGGGAACTATGCACAGGGACTCCAAGATCTCTTTCTTGAGTGGTAACAGCTGATTTAGTACATAAAGTTGGGATTATGTTTTCCAGTGTGCATGACTTTGCATTTATCAACAATGGATTTCATCTGCTATTTTGTTGCCCACTGTGAAATCCCTTTGTAACTCTTTGCAGTCTGCTTCAGAGTTAACTATCTTGAGTAGTTTTGTGTTTTCTGTGAACTTTGCCACTCAACTGTTTACCATTTTTTTCCAGATAATTTATGAATATATTGAACATCACTGGTCTCAGTACAGACCCTTCGAGGACCCCACTATTTACCTCTCTCCACTGTGAAAACTGACCATTTATTCCTACCCTCTTTCCAACTTTTTAACCAGTTACTGACCTATGAGAGGACCTTCCCCTCTTATCCCACAGCTTCCTATTTTGCTTAAGAGCCTTCAGTGAGGGATCTTGTTAAAGAAGTTCAAGTACACTAAATCTGAAACTCCAAGTACAGAGCCGGCTCCTTGGGGGAGAATTGTATGTCCCCTACTCTGTTTTACCCAGATTCTGCCATATATTTCATGTTATAGCAGTCTTGGATGATGACCCAGCATATGTTGTTCATTTTAAAGAATACTTTCACTGCAGATTTGACAAAAACACAAAGAAGGTACAACATGAGATTTCTAAAGATAGCTATAGCACTCGACCCACGGTTTAAAAATCTGAAGTGCCTGCCAAAATCTGAGAGGGACAAGGTGTGGAGCATGCTTTCAGAAGTCTTAAAAGCACAATACTCCAATGTGGAAATTACAGAACCCGAACCACCAAAAAAGAAAACCAACCGTCTGCTGGTGGCATCTGACTCAGATGATGAAAAACAACATGCACTGGTCCACATTGCTTTGGGTCATTATCAAACAGAATCCATCATCAGCATGGATGCATGTTCTCTGGAATGGTAGTGGAAGCAACAAGGGACACATCAATCTTTAGTGCATCTGGCACGTAAAGATCTTGCCACACTGGCTACAACAATACTGTGCAAATGCTTGTTCTCACTTTCATGTGACATTGTAAACAAGAAGCAAGCAGCATTATTTCCTACAAATGTAAACAAATTGTTCGTCTGAGAGATTGGCTGAAGAAGTAGGACTGAGTGGATTTGCAGGCTCTAAATTTTACATTGTTTTTATTTTTGAATGCAGTTTTTTTGGCACATAATTCTACATTTGTAAGTTCAAATTTCATGATAAAGAGATTGCACTACAGTATTTGTATTAGGTGAATTGAAAAATACGATTTCTTTTGTTTTTTTTTATAGTGTAAATACTTGTAATCAAAATAAATATAAAGGGAGCATTACATACTTTGCATTCTGTGCTGCAATTGAAATCAATATATTTGAAAATATTTAAATATTTTTGATGTTTTCTACAAATGGTATTATATTATTGTTTGATCATGATTAATTTTTTGATCACTTGACAGCCTTACATATATATTTTATCACCACCTGGAAATGAGATGTAGAAGCCAACTGCAAAATGGTCATTTTAAGACTACCAAATGAGAAAGGCATGCTGGGAAAAATTCTATGAAAGTCCAACTCTGCACCGGGGAGGGTTAGTAAGGTTCAGGGAATCACCAAGGAAGGAGTTATTTCTGTGTTGTTTCTTGCATCATAATTAATATATTTTATACAAACTATATAAAGGTGAGTATTTAAAAATCCTAATTAAAGAAGTATGGAAAGACCTGGTGAGATAAATTCATATAAAATTCCAACATTCTTACAATCTTAGAATTTAAGAAAGCATTTTCAAAAGCTTTAAGTATTGGACTAACTGGGCTCCCATTGAATGAGCAATGCCAAGCATCTGATATTCAGCTCCTGCACTGACCACTTTCATAATCCTGACCACTTACAAACTCTTTCAATTTATAATTGAGGGTAACATTTTCAAAGTTACCCTAGATGTGCCTTAGTGACTTAGGAGCATGACACTTTAAAATTGACTTAAGCACTTAAGAAACCTAAATTCAATTGGAAGTCAGATATTTTTGAAAAATTTAGCCCTAGCGTTGTATGTACTGAAACAGTTCATTAGCCTGTTCTGTGGGTGTGATGGAATACACCCGTGTTCGCACCCTGCACACTGTTTTATTAATTGTTGTACAAGACATGCCTTGTGAGGTATAATTTATTAAGGTTGCAAAGTCAAGCAATCACTAGTTAGGAAATCCAAAAATTAAGGTTGCTTGTGCAACCTTAATCTCCCTAGTTTATATGCATTGTGATACAGTCTTCAATTAATATTTTTTCACCCCACAGGACCTCTGCCTCATTCAGTGCACAGGGCAAACCTTCTCTGGAATCAAAGTTGTGTAGTGAAGGAGACTTGTCTGTAAGATCCCTGCTTCATTCGTTGCAGATGTAGTGAATGAGGCAGGGAGCTGCAAGAAGAGAAAGGATGATTTCATGGTTAAGAGATCTGAATGCTCCTCCTGAGAAATGGATTCTATCCCTGCTTCTGACACAGGATTCCTATCTCCTGATAGACAAGTCACTTAAATCAAACTTCACATTGTGTACACATTTTCTGGGTGCCCGACTTGAAGCTCTGGGGTATGATTTGAAGATGTGCTGAGCACTCACTGCTGCAAGTGAAGTCTATGGGAGCTCTCCTTCAAACATAAAGGGCTATTTAATGCTAAATACTCTGAAAAAATGTAGATGCTAGGCATCTCAAATTTAACTCCCCCAAATTAGTGGGTACTTTTTACCTTAATCTCGGCATGCCTCAGTTCCTCATCTGTAAAATGGGAATAAGACTATCCTCTCACCTCACAGAGTGTTGTGAAAATAAACTCATTAATGCTTGTAAAGATTTAACATAAGGGAAGATATGCCAGTCACTCCTAAAGCAGCTCTGAGGTACTGGTCTAAAGGACAACACTTGAAGGCATCACAGTGGATATAATCCAAACTCAGCCCACCCCCATCCCACCCCCATCCACCACACAGTCCTCGCTTGGTTCAGAGTTTTTCTGTCATCACTAAACTGACTTGTTGAGAACAAAAGTTAAAATTTGCAGAGATTACATGAAGAGGTATTGGGCTTTATAATGCCTCTAGACACCTAATTCTATATCAGATTTCTCATCGGCCTATTCCTTTATTTGTACATTCCTTATTTAATTGTAGGCAAAGAAGGAAAATATAAAAAGCTCAAAGAACTCAAGGGGAAAGCAGACTAGCATGGCTGAAAAAATTGACAAAAATGGCTTTTTTGAAAGAAAATTTCTGATTTTGGAAAGACAGTTTTTAAATAAAAGTTTTTCATTTTTTGGCAACCAAAACTGAAAGTTTCAGTTTTCCATAATCAAAAACCAAACAAAACTTCATTTTACTGAAAATTCACAGAAAATAAATGCATTTTTTGAATATTTCAAGCAGTTACAGAGCCTAACAGATACAAGGAAGGAAAGCAATTAATAATCCAGGATTATGAGGCTAAGGTATGACTGCCGAGAAATGTGTGACAGGATTAAAAGAATCAGAGGCTTTTTTTTTTTTTTTTGGAGCTGCATCTTTCAGGAGACAGCTCAGTAGACCCACCCCAGGTGGGAGAGAAACCAAGGGTGGCACCATTGCACCTCCACGATTCTGGGGCCAGTTTAGCCCCCAGCATAGGCTGGAGCAGCCTCAGTCAGTCCAAAGGACTGCCTAGAAGTCCAGAAATACTAGAACCCTCTGTTTCCCCCCATGTGTCCCATTCCAGGCCTTACCACAACCCCAATACACTCTTTCACTAAGGTCCTGTCAGAAGCCTGGTGGTGTGGGGCCATTCTCACAGTCCTGTGACACTTAGAGAACTCCTGAGCCAGGGGAACTCCCTGGTTAAAGGATCCAAAGGCAGTCCAGTCCCCTTGAGTGGAGTGACAGAACAGAGCTGGAATGCAGTTCTAAATTTGGAGTGTGTGTCTTAAAGGAAAGAGATGAAGGTCAAGTGGGGTGAGTAAGCAAACGTGGCTTCAAAGTTCAGGACTTCTCTAAGTTTCAACAGTTGTCATCACCCCTAAGAGGCCTTTCCAGTAACCATGCATCACCAGGGCAAAGGATCATCAGGGCCATGCCTCTTTCTTACGGACCAGATCTATGGGGGCCAGAAGGAGAGATGGAGTAGAGCTGCTGCACAGATTCTGTGGCACCTGAAGATTCCCCTTACGCTGGGCAGCCATAGGAAACTTTGGAATCAGACAAATTCTTCATCTGCACAATGGAGTCCACGCAGTGAAATGATATAGCCTTTAATGGGCATTCCAGCAAAGCAGTCATGTGTATGGCTGCATTTCTTTCCATGGCTGCACTCTTTGGCATATCTTCTTCTTGGAAAAGTTATTCAGCAGCTTTCTGAGGATGGGCAGAGCAGAGAAAATGTGTGATTTAAAGTAAACTGAAGGGGGTCCTGTTCTTGTCACAAAGAGATCAAATTTCATGTCATTCATAGCACAACAGACTATTTTCCACTCTGTCAGCTCTGATTGGCCCATATCCTTTCAACCAACTGTCCTCAAGAAATAAACAGCACTGTATGGGAAAGGATTTGAGTTGCAGCACCAATTTGGAGTTAACTTTACTCCCAACCCATTTAGAGCTGGATTCATTTATCAGACCATGGTGCAGTAGGAGATTTTAGCTGCGCATATGATACTTAACATCCACACTGCTTACTAGGACTACAAAATTAATTTGCAGCAACTAATTCAGTGAATTTGGCCTCTTTTTGTGCCCATAGAGTAAGCTGGCCACCATTTCCTCTTTGACTCATTCTAAATTACTTGAAACATCTCCTTGCAACTCAAATGGTTAGCATAAAAAACAAAGAGTTCATGATCAATGAGAGAGAAAGTAATTTGCATCAGTAAATTCTGACTGGTCATGCAAGTTGTATGGTATTGGACAATGTGAATATAACTCTTCTAATCATGAAGAAGGCTTGAAGAAGCCACAGGAGCTGTGAATCTCACATTGGGAAGGAGGCATAGCAGATAAAGATTAAACATTCCTAAATCTACCAAACAGACTATGCTTGATTCATCAGTCCAAGAAAAAAAAAAATGTATTCATTGTGGTGCCCTTAAATTCTGACATCAACTAAGTAGTCATGAAATGTGACATTTGTCTGGTTGAATTCCTTCCACGCCAGGACCTGAGGTTGCTTGGGAACCTTGACCCTGGTGTGCTAAGCAGTGTTCTATTTCAAAACTAGTGCAATTCCAGTGCAAATGTCCAAGTGTGCAAGCAAAAATACTCTCTCTCAAACATTCACAGATGCCAGCACATATTAAATACACTTAAACTTACAAATAATTGAATATCTGTGGTGATGGTTTTGGAGTTTGGGGATGGGGTTGCAGTATTCATCCCAGCTCGCTACTGCTTTCTCTTGCTTTTCAGTTGTATATGTGATAACCATAGTTCTGGTGCGTGCCATAGAAATACCTATGCTAGATAGAATGAAATGTAAAAGCTATGGTTATTACCACAAACTGTCAGAAACATACTAATGTGGACATTAGTTCACTAAGATATTTCATCTATTTGCTCAAGCAGGAGGTTCCACTTCATTGAAAACCCATGGAGTAACTGGCGATGCTCTCAGAACCATAAACCCCACTCGCACTTCTACTGGCAAGCACCAAGCCAGAAAGTACTCTGCCCACTGGAATATCATTGAGATGCTCTCTTAGCAAGTAGTTTAGTTTGGTTTGCAACTCCTAGAAAATAATCAAATTTGATTATGAATCAAAAACACTGCTGTAAGAAAAATTAGACTCTACACTAAAAACAGAATGCAAATTGCAGAACCACGGAATCTGTTCAAAAGGAAGAATTTATGTTCTGTTCTTTAACATACAATAAAATAAGGCAGGCCTTTACAAGCAAATCTTTTCAACCTACATTAAATGATCAAGTTATGTCGTTTCTCTGATTAATATGCCCTGCTCTAACAGGATATATTAGAAAATGTGACCAAAGAAAGAAGGTTCAAGGGGTGGGGACACGTACGTCATACAGAAGATGGGAGACATGTTAAGCAAGCATTGAATTGGGTACCCAAGAAAGGAAAGAGTTGGGAAGGCTAAGGAATAACTTGCAAAAGAGAGTAACAGAGAATTTTGAATGAACTGGCATCATCTGGGAAGTAGTACCACAGCTAGTGAGTGACCATAATCAATGGAGAAACTGGACTGCCTGATATGTCCAGGAAATAAAGTTCAGGGTAAGGTTTGAGATTGAGACTCTACAGGTGTCAAAAACTTTTGACTGTACTTTTAAGTGAGAAGTCTACTATGCCCAAACCTTATAAAAAAATCAAATTCTTTAACCATCTGGTTCACCATCCATCATATACTCCGAACACACAGTCAGTACCACTGACTAGGAATAAAAGGATCCTGTTTGATGAAAGTACAGAAGTACTTAGCGTTTCACTTTGCTAAGAGATGAACAAAAGAACTCTTCAGGCATGTGTATTATATATGTAGAAAAACCACTTTAATATTATATATGAAGTACATTCAGTATATTTCCATAGTATGAAGAATAAATATGCAGAAATATGAAATGTAGAACGACAGAGCGAGTGCAAGTGCACAACAAATCTGGAGACGACAAAGTAAGAGAGAGTAGTTGTACGGGACAGAAGGAAGGGGGTGTACAAACAGACAGACTGACCGACCCTTATTGTCTCTCTTTTACTTCATATCTGAATATGGCTATTCTAAAATGTGTTTAATGATTTCTTCTATCTTTCATATTTCTGTGTATTTATTCATCTTCATGCTATAGAAATATGCCGAATGCAGATAAACCATTATTTATTTCAACCTCTTAGTCATATTCGGTTAATGTCTTCATATAAGAAATATTCAAATGTCACTTTTTCCAGGTACCAGATGGGCTCAAATATCTGGTTATCCACAAACAAAGATACTATGGATACCTGAGCAGGTCAGCTATTTCAGCCCCAGCCTGCCTCACATGCCACAAAACATAGTAAATGTGAAGGCAAAGTGCAAGAAATAAGTTCAAAAGTAAAATGTTCCCTAAATCCAGTAGGTATCTTTAACAGCAGGTTTCACTTAAAGTGGATATCACATTACTGGTTTTAACAAACTTCAAAGTAAATGTCCTAATGCTTCTCATTTTGTATGTCTGTTTTACATCAGTCACAATTCTGTATCATGGTTTCACTCCTGCCTGATACACATCATAAATGTTTGTAACTGGAAAGCACACTCAGCGTATGGATTAAATTAAGAATGGTTTTACAAAGCAGCAGGATAGCAGACATTCACATTATTTACTCACTTTTTCACATATCTGATGATATGTTAGAGCATGTTAAAATATTGTATGATAATTCGCACCACAAATACGTAGCAAGACAATCAGCGAGACAAATATGTAGCTGCAGGAGATTCTGAAATCATTTTTAGAACTCTAAGTTTTAAGTAACTGAAATACTGCAGAATATGTCATAACAAAGGTGTCATCATGGACTATAAATATTATAATTTACTAGCAGATTGCTAATTTTAATAAAATCATATCAGTGCTATAAATGAAATTCTATACACTAGTCACCTATCAATGAAGAAGAGTCTTGGATGACTTGAAAATGATCTGCCTGCTAGACTTTCTAGATCAGGAGAATGGGTCTGGACTGTAGGTTCATACTTTTCTCAAGTGAGAAGGAAGTGAGAATGACATGTTAAGCCTGGGATATTCAAAAGAAGTCCACAGAAATTAGGTACCCAACTCCCAATACACTTCAATAGGAGCTGGACACTTAACTCCTTTCATCTCCTTTGGAAATCTCAGCATAAACAAAAATTTTCTGGAGTCTTTTTGGTTTAGAAAAGTTGAACAGCAGCCACCAAGGAGGTGGTGAGAACTGAGCCTCCACTATGGGGCCATGGGCTCCAACCTATTACTTGCTTGGGGAAGTTCCCCTTAATGCAGACGGAAGACTAAAACATTTGGTTCCCTCTATCCCAGCACGCTTCCTCCACCCAGCCACCCACCCCAATGTGGTTGCCTCACTGAGAGGATGTAAAGGTGTATCGAGCCATTCTCTGTTAGTATACAGATTTCACCACTAACAGTTGACTCTGAGAATGCAAAGCTAGGTAAACAAGGTGCAAAATGAGAAATCCATCTTATCTGGAGATGAAGGAAACTATTACAAACAGAGCAAATCAAAATATAGATGGTCACTGATAGATGTTAAGTGTCAATCAGAAGAGAGATCTGGGCAGCGAAACACCTTAATTTCAGTAGTAACCCTGAAGAAATGCAAATAAAATAGGGAAACAGAGTAAATAGACTACAAATGCTTAACTACTTTGATACAAAACCCCCACTACAATGCTGCTATCATTGTCACATGAAATGCCAATGTACATCAGCGAAGATATGCCTGGAGCAGCGCTGGAGGTACATTTTGTTCCATTACCTATCCATTGATTCAGTCTGGACACGATATCCATTTCTGTCATTCAAAGATCTCCTCTGTTGCATTCTGAAATTAAGCACAGTCAAAGGTTGAGAAGTATGTCACACTGACATCCTTTCAACCCGGAGACCTCTTTCCAAAAGTACAAACCAGTTAACAAATGTGAAATTAATTCCAGTGCAAGCCCTTCAATCTTGCTGGCATTTGTTAGGCTGAGTTTCTGGCTGCGTTTGCTGACCCCCACCAATGCTTATGTAGCCGATGCTCAACTGCCTAATATCTTTAGACCGGTCACCAACATACAAAAGAAGTGAGTAGCTCACAGAAGGAAGAATAAAAACTCTGTGGTATGTTGCAAGGAAACTCTAAAGTAATTTTAAATATCTGACATTTGGATCATATCTGATGCATTCCAAAGGCAAAAATCAAGTTGCCCATTAGGACTGCAGGGTGAGGGGAAAAAGCCATGTCAGCTTACTTTTAGCAGTACTCCATCAATTTAGCAGTATCAAGAGGAGTGGAGGGAGCTCTGTTAAAGCGAGGGAAATGCTCAGCCACACACACATCTATTTGAATGGTGGGGCCTTATCTTGGGAGGGGCTGAAACCAGCTCCCCACCATTCCTTTTTCTCTCTCAGAGCCGCCCCTCAACTCAGCTGGAGGTTCCTGTGAACTTAGCCACCAGTTGCCTGCACCAATGAAGAAGAGATTCTTTGCTCCATCTCTTCTAATAGAGAGTGGGAAGAGGTGGTGCTAGGACTGGGAGGGATGGGGAGAGAGAGAGCTGGAAGCCATGTTCACAGGCTGCCAAAGATCACACAGTTATGGTGCCCTGAACCCTACAGGAGAGGGTCACAAATGGTCCCTTCAAGGCTGGTCTGCTTCCCTTTCAGTTCAACTCCCAGAACATTGGGCTCCCTACAACACTCTCCTCCTTAGTTGAGTTCTTTGCAGGTAAAGTTTCTCTCTCATATTCACTTTGTCAGCCTAGGATGGATTCTGATATGGTTTCTTACTCGTTTTCTGAACAATAGCATAGAAAATATTTAAATATTCACTTATTTTCCAAATGCATCACAATTAGGCAGTATGGCGTAATGCACTGGTTTTCAAATTGGGTCGCGGAATGCAAGTCACTGGGTTGCAGCAGCTCTGGTCAGCACAGCTGACCGGGCCATTAAAAGTCCTGTCTGTGGTGCTTCCTGGCTAAGGCAGGCTAGTCCCTTCCTGTTCTAACACTGCACTGCACCCCAGAAGCAGCCAGCAGCAGGTCTGGTTCCTAGGCAGGGGGACTGTGGGGCTCTGTGAACTGCCCTCACCCTGAGCCCTGGCTCCGCACTTCCATTGGCCGTAGCTGTAGGGGGCAGGGCCTGCAGGCAAGAGCCATGCAGAGCGGGACCTACAGCTGGCCACTTCTGGGGTGCAGCACTGTCTGCAGTGCCAGGACAGGCAGGAAGCCTGCCTTAGCACCCCCTCTGCTGCACTGCTGTCAGAGCCACCTGAGGAAAACCTGCAACCCAACCCTGTGCCCCAATCCCCTGCCCTAGCCCTGAGCCCTCCCCCACAACCCGGAGCCCCCTCCTGCATCCAAGCCCCTCATCCCCAACCCCACCCCACAAACTTCTGCCTCAGCCATGAGCCCCTCCCACACTCCTCATCCTCAGCTCTGCTGGGTCGTGAGTGTCAACAATTTTCTTCAACTGGATCGCCAGAAAAAAAAACACTGGCCTAATGGGTGAAGCACTGGACTGGGGAACAGGAGAACCAACTTCAATTCCTGGCTCTACCACTGGTCTGCTGAGTGACATTGGGCCTGTCACTTCCCTTCCTGTGCCTCAGTTTCCCATCTAAACTTACCTTCTTTGTAAAGCACTCACAGATCTACTAATAAAAGCACTATATAAGAGCCAGTTGGTATTTATTACTACTATGACTTAAAAAATCAAATGAAGTCTAATATCATTGCTGGTTTTCTCCAGTGCCCTTTAATTTAACTCAAGTTCCCATTATAAACACAGATGATAATAGGAAAAAGGAAGCATTCCTACAGCATGAGCATGCAGATTCTATAATAAGAGGAATGATAATTCTTCCCCTCACTCTTGCAAGTATCATATTTGCATCAAATATATTCTTACAACTGTCAGACACCAGCATCCACACTCATGCAGAAGTCATGGATTCCCCCAAATCCAGAAAGAATTACATTTTAATTTTGAAATAAAAAAAACTAATTTAATTAGTCATTGTAAATCACATACAACTATTTTGTTTATTAATAACCCATAGGTTAACAACATGGTGGATAACTTCTTTGAAAAGTACATAAGAATGGCCATACTGGGTCAGACCAAAGATCCATCTAAACCAGTATCCCATCTTCCAAGTCTGGCCAGTGCCAAGTGCTTCAGATGGAATGAACAGAACAGGGCAATTATCAAGTGATCCACCCCCTGTCATCAACTTCTAGCTTCTGGCAATCAGAAGCTAGGGACACAGAGGATGGTATTGCATCACAGACCATTTTGACTGACCTATCCTTCAGCTTGAGGAACCTAGGGCCTGATTTTCAGACACACAAGGTCTTAAATCATGTAAACCAAGAATTCTCCATACATAGAATGCATCTTGAACATCTATGTTTTCCAGTTCCACTGACCACCTGTGTCAGCATTTCTACTCTGTATTGTACGGCTTGCCTTGTGCAATCTAATTCTTTTTTGAACTCAGTTATAGTTTTGCCCTTCATAGCATCCCTGGCAGTGAGTGCCACAGGTTGACTGTGTTGTGTGAATAAATAGTTCCTACTGTTTGTTTCAAACCTGCTGCCTATTAATTTAATCAGGTGATACTTGGTTGTGTTGTCAGGGCCAGCGCTTCCATTTAGGCGACCTAGGCGGTTGCCTAGGGCGCCAGGATTATGGGGGGGGACGGCATTTTGCCGGAAGGGCGGCAGGCAGCTCCGGTGGACCTAGGTCACCTAAATTCAAGCGCTGGCCCTGCTGGGTGGACTTGTAGGCCTTAAAGTTTTACTTTGTTTGGTTTCGAATGCAGGGGGTTTTTTTTGTTTTGTTTTTTTACATAATTCTACATTTGTAAGTTCAACTTTCATGATAAAGAGATTACACTACAGTATTTGTATTAGGTGAATTGAAAAATACTATTTCTTTTGTTTTTTACAGAGCAAATATTTGTAATAAAAAAGAAATATGAAATGAGCAGTGTACACTTTGTATTCTGTGTTGTAATTTAAATCGATATATTTGAAAATATAGAAAACATCCAAAAATTTTAAACAAATGGTATTCTATTATTGTTCAACAGTGCAATTAATTGTGTGATTCATTTTTTTAATCTCTTGATAACCCCATCATTTAGTCCTTATTTATTTCCACTTCATCTCTCTTTTTGTTGTTCTCTACCCACAGGCCCGTTGATGGGGAGGACAAAGGACCCAGGTGATTTAAAAGGGCCTGTGGGCCCCCAGCCCTTTTAAATCACCCAGGCGGGCCGCAGGATGCTTAGGCATGCAAGACCTCTCCAGGCCCCATGCTTTGGGAGGCCCTGCAGGCTGGTGTGGGTGATCCTTGAAGTGACATATTCATCACTTCCACCCTTGGCTCCCCCACTGCAGGAACGGCCATGGCCCGGGACCTGGAATTTCTGTCAGCGGGCCTATTTACCCCGCTATTTACTTCCTCTTCTTTCTTGCCTTCACCTCTTTGTCCTCCTCCTCTTGTTGCTGTTTTTAGTTGCAGTGGTGAGAAAGCTAACTTGATTAAATGAATTTTTTGTACATTCTTCTGAAGGCAATGAGATTCGCAGTCACTTTTATCACCTCGTGTAATGAGTTCTGAAGTCTCGGCCCTACTGCCAAGAATGCCATCTCCTGCATTCACAAACTCCACCCTGAACTTTCACATGCCTTGACATGGCTGATGCATTCTGGACTAGCTGATTAAAATAAATAAATTTAAAAAACAACATTCTTATGTGCACTAAATTGCAGTAATCCACCTTGGAGGTCATGAAGGAACGGAAGAGTGGCCATGTCCACAGGCTTCAGGCTAACCATAGATCAAAAACATTATTTGTAGTTGCCTCTATGTAGGCACCCAGCAGGAACACAGGAATCCAAGAGGATCCCTAGACTGAGGACCAGTTGGGCTATCTGGGGGAGGCCTCTCCAAAGGAGAACCAGGTGCCAGAGGACACAGTCTGTAGACACAAACTCTGCTTTTTAAGTTTTGGTTTTTTACTTAATTGACAATGATTCAAACAGTAAAGACACACATATAAATGCAGGGGAGGAGCCATACTGGCTGTTTGGGTTACTTGATCTTCTAGCAGCTGCTGCAGATCTAATCACGGCCCCTGACCCAGTGGAGCCGGATATTATCCTCACTGTATCTTCCAGCCATCACTAACCCCTTCTTATCCTGATTGTGTCTCAGCCCCTAGCCTTGATCCACTCCTCAATCTCAACCAGTCACTGGGAAAGGCAACTGACATCTCCATCTAGGTCAGATGATATGAGCATCTAGAATGGATGCTGTTAGTATACTGGGTATTGTCACTAACTCCCTAATGGCCCCATATACATGTTAAACAAAAGGAAACATACAAGGGGACCGCATAACTCCACATGGAAGACACTCAGGGAGGACAAGCAATTGTTCCATGCTATCCTTTGAAATCTCCCATCAAAAAAAGGAACAGAGTCTATCACAAGCAATCCCATCCACTCTATGGTCATCTCCAGGAAAGTCAGCACTACGTCACGTTCAACAGTATTGAAGGCTGCTGGTAAATCTAACAATACCAATACTTAATCTTCAGCCCACGAAGGACAACAAAAGTACTATAAGATTACAGTACTTTGCTCCAGTTGGATAATTTCCTTATTCATTCAAAGTAAAGAATTTTGATCATATTTAAAGCTTACATTGGGGGAAGTCAATAGTCTTATGGGATTCATCTGGATTCTGTTTTAGGGCCCAAATGGGACTACTTGCAGTGCCAAACCCTGCAATTAGCAATAAGTGTTTTGCAAGATAGAGGCTTTAAATATTACTTTAAAAAAATCTTGACATACATTTTGCCAACAGCCATTACTTCCTATGGATTTTATGTTTGAATTAAAGTATATGGAAAAAATATAAATTAAAGGACTGTACCTGCATTTTTTACAATATATCACCAATAGGAAAAAAACAATATTTTAGAACTTTTCAAAGTACTAAATGGATATATTGTAATAAATATTTTACTTTGCAAATTTTGATATAACTATGAATTTTGAAATATTGACTAAAAGTGTCACAATACAAGAGGCTGGCAAGATTCATTAGTTAATCAGGCTGAATATTTGACATGAATTTTAGTTTTTAAAAATGCATATGAGATATTTCATTGGCTGTGTTGTAGTTCTTTCCAAGGTAATTTGCGATGATGCTAAAAATGGTGCAGAATTAGACACGAGATTTTATTTTGTGATAAAATTAAAAAGCATATAAATTATAGTTGGCAAAATAACTATGGATAACACTAATTTATTTAAATATGTACTCTACAATACAAAGAAATTCATTTTTGAGGACCATATAATACGATTAAAAATGCCGCTGATTAAAGAAAGTAGCCTTCAATGCATTTTGGGTTTTAGATGGAGGAAGTTTCCAACATGAAATAGAATTTTGTTAAATGCAAAACATAAATAAAAGCAAATTAAAGAATTAATTAGAAACAACATGCTGTATTCCTGATCATAGCTAAAAACACAAATCAGATAAGATAAAAAGGAATTTTATATCAGGTATTGTCTATCACACACCTCATCTGCCTGTGTGATCACAACTTCTGGGATACTGCTATTTCTGTCATCTTTTTCATCTGCATACTGAGCTGCTTCTGTTCTTCCATGAACTGATATATCTGAAGAACCACAGTCTAGCACTTCAACATACTCCTCATCTTCTGGAAAGTCAATGCTGACTGAAGTCTCAAAGTCTTCTACAAAGGCTGACAGGGACTCTTTGTTAGCACCATAAGCACTGTCAGAGGTTACCTGAGCCTCGTTAAAGGTCTGGTGTCTTAGGATGGCAAACTTTGTTCTCTGTTGAACAAAGAAAAGATAAGACAGAAAGGGTCTTTCAATAGGACACTGATTCCCTTTAGCTTGCCATGAACTATATTTTATACATAAAGAACCATAAGAAAGCATGATGCCTAAGTTTATGAAATTTCAAAGTGTGTATCTTTTCTCAGGGAAAAGATGCTGCAAAGCAAAGTTACTACACCAACATTCATCCATTTTCATGACCTATTTAACAATACTTAGAAACCCTTTAGAAAAAAATCAGTATACATCCTATTTTGGATATACTTGATCAGCCTCATCAAGGATAACTATCATAATTTTAAATATACTGTCATTAATACCACGACAATCAGAAAATTATCCCATAGCTGCCTACTGAAGGGTTTTATGTACCTTCCTCAAAAACATCTGGTACTGGTCCCCATTAGTGACAGGAAACCGAACACAATGGATCTGTCTGATATTTGATCCAGTAAATGAATTATCTTGTCTGTCTAGCAAGGAATGTTATACCATATTGAAACTACACTGATACTCATCTTATTAGCATTGTGTTTATATACAGAATTTTACACTTCCACAAAAAAATATTTCTGAATGCTTCTATATATATATAAAATCCCCCTCTCATCCCTATGGGTGGTATGTGTCTTCCTCAACCTCGGGTCCTCTACCAGAGGCCTGGGAGTCTGAGGGTTCTGCGCAGTATCTTAGCTGTTCCTAGCACTGCACTCTTCTGGACAGAGAGCTCTGATGTTGTTCCTGGGATCTGTTGGAGCCACTCAC
>NC_133787.1:12009896-12024587 GCF_003597395.2 Chelonoidis abingdonii | reverse complement strand
GGAAACAGCAGAGTCGGTTCCAGAAACCACAGCACACACTGTTATGAGAGTCTTATCTCAAGACATATGCCAGACCCTAGCTACTCTGATGCTTTGCCAATTTATACGAGCTGAGAATCTGCCCCAATGTCAACTACAGAAGTCATTTCCAATTCTGTTTAAAATCTATGTACTGGATAATTGTTACTTTCTCTCCCCCTCGACAATGGCCACATAGTTACTATCATGGACTCCCAAGAATGGTATCAATCTAGATATATTCAAGATATTACATCTGCACAGTATTGCATCAGGGTGCTGCACCTGCCTATTGTGTATTGATCGACAGATGCTCAGAAAGATACCACTAAAGTCAACTAACTGCATATTTATTCAATCACAGCTGTAGATTGGCTTCTGACAGTCAGATGGAACTCTTGAGCCATACAACAGATACCAGAGAACAAGCTCTGTCTTAACTGGCTCATATAATGCACTCACTACATGTTGCTTGCCATGATTTCCTCACACGGAATGCAATACATTAGGCATAGTCAAGAGTTTATCTGAAATTGCCTCATCTTCTAGTAGCCTTTGTACTACTGCTCATGAGCTAACAGAGATTGCCCTTAAACTCAAGTACGAGATGGCTGTTTTTAGCGATAGAAGCCATGAGTTCTGGTCCCCATGCTATATATAGTCTATTCAGTGTGTGTGGCAGCAAGTTAAAATCTATATGTGAACATGTTTAAGAAAACTTGTCTCAAGGAGCCCTTCTGGAACATCAAAGCAGAAACAAGGCCAGTTAAGCACTTTTCTCTCTACTCAGTGCCACCACTTAGTCAGACTCAAGGGACCATTTCAGTGCAGAATAAGTTTTAAACGATCCCTTTTTAAATTATTTTCCTGATCTGTTTTATATTCTTGGTACTTCCCGGTCCACTGTAGATATCCCTAAAGGCATTATTCTTTAACATCAAGTGCCACGGGGAATACTTTCAGCTTTTAATAAATAAAATCTGTATCTGAATACTCCTTGCACAAACAAAATAAAAATAAATCCTTTGCTTTTACTGAGGGGTTTTCATCTATAGGTCTTAAAGGGAAAAGTAATTATTGTCCCCATTTTACAGGTAGGGAAATGGAGGCACAGAGAGGTGAAGTGACATGGTTACAGTCACTCAGGCCAGTGGCAGAGGCCTGAGTGTACCAGATCATCCTTTTGTGGTGTGTCATTCACAGTTATCAACTATGAAGCAGGAAGTCTCAAAATGATATCACAGAAGAGAAAAAAAAAAACATTAAGCCAGTCAGTTAAAACTTCTCTCGGCTGAGTGATTGCCATAGCCTGTTAGTGGGGCCTTTTGCTTACCTTTAATATATTCTCCCCATGCAAGATCCATTTGTGAGTCTCAGAACATCCTAATTCACAGTGGAAAAATGTACCAGCTAGTTCAGTATTTTAGTAGCCTTTAATTCACGGAATGTAACCAATATAAGTTTGATAAAAGAGTAGTAATTGTGAGGTTGCCACTCATTGGAGACAAACTGCATATACCCAATTCTAACTAGTGAAACCAAGCTAGTTGCAACACCCAGCCTGTGTGAGATAACTGATCTACCCACACAATGAGCATAACCCTGATATCCTCTTTTGTGTAGGAGAGAAGAAAAGGGGGATTAAAATAGGGTGATCAGATGTTCTGATTTTATAGGGACAGTTGGGATTTTGGGGTCTCTCTCTTATATATGCTCATATTACTCCCCACCTCCATTCCAATTTTTCACATTTGCTGTCTGGTCATCCTAGATAAAAACTGTATAGTATTGCACTATTTCCTTTTAAAGGAAAGTGTGGTCTATCCTCAGAAAATTTGTTAAGACAAATAAAACATGAATGACTATATTGCTGGATTTGATGCAAGCTTTTTGAAAACATTACAAGGGTGACTTTAATGAACAGTATGATAAATCAACTTCCCTTGATATTTGGGAGAGGTTTTTTTCCACTCAAGACATATTTACCGCATTAATATAAGATAGTATAAAACATGATTCTATAAATGTGTTTGATGCCCTATGCATCAACCTCCAGTAAACAACATTATGATCCCAACTATATTTTTTGACTGAAAGGAAATCACTATTTGAAACTGACTCATATATACAGAAAAGGGCTCTCTAATTACAAGACATTCAATCTGTGCTATGTTTCCATATAAACACAAGGCACCATGCAAATTGCAGTGGGTCCCTTAGAAATACAGAATAGTGCTAACTAAATTCCATGTTTGCGTAAAAGCCTGGGATCATATTATTTACACTGATTCCAATAATGAAATCTGTTTTGATGGGTGAATTTCCTGTTAAATACTGGTAAATCATACACCCTTATATCTATGTGAATGATTCCATTTGCTGTCAGTTGTGTAATATGGGCAACTTTGTTACTAGTCAAGCGTAAAAGACAGTGGGAAAAAATTCTGCACACCAAGTGTGACATTGCACTGTAGAAGTAGGCATTAAATTAGAGTGAGAGGTTATAAGTCTGACAGAAACCTGATCTGTATTCCCTAATTATAGAGTCTCACTTTCACAAAACTGACACAAATGTTAAGCCAAATTAAATGCTGTTTAATTAACTATCATATACAAGACTTCAAAGCAGAATGTCTACATGTTATTTAGCAAAGTAACGGAAACCCAAAGACTTGTGAATTATCAGTCAACACAGACTGCCATCTCAGCTAACTGCTACAAGGTTAAGCCATTTCTTTTTCATGCATTTATCCTTTTAGTGCACTGCTTGTAATACTTACAGAAAAAGGCAACATGGTAAACAGTTTCACACAATGAGGTGTGAGAGTTGATAGGGCACTATTCAACAGCTTTGAATTCCCCTGATGAGCTGCCAAAAGTCATTATGAATGGCCCAGCCGATGGGCTGATGACTGATAAAAGAAAAAACAAATAGCACTGGTAATTCATGAAAAAGCATACACTGCCAAGACAACTAAAAGTGCAGAGTGACAGCTCTTAAAGTAAATGGGATTTTGGAAGCTTCTTTCTTAGAGGATCAACTGTACATGCTCATCATTTTTTGGTTCGCCATTAAATATTTTCAGACCTACTAATTCTTTTAGTATTAGGAGGAAAATGGGATTTATGATTATATTTATTTCACTTATTTGGTAAAATGAAACAATCACTCTGTTTTGAATACAAAATTATTTCTGTTATAAAGTGCTAATTGTTGTAGGGCTGATCCTTTAAGGGCTAAAGCCTTCCTGTGACTCGGATGGGACTTCAGGTGTTCAGCACTTTGCAAGATCAGGCTCTTTCACTGGAAATTAAAAAGTGTCAATGACGCTCAGAAAGTTGAACCTGGGCAGTGGGTGTCCAGACAGACTACTTCTGCAATGCACTATGGGATAACAGCAGGAGTAGTATTAATCAAACATAAATTGTGTTACCCCAGCAGTGGGGTGTGCATCGACACTGGCCATCCAACTGATGGAGCCAAAGTCAATAGAGATTTTATCTGACTTGGAACTGGGGTAACTTGCATTGATTAATGGTCAGAGAAACATGACCCAGAGCAAATTTGTGCATGGGCACAAATGTATTTTCCATTGATGGAAGGATGCAGCCACTGAGGTCTCTAATACAGAATAGGCCCTACAACCAGACTCCACACAGGCACAGGGGATCTGCCTGCACGGATCCAGCTGGCAAATATTTTCAACCGCTTCACAGAAAAGCACAAGTGCAACACTCTGTATGATTCAGCCATCATTTCCCAAAGAATATTTTTGGTTAACTCTCCAAAAATATCAGTGCGATTGTTTAAAAAAGAAACAATATTAAAACAATTCAATAGACAAAGCATGGGAAACTGATTTGTTAAAATTTCAGGTGATCTATTTCCAAACCCTGTTTAATGGACAACACTTCGAGTCTCCTCACTACTTACATACCCTCAGTAGGAAGGGCACATTTTCTAAAAGAGCATTATGCAAGTGATGTGTGAACAAAGCCATACATTAACATAATTTTTCCGAATTGTTTTACAGATGTTCAATTGACAATATAAAAGGCACTAATATTAGCAGCCCTTGCCTCTTACTGTATCCACTCTAAGCTTTCAAATATCTCAGTTATTGAAAATGGAACTTAGCATACAAGTTGAAGTCAAACATTCATGCTCCTTTTCCATTATCTCCCCCCAGGCCAAAACACATGAGCCTCAGAAGGACTCATTCTACCACCTCCCCTTTCTTCTTTGTCTCGGACTAACCCAGACTGCTGGAGGTCTGTGTTTAAAAAATAAAAACCTTTACACTGTTTAAACAGTTTGTAAAACTTTTAGGGCCTGATCACATTCCACTGAAGTCAGTGGAAACCCTTCCACTGTTTTCAACAGACTTTAGATCTTTTCCCATTCACATTGGCCATATAACCATAGTCTAAACCATGTCAACCCTGAAATGTTGAAAGTGGTTCTGCAGACAGTTTCTATGCTGGGGAGGGGACCTAACACTAACTACATGATGGAAACTTACTGTGTTATAGGACTTCCCAAAAAAAAATAAAATTAAATAAAATTAAAAAAAACCCTCAGGCTGTTCTCAAAAATTCTGCAAGAATTAACCATTAATAATAAATAATTTAAAAACCTTGGTTTGGGAACTGACAGTCACCTTGCAACCAGGTCCTGCATAGCTTTTCACAGCGACAATTTCTTGTTTCCATTAAAAATGATTTGAGACCTGGTCTACACTTAAAACATAGGTTGACGTAGCTGTGGGATGGGAGAAATTCACAATCCTGAGAGATGTAGTTAAGCTGACCTAAGCACCAGGATAGGCTATGTTTACACTAGTGGCAAGCACTACAGCAACGCCGCTGTAGCACAGATATTTGCTACAGCAATAGGTGGTTTTCTGTTGCTGCAATGAATCCACAGCCTCAAGAGGTGGCAGCTAGTTCAATGGAAGATCTCTTCTGTCGACCAGGGCTTAGGTCAACCTAGTTACCAGCTTTCGAGAGATAACTGTGGCTCCTTCCATCATCATAGCAAGGGTTTACACTATACCAGCATAGCTGAAGCTCATCACCTATGCTATTGCAGTGCTTATAGGGTAGACCTAGCCGGAGACTGAGGGAGCCAGCAGCCTACCCTAGAAAAACGTCCCAGAGTAGCACAGTGTCAACCTCAAGTGCCCCATCTCTCCAACAAGGTTAGCTGCTGAGCCAAAATCTTAACACCCTTATTAGAAAGTGTGCTAGGATCCCACCAGTAACTGTGTACTGGTTAGTCTCTTAGTGCATAGGCAGAGTTGGAAGGAAATACAGCTGAATGCAGAATATTTAAAGAAGCAGGGGCAGCCGGCACAGTACTCCACCTCAGGGAATGCACTAACTCACTAAAGTCCAAAACAGCCTCAAACTTGCTGTTCTTCCAGGCAGGTTGCAAAGTCCATGTGTTAGAATGGGTGCTAGTAGCAGAGTGCAGATCGGATCTCTGTCCAATGGGCAAGAGCAGCCTCATCAGCTGTTTGAGTCACATGACTAGCGATATTATGTGTAGTGGGGAGAAGCAAAAGGAGATGAGATCCTGCTTTGGGTGGTTTGGTTTTGTAGGTCCTACATGTCAAGGAGGCCTAGAGCTATGGAAGAAGTCTTGAGTGAGAAGAACTTGCTTTTAATTTTTTTTTAAAAAACTATGTTCATACATGCATGAGTACATACATACATGTACAGAAACAGAGGGAAAGTGTAGATGCCCAGGGAGATTGAAGTCTTCTCTGACTAGTTTTTGAATGTTATAATTCTTGACATCTGGCCAAACCGGACAGTCTCTATGCAAAAGAATAAATGGACACAAATCAGATGTCAAGAATTATAATATTCAAAAACCAGTCGGGAGACACTCAGCCCTCTGGGTCACTCATAAGACCTAAATGTCGCAATTCCCAACAAAACAACTTCAAAAACAGACTCCCAATGAAAACTGCAGAACCGCGAATTATTTGCAAAGTGAACACCATTAATTAGGCTTGAATAGCGGAGTGGTGTGGCATTACACCAAAGTAAAACTATTTCCCTATGCTACTTTTTTCCTCTTTACTGTTACTCACAATTCTTGTCCCTGCTGAAATGGGCATCTGATTATCACTAAAAATTTTTTCCTGGCTGATAATAGCCCACCTTAATAATTAGTCTCAGAGTTGGTATGGCACCCACCCATTTTTTATGTTCCTCAAGTGTGTATATATATCTATAATAATAATCTGCTATCTAATACTACATTCTCTATTATATTATATCTATACTATATCTATACAGATCTATATCTTTCTAGCCTGTATTTTTTTCGTATTTTTTTGTTTTCAACTGCATCGCATCTGATGAAGCAGCAAAGAAATCCCTGTGGCACTTTAATAACGCATCTGAACAAAGTGGGTATTCGGCCACGAAGCTCATCTCCAAACGTCTGTTAAGTCTATAAGTGCCACATGATTCTTTGCTGCTTTTACAGATCCAGACTAAGAACACGCTCCTCTGTACTTGAGACATCTGATGAAGTGGGTTTTAGCCCAGACAAAGGCTTATGCTCAAATATTTGTTAGTCTCTAAGGTACCACAAGTATCCTGTTCTTTTTACATACAGATTTAACTTTATTGATTCACTTCTTTTCTACATGGTCTCAAAATTCACTTGGAGTATTTCCCATTTAAGTCTCTTTTGCTGCATAAAATTTAACATATCAGCGAAGTAAACTGGTAGTTTTGGATTACTACAGCATGACGTGTAAGTGTTACATACAGCCTTGTAAACTGCACATCTGATAATCTATAAATATATTTGTGAAAAGGCAGACATTTAATTATAAAAAAAGCTCAGAAGTCCTTTAATATCTGCAGTTATATACCAAAGCCTTCCAGAGGTGAAGAACCACTATGGTTATTTAGTTACTTAGATTCTGGCCAGCAAACAGCCTTCCTTACGCTAGCATCTGATGACTGAAACACTGTTTCCTCTTACAGTAACAAGCAAACAAGGTAGTGTCAGTAGCTCTCTGCTCCTTCACAGCACTAATATCTTGGATTTCACATCAAAATGGTAACACTGTTGTGACATGTCACATCCATGGAAGTGATTTACAGAAGGAGCAAAAGACAAAGTTTAAAGAAGGCTGTGGAATGATCCCCAATATAAAATGACTTTCAGCCAGGTGATACTGCAAATG
Source organism: Chelonoidis abingdonii (assembly GCF_003597395.2). NCBI lineage: Eukaryota > Metazoa > Chordata > Testudines > Testudinidae > Chelonoidis > Chelonoidis abingdonii. The sequence goes on along the minus strand of NC_133787.1, from coordinate 12,017,355 downwards.
GGAAATAAATTATATACGAGTGCAAACTTCTTTCCAAGTGACCATATGATCACACCACCTTTAACCTTATCCTTCCCACATCCTCAACCCTCTCTGCAATATTGTCTGCACCTGTTCATGTTTGAATCCTGAAAATACTTTACAGCCAGAACCCTTAGACTACAAGATTTTCAAGGCAGTGACTCCAGTTTTTCGTCGTTGTTTAAGATAAGTGCCATGCACATAAAGCACAAGCACAATAGCAGCTCCTAATGGTTTATAAAATAAACCAAACAAAAAAAAAAACTCCACCTGATTTTATTTTTTAAGAAGGCTTTTAAAATTTCTTGACTTTGTTTTACTTACAACTTCCCTGAAGTATAATTTGCACATCTGGGCACCATGTACCTCTCTCACAAAAGATGGTGGTTTCTCCCTTCTTCTCAACATAGGTGTAGTAGCAAAGTCTCATATTACCCAAGTTTACTTCCTTGTACAACTGTCAAACAGTACAATTATTAGAATTCCATGAAGTTTTATCACAATTTAAAGCCTCAGCTGAATTTGCCAAAGTAAGTGAGAATTCATTTCATCATGAATTATCTTGGCTTTGTCACTTCCTAATTCATAAGTGCCATTAATCTGTGACAAATCTCCCAAATCAGTGCCATTTAGCAAGGTCTCCCATACATTGTTCTGACTCATCAGGCAGTGAGCAGAAGAAAACAGGTGTTTTGAACAAACAGCACATTGTACCTGTTTTCTATATTTTTTATTGAGTACCTACAGATTTCCGTGAGAAGATTAAGACTCTTGTTTTTAAACTTTTAAGTCTGAAATGGCCATTACTGGAGCAACAGCTTTGCCCCTTGTGCATTACTGCCATACTTGGAATAATCTGAGGCACATGAGTTGACAGCTCCCTCTGGGCATAAACTTCAGAGGCCCCAGAGCATGGCACTAAGAGCAAGAAGTGTTTACAACTTTATTTCACATCCCCTGCTGGTTCACCAAAGCCCTGATGTGATGATCCTCAGGAACCACTCCAAGATATACCTGTTCTCTCAGGCTTTTCTCATGGGAGGAGTGGAGGAATGCTGACAGACTGGAAGATTACAGATTGGGGTCAGGAAGATACTGTAGGGCCTGGGTTTGTGTTATGTTGTGCTCCTGAAGATAAAAAAGCAACAACACTGTCAAGAACCAAGGACAATTACATGCTTCCCACACCTTGCTCTGCTTTGTTCAAACCTGCAACATCACTGCAGTTCCAGTCACGGCCTTTCTAATACCGAGAGACTTGCTTACTCCAGGTTATTTGTGGTCTTGTTATATGAACACACAGAGGTGACCACTAACCCTGTTTTCTCTTATGACCTACTCCAGAATTTGAACCCAGACTTTCAACCAGTGCAATCCAGCCCTCAATCTATCTTGTTAGCGTATTTAGTATAGATGTTAAAAACATTACAGAATATTCGATTTGCAACCTGCCAAGTCTCATTTATGTGATGTAGCCATTGCAATAAAACACTTTTGACATATTACACCGGCCTATGACATGATGCCAATGGAAAATGACATGCCACAACACAATGAATATGATAACATTTAAAAGCTACACATACCTGAATAACTAATATTTACTAACAGTTCTAAAATAGGTCCAAAAAAGATAGGGGTACCAAGCATGATTTGAAAAGCACTTGCCAGCATCTTCCTGAAAATGCTTCAAGTCAATGTAGAGTACACCAGATAATGTCAAGGTGCTTTCTCAATCCATCCTCTACAGAGCTATTATTTAAAAACTAAAGAAATTCTATCCTATACAGATTCTTATACTTCCTTCATCACTGAAGTATCCTAGTACCCTCCGCTAGTGCATGTGACTAACATCAGACAAGTGCGGTTTGTTCTTGCTCACATCCTCCCCCAGTAGGAGAGTGCTTGGTCATGTTGTGTCTTGTTGTTTTCATGTATGCACTGCTGCCCATTTATTTCAGAAGAGGCAGGTTGAACAAGTGCACCTTGGACTTGGAGCAAAATGCAGGGAAGCTTTCACTGGTCCTTTGCTCCTCAGTCTTGGACCAGCCCCTGGAAAACTGTCTCACGCATGAGTGACCTTTACCCTTATCATAGAAAGTTCCGTTGTGCCCAACAAACCAAGTTGACCACAGTCCTTGTCTCAGAGCTTTAGGTGATCTAGATATCCTAGGCCCTGGCAATAGAAGTTGTACTTGACTTAATGAGTATAAATATACAGCATCTGCCATCTGAGGAGCTGAAAGCACTTTACAAACATTAATGAATTAAATGGAGGATAGCTCAGTGCTTTGAGCATTGGTCTGCTAAACCCAGGGTTGTGAGTTCAATTCTTGAGGGTCCCATTTAGGGATCTGGGGCAAAATAGGTACTTGGTCCTGCTAGTGAAGGCAGGGGACTGGACTCAATGATCTTTCAAAGTCCCTTCCAGTTCTGTGAGATAGGTATATCTCCATATAAAAATGTCCAGCACTCCTGTGAGATAGGGAAACACTATCCCTCTGTTACAGACTGGGAAACAAGGGCAGAGAGAGGTTAAGTGATTGTCCAAGGCTACAAAATAAATACGTAAAAGAAGTGGAACTCAGATCTCCTGACTTCCAGCCATGCACTTTAGACACAAGGTCGTCATCATCTCTAATTCATTCATGCCAGGCCTGATGCCTAGAAGTAGCCTATGTGATATAGCTAATAATAAAAGTGAATATTAGGGAAAAATTCATCTTGGCTTATATTCTTTGTTTGCTTTTCTTTGACAAAGTATTACTGGCACAAAAGTTCATAGAAAGAGGAATTCAGAATCACGTGCATAAGTATGTTCTGATGAGTTGCAAACACCAGGAAGCAGAAATGATATGGAGGAATACAGAGATTAGAAATATGGCCAGCAAATATCACAATGAAATTCAACTTGGAAAAATGCAAAACAACACACCTGGAGAAAAATAACCTAAAACATATAATCAGTGAGAGGAAGAAATGGTGGAAGCAGTATTACTGAAGGAGAATAGTGGATGACTCTGGACAGCAAATAAAACAACTATGCTTTTTAATATGTTTTTTCTGAAAGTCAGTGCAATTTCTCATGGCAAAAGGCAAAGATCACGGAGCCAGGATAACCCCCCTTCCCTGTTCTGAAGGCATCACACTGAAGATAATGCGGTCAATTCTGGGCACCACAGTACCAGAAAGAAATTGTCCAAATTGAGAGCGTTCAGAGAAAAGCAACAAAAATAACCAAACATTTCAAGAGATGAGTTTTGAAGGAGGAGTGGGAGAAACTAAGTTTGGCTAAATTATGACAATGAAGAGAACATAAGAGTCTATTTGAATTCCAAGATCCAGAACCTCAGAGCTGAGCCACCAGAACCAACAGCACAGGTGGGGTCCAGTGGCGTGGAGAGTGTTGATGAGTTCATCTACCTAGGCTTCAAGCAGAGTTCAAACAGTCACAGCAAACCAGACATTCTTTGACGAATAGGTCTTGCTGCTTCCAACATGAAGTCCACGTCTTGCTTATGTACGCAAAACTATCTTTGTGCTGAGACAAAGTTCAGAATCTGTCAAGCCTGTGTACTACTTGTGTTGCTATGTGGGTAAGAAATCTGGACACCATTCCAGGAAGACTTGCTGGTCAGTGCCAAATCCTGAGCATGAAGTGGTTTGGCTTTGTGCAACAGGTTTCATTCTCGCAGAGATCTGGCCTTCCTACAGGTGCTAGTTTTTTACATATATAAAGGCGTTGCATGCTATTCAGCCACATAGCTAGGATGGACAAAGACACACCGTGCTTTCAAACTCTCCATCAACATACAAAGAGGTGCACATCCTGACCCTACCTGGCACTGCATGCAGGATCACCATAGAGATTCGTGGATTTGCAGGACTGAGAGAGATCTGGGAACTTCACTACAAGATGGCTGTTGCAATGCCATCTACCATGGTCTCTCTGGCTGGTATGGCCGTCCTCAATAGGCTATGCGTGTTTGATGATGAAGAATATTTGAAGGGTGCCAACACCAAACGTGGTGACAAAGTATTGTTTGGTAAACAGAAGTGTACATAGGTGGAATGAGCAAGGCTGGATGGAGAACAGCAACTCCATTTCATTGAGGATTTTGAGATTTCAAAATTTAGTTTCATTTAGATTCAGAACAAAACCCTGAAGTTTTGAGATCCTCTGCAAAACAGAATTCCCATTCTCCACCCAGCTGTACTAGTAGCCTTGGCAATAGGGAAGCCCATTTAGTGTGCTATCTCAGACCTTCCTCAGGCTCCCAGCAGCTCACCAAGCAGGCAAGCTAGCAGGAAGCCAGGCAGGGTTTCTCCTGAAAGCTGCCTGTGCTACCATGACATTTCTTCAAAATTAACATGGAACATCCCTTGGAACATTCTGATTTTGAAGAATCAGTAAATTCCAATGAAAACAATGTTTTGTCATAATTAAAAGCCCTTTCTGAAAGCTAGCTGTATTAAGTTGCGTAAGAGTCTCTCACGGGAAATGGTAGAAACCCCACTGCTGCCTGAGAGTACTTTAAAAAAGACAACTAAACAATTATTTTCAGTGTCCAAGCTGAGACAGACAATTTCTCATCTGCAAATGGCATTTCTTCAGTCAGACTTCCCGCCTTACAACACACACACAGACATAAGCAGCTAATGGACTAGAATTTTAAGCACCAACACAGGTTGCCTTGAGGGTCCTGTCAGCCTCCCCAGGCACACACTCAAGCACTTACTGTAAAGAGATGCATGCTCACACACTGGGAGGTGAAGCATACCTGCTTTCCACAAAATTGACTAGAGAAATAAAGGAGACACACTTAAGATTAAGTGAAAACACTTCTGTTCAGAAAGTGCATCTAAGGTGTTGTGTGTAACCCAGTCAGATGTGTTTGTTTTTAAATATTTTTAATCTCACAATATATTAAAGAGGAAATATTTTCAGTGATCTATGTTTTCATTAAGTCACCTTTTACATAGAAACATCCATACTTCACTGCAAAAAGGTGATTTAAGATTTAAATTTCAGTTTGGAAATTTAAAAGAACACACACAAAATACAGCTGTGATTTCCTGCTAGGACAAGGACACTGGAAGCTCAGATAAAGTGAGAGGGAAGATACCTGCTTAATCTGTTTCTTGGCAAATTAGAATGTTCAAGAATCATGCAGAAACTCAGAGCTATCGACAAAGCTTATTTCAGCTGAAGCTGGTAAATGTCATGTGCACTATGAGTTGTACTGCTCTGCATTGTATAAAAGGCATATTTTGGGGACTGCTGGAATCTGCCAGACAAAAACAGCCAGAGTAAATTGATCTAGTCGGCAGTTCTACAAAATCTTAGGGATCCAGCTGCAGCATTACATCCCACAGAATTCTTAGGGTCCTGTTACACAAGAGCTAAGGTTGTGAAGTTTAAGATGTTATATTGTTCATTACTTTCCCAAAACTTGAAATCATTTTAAAATGAAGTTTTGCCAACCAACATTTTTTGATGGGCTGGAGGAGGAGGAGGAGAAATCACATTGTGGTATTTTTGTTTTTAAAAATACAACTTAAAATTGGCCATTGTGCATTTTTTCAAAACTCTTTTTCACCAGAAAGGTTAACCATGCCAATTATCCTCCAAACGTATAGGACTTTTCATGCCCAAAGAACACTCAAACAAAACAAAATCTTGAACGGGCGAGACAGTGTGTTCTCCTGCATGTGTAATTCACTATCAGAGAAACCAAAGGAAGGAAACAATGGGAATTTCCCACCATGATGTTCTTGTACATTTCAGGGGTCACAAATCAACAAATGATCTTTTGAGTCACAATATGGCATGGTACGCATGGAGTTTTGGCCTTAAATAAGAATTTTTGTTTAGCTTATTCAAAAAGCTAGGCCATGGCTTCTTTAGATTTCTGTTGAATTTTATGTTTCGTGGTTATTTAGAGCCAAGGAAACAGTTTGAAAAGTCATCGCAATGCTTCAGAACTGCAACATGTTTTAGAAACTCTCTAAAACAAAACGAAAAGTGAGTTTATTGCTTCTTCCAAAAGGTTCCAAGAGGATATCCCTGGAGAATGAAGTCCTTTATTTAGCCACAGAATGGACACAGACCAAGGAGCAGGAGTCAAGTTCCTGGCCATGTATCCAACTCTGACCTAGGATGAGACGATAGTTCAGTCATTATGCCAATTTAGACCTTGGCGTCTTTGGTGAGATGGCCAACAAGAGAGAATTCTGTGAAACATAATGTAGGACAATGTGTGATGTTTAAACTCCTTAGCAGGAATAGAGCCGAAGATATCAATCTACTTCAAATGTGACTTACCCGCTCAAGAAATGTTACCATTAGGTTGGGAAATAGTCTGGAACAAAACCTAGGTACTTCTAGAGCACTCTAGGCCATTGTCATGTGACCAAATGGGAAGGTAGGAAAATGCCATAATTTCTCTGTGCAAATACTAGCTGCTTAAAGCCAAGCACAACGCAGAACCTGAACTGATTACCACAAATAATCATATGTGAGAAAAGATTTAGTCACTTTGATTGCAAAGGGGATCCCTGCTTAAAACTGCAGCTTGTATGACGAGGCTTATGGTGGGTAAACGCACCCAAAAGTTGGAGGCATCACACACAAAGTTGTTGAAGGGTGTCACCCAACTTCAGATATAAAAGGCTTGTACTTGGATCCAGGCAGAATAATGGTGGGGAAATAAATGGAATTTTTTATCCAGGAAGTATTCAGTCTGTATGGTGAACTGGTTCTTTCAAGGCAGAGAGGGTCCATTTCATGGCCATGCTAAAGCTTTGCCTAAGAACTGACCACATATACACCTCTACCACAATATAACGCTGTTCTTGGGAGCCAAAAAATCTTACCGCATTATAGGTGAAACCACGTTATATTGAACTTGCTTTGATCCGCCAGAGTGTGCAGCCCCCACTCCGAGCACTGCTTTACAGCATTATATCTGAATTCATGTTATATTAGGTCTCATAATATCAGGGTAGAGCTGTATATTTTAAAATATTTCAGCTAAATGTACCCAACCTGGATCCACCCATTTGCCAGACTAAAGGAGGCTGTACATAGCCATGATGAACTCTCTTCCCCCAGCTACACTCATAAAATAAGTAAATCAATACCTCGCTCATCTATAGCACTTTTCATAAGTAGATCTCAAAACACTTTAGAAAGGAGATCAGGATCGTCATCTCCATTTTACAGACAGAGAATGTGCAGAGGTAAAGACACACCTGTATGGCCAGCCCCCCACCAAAAGGGCTTCCTCCACCCTGTACACACCAAGAACATCCCCCTGGGTGGCAGAGGACTGAGTCCTGCTGTTGTGAAACTGCCTCAAATACTTAGGAGTCTCCCTGACATCCAGGAGTGTCCTTGTCTATAGAATCTGTCCCTAGCAGTTTTACAATAACTCAT
>NC_133787.1:12004619-12009796 GCF_003597395.2 Chelonoidis abingdonii | reverse complement strand
GAGAGGAAAAGCATTTCTCTGAATGTGTGCGCTGTGCAACTGTCTCTTAATGTGCTTTGAGATGTAGAGTCCTCTTGCTGGCTGTGATGGCGTATGACCGTTATGTGGCCATCTGTAATCCACTGCTCTACAGAGTCACACTGTCCAGGCAGCTTTGTAAACAGCTGGTGGCTGGAGTGTAGCTGCGGGGTTTGTGGATTCATATATACACATGGCTTACATTTGCGCTGTCATCTGTCAGCTCCAACATCATCAATCATTTCTTCTGTGACATCACCCACTGTTGCGGCTCTCCTGTTCTGACACTTGGATCAATGAGATTACATTATTTATTTTTATGAGTTGCTTTATGGTGGGCAGCCTTGTAACTGTCCTCCTCTCCTATGTCTATATCATCTCCACCATCCTGCACGTCCGCTCTGCTGAGGGCGGCGCAAAGCCTTCTCCACTGCTCTTTCCACTTGACTCTGTGGCTTGTATTTTGGTACCCTCCTCTTCATGTATCACTTCGGTATTCCAGTGGACACAGACAAAGTGGCCTCAGTGTTTTGCATGGTTGTGATCCCCATGTTGAACCCCCTCATCTACAGCCTGAGGAACACAGAGGTGAAGGACGCCCTGAGGAGCAAGAGTAAACTCCTAACCATTCCTGAATCTGTTTAACTTAGATTGGTTTAGTGGTGCAGAGTGGAAACAGGTGAATTCAATTTCAAATGTCACCCAGAGGATTGCCTGGGGCAGTCCTCAGAAAATGCAAAGTCAGGGTGTGACAGACTTTGTTATCAGTCTGCCTGGGGCCCAGTTGGTTAGCTGAGCCACAGGATTTTTGTGGGGGAAGGAGAATGACGAGACTCAAGTGTCTAATTTTAAAATCTTTATTGATAAGATAATAAAACAACAGCAGCGGTGGCTGGGGAACCGCTTCACAATTACTCAGGAGAAAGAAAGAAAACATCCAGTGCCCCAAGCCGTAACCTCACTTCATACTTACACATGCACAAACCAGACTGGCCAAGTGAGATAGGCGAGTGGAAGTAGGTGTTCGGCCCAGGCCAACAAAAATCCACTGTGCTCTACATAATGCTCAGCTAAAGGTGGGGGATAGAGTGCTCCGTGGCGAAACCTTGCTTCTGGTGCCCTTTTATGCCAGAACCCGGCGCCTTTCATGGTTTTAAGCTTCCCAAACACCCGGCAGAGCCAAAAACAGTCTTTTCCGTTGTTCTGTGCTGGGCGGGCCATACCTCCCCCTCCGTCCGGCTTCTGCATTTGTTTTAACAATTTTTTTTACCGGCTGGTTGTGGGGTAACTTCCCCCTTCTCTCTTGGCAATACCAGCTGGCCTCTGGCTAAAGTTAAGCTTTTTATATAAACTAATGCTTCCCTAGCTGCAGCTTTAAATTAACCCATTCTTTCTCTCTCTCCTCCCCCACCTTGGACTTTTAAACTGCAAATAAAACCTTTCACTCCCCATCACACACCTTTACATACTCCCCAAACAAGGTTTGCAATGTAGCAAACAGTGTTAGCATAAACAGTTGCTAATCTGCTTCCCAATGGACTCCCTAAGGGCAGGGGAGCATTGGGGTGTAACAAGAAGCAAGGCTTCAAAAGGAGGAGTATTCCCCAAACTGATAGTAAACACTGAAAGATCTCTGCAGTATCTCTGCAGATGCTGTTACAAAATAATCTTCCGAGCATGCTAGGCTTCCTCCTGTTCTTTTGTTAATTTTATTTATTCCTATATGTATAGTCATGAACAGAGTTTCGGAAATAAAATTGCAAACAATTGGGGAGAGAGGAAGGTAATGACAAGAACTGATGGACGTCATTTCAGCAAGGGCAAGTACGGCTGAGATTAGGAAACATCCCAATTAGTGAGAGTGGTTAAGGCACTGCAATAACTTGCCAAGAAGGCTGGTGGAATCTCCACCATTGGAGATTTTTAAGAGCAAGTTAGACAAACACCTGTCAGAGATGGTCTGATAATTATTTGGTCCTGCCATGAAGTGCAGGGGAACTGGAATAGATGACCTCTCATGGTCCTTTCCGTACTCTATGATATTCACAAAGGCCTTTGCACCAGAGAACACACAAAGCCTGAGCAGCTGGACAGGGCAAGGGACACACCACCCCCTACACTTGAATTCAGCTCCACTGTTATCCCCCCCATCACACACGACATAGTGTCACTGCACCCAAAACACACACAACACACATACACAGTGCCCACTACACAACACACACAGTGCCACTGCACACCAAACACACACACACCACACGAGTGCCCACTACACCCCACGCCAGGACACTGAGCTTGAGTCAGAATGCAGATTCTCTCTATCTGGAACGCTGGAACAGCTGGATTATTTCCAACTAGCCTGAACAGAAAAGAACAGAGGGAGATTCTGCTGCCCTGGCAGGGAGATTTAGGACTAACATTTCCCAAACTTGACTTTTCCATTTGGCAGCATCTCTGGGCCCGGTTTATGCTTAAAAATTAGATCAACAGAGCTCCGTCACACAGGGCAAGGAAGACTTTCACACCAATGTGAAAGGCAGATAGCTAGTACTGACCTTCTGTGCAATTTTTCCACTGATGAGCTACTGCATCTTGGAGATGTGAATTAACTACACTGAAGGAAAAAACCCTTCCATCCGTGTGAAAAGGCATCTTACACTATGGCACTGGCTGCCTCACCATTAGCTGAGAAATGTAATGGCTTAGCTTAGCACATTCTCTGAAATCATAATGGGAATTCACCCTTTCTATTAAAGCTATTTTTCCTCCTTCCAGTCCCTCTTCTCCCTTCTTGGTAAAAAGATCTTTCCTTCTTTGACAAGTAATTATGGTTCAGAAATTTGAATTTGTCCTTTCAGGATCAATTCCCTCCTTCCCCTCCATGAACAGCTCACTGTCCTTTCCAATTAAAGGCTGAAGTGCTCTGAAACTACTTGTTTGCCATGACTATGGTGGTACCTCTTTGTTTCCCGCCCTTCCACGTTACGTGAGTTGAGAGGAGGGAAGCGAGTACCTGCTAAGAACCCAAAATCAGACTTAGGAGACGAATCTTCCCCTGTTTGCTAACCACACCAAATGTTTACACTTAATACCTCGCTGGAGTTGCTTTCATGGTGCAGAGGTTCATTAGCTTGAATGACTTGGATTTACTCCCGGAACATCTTTGCTCCAGGACACACAGGTGGCACTAGCAATGCAATTAATTTTGGTTGCTGTTCTTTGCCTTGTTGAATGAACACAGAAGGACCAGAGCTATCATGCTCTGGTATCACTGTCTCTCCGTGAGGTCTTTTTAATATGATACAAAACAGAGGGTGAATCTATTCCATCTCTTTTTGTTGGTCAACCTGTCCAAATGCCTCCTTAATATTTCCAGAGTTGGACAACAAATCTAGAAATGGATGAATTTCTCTGAACTAATAATGTATTTTAAAAAAACAATACCCCTTTGGATTGACTGAAACTATTCACAAAATATTATAATACTTCTGATAGTTTGTCCAAAACAATGTGTGTGTGTGTGGGGATGAGGGAGGATTTGGGAGCCAGCAAACACGGCCACTCTAGGAGGTGGTGGTGGTCCTTCCCTTGTAATTTTTAGTTCAATAGTGGGGTCTTCACCTTGAGATGGGAGATCCAGGTTCAATACCCCTTCTCTCCAGTGCTGGGCAACTGTACATTACATCCATATGCTTTATGAAAATATGCTTATGAATATGACATAACTGGAATATGCTTTATGCTAAGTGCCCACGTAACATATCATTAGAAAAGTTGTAATCTACTAAGTGTGTTCATCCTATTTGTTTGCATGGATTATTTCTATGTCTGGAGTTATGAGAAACGATATAAACTTGTATTACTGATGAGACATATTAAGTGGAGGCTATTAAATCAGAATCAATGAACTGTGAATGACTCTTTTTACCTGCAAGCCTTCCTGTATGTGTGGGAAACCAGGAAGCATGAGACCAGGGTCTTACAGTGACATGTGACCACATCACTAATACTGAAATCCATCTGAAGCTCTACTTTTCCAGAGGGGGGTGGAATTCCAAACAAAGATTTTCCCATTAGGGATGTTCTGTATAAAATGGGGAAGGCAAACAGTGAGTGTCTTCAGCTGGCTTGAGCGACTACCTCCCACCACATGGAGATACCTACAAGCACCTGGAAATAAAAGGACTATTAACCACGGGTGAGAGAGAACAGGCTGGAACCAGGTCAGAAAAGGCATCTGACCTGAGAAAGATTTTACCTGAAGTAACAACTGGGGTGAAGAGTTAAGAACTGTAACTGATTTCTGAGTGATTAAAGCTTAGCCTTCTGTGTTTGCTTTATTTTATTTTGTGATTACTTTGTTCTGTCTGTTACTACTTAAAACACTTAAATCCTACTTTTTATTCTTAATAAAATCACTTTTTTTATTTATAAACTCAGTGTAAGTAACTGTTAGGGTGGGGGAGGGAGAGAAGAGTTGTGGATATCTTACTTGCAGTGATTAGAGGGCAAACATTTATCATTTTACCTGTATTAGCTTTATACAGAGTAAAATTATTTATTTGAGGTTTACATCCCATTGGAGCTTGGTGCCTGCGTGATGGGGACATGTATCCTGCTGAGCTGGTTTCATTCTAGCTTTGCAGTTTTGGGAGGGGTGGCCAGACCCTGGGTCTATGTTGCAGCAGGCTAGCTTTTCTGGCTCAGCAAGACAGGGTTCTGGGACCCAGGCTAGCACGGAAAACAGGATCAGAGGTTATTTCAGCACATCAAGTGACAGTCCAGTTGGGATCTCTGTGACTGAACCATCACACTATGCGCTTGGGTTTCCTGCATTTCCAGAAAGCATCTCAGCCCCTGAGGGATGTGCTATTCCAGTCTGCGTTGCTCTCAATCTCTCTTTCAAAGTTGTTCTGCTGTGGATAACTAATTAATACCTTGGAACAGAGACGTGGAAGTTGAGCATCTCACCTCTAGATGGGTCCCGTCCACCAGTCTATAAAATCATTCTCTTTCTGGCCCTGTGATGCTTCCTATGTTTGTCCACGGATCTCAGTTGGGGCCTGCAGACCTTGTTGAAATATAAAACAAATTAATAATAACATTATATAATGAACAATACTTCCATGGGCTCTGGAAATTATTTTGTAATGGTTTGG
>NC_133787.1:11993251-12004594 GCF_003597395.2 Chelonoidis abingdonii | reverse complement strand
CTTTATTACTTCATCACACAAATGGGGGGACACTGCAACGGTAGCCCAGGAGGGTTGGGGGAGCAGGGAAGCAACGAGTGGGGTTGTTGCAGGGGCACCCCCTAGAATGGCATGTGGCTCATCATTTCTGCAGGATCTGACACGGAGCAGCTCTGCTCTCTGGTACACTGGTTCTCTAGTACACTTGCCCCATATTCTAGACGGGACTGACTACTTTTTGATATCATAAAGGAGGAATTGACTCGGGGAGTCATTCCCATTTTTGTCTTTGCATCCCCGGCCAACTTCAGCCAGGGGCACCCATGACAGCAGCAGATGGTACAGAATAACTGATAACCATCATCTCATTGCCAATTTACAATGGCACGGCGGACGGTACAGAACAACTGATAACCGTCTCTGCTATCTTGCAAAGGCAAATGAATGCTGCTGTGTAGCACTGCAATACTGCCTCTGTTAGCAACATCCAGTAGACATATGGTGACAGTAAAAAAACAAGCTGAACGGGATCCATGGTTGCCGTGCTATAGCGTCTGCCAAGGCAATTCAGGGAAAAAGGGCATGAAATGATTGTCTGCCATTGTTTTCACGGAGGAAGGAATGAGTGACAACATTTATCCAGAATCACCCGCGACACTGTTTTTGCACCATCACGCATTGGGGTCTCAACCCAGAATTCCAATGGGTGGGGGAGACTGCGGAAACTATGGGATAGCTATGGGATAGCTACCCACAGTGCAACGCTCCAGAAATCGACACTAGCCTCGGACCATGGACGCACATCACCGAATTAATGTGCTTAGTGTGGCCGCATGCACTCGACTTTACACAATCTGTTTTATAAAACTGGTTTATGTAAAATCAGAATAATCCCTACTACTTCCTACCACACTTCTTTAGCAGGCTGTTTTTCAGATTCTTACTCTGTGACCCTTTTCCTCTGGAAGGCCAGCAGCCTGGGTGACTTCCTAGCACTCCACTGCTGAAGGATCTTACTCTCAGTGGTTCTCCAGCCTCTCAGCAGTTGCACCTGACCTCCCTTCTGATCTGCAACCTTTGCTCTCCCCAGCTGTGGCAGGGCCACTAATCAGCCCCAACTGAGCAGGCAGCTAGTCTGCCTGTTAACCCTTCAGCAGCTGGGACAGCCTAGGGACTGTCTACCCAATGATAAACCATTATTTTAAAATGGCCTTGATCAAGAAGAGGCATTTTGTACCTGTTTTAGCCTCACTTCTCAGGAGGATACTAACTGAGTGCTGTTCAAGTGCCACAGGGAGTTTCTAGGCCATGCTCTGGAACTCTTGTATCCACAGAAAGAATACCTTCAAAGATCTTCACTCATGGGTTACAACAATCAGGTTAACACTGAAATCTGATGTGGATTTAGACAGCACAAAGAGTACCCTATGACAACACAATCAGTTGCCTTCATTGTCTTATAGTTTGACTCCCAGTTTCTTCTCTGACAGCCTAGGTCTCCTTCCCTGCTCTGCCACTGACACATTGTGTAACCTTGGGCCAGTCAAACTATGTGCCTCAGTTTCCCCATGTATAGAATGCTTGTCCATCACTGTAAAGTGCCAAGAGATGTGTGGCTGAAAGGCGCTAGTAATGTGCAAAGTATTGTTTCTGCAGTGCCACCTGTGACACTCAAATACAAACTGCAAAGAGAATTATTGCACCTACTAACTAAATGCAAATTTGTACCTGGAATATATCAGCCTGTTTGGTTGTGTTTTTTGTGCTCCCATGTAACAGATGAAAAAGTTGCTAAAATATGCACTTCAGTTTTCTTGTACTTTACAGATGCCTCATCCGTTTTGAAATGACTAAGGTAAGCTTGTTTTAAAAATTGTTACATGCTTTGTGGAAAAAATAGTGATCTTCCCTCCTGTGAAACTTTATAAATGTATCTCCTACTAGCTTTACTCCAAATTTATGAAATGTTTCAAAAAACAACCCCCCCACAAAGAAAAAAAAGTTTTACAACTGATATTAAACCTTTTAAAGAACATTATTTTACGTAGGGGCACAGTAGTTGTTGGATCTAAAGTTCTTCTCTGCAGCTCAATAGAGTACAAAGGAGCCTGGGGGTGACAAGCAGCAGTGTCCTACTCTAAGGTAGTATAATTTTTGGTGGAGTGAGCCATCTAGTTAATAAGGCAGAGACAAACACATAACCGCCTAATCCAGATGTTAGAGAGAAAATTACCAACCAAGTCAGTCACCAGTCTCCTTCCTTTTCATTTGACTCTCTGTGACAGTGACAACAAGTTGTCAAAACCAGCCAAACCAAAAATGTAACAAGTAACAAAAAAGGGCCTCTCCCTCCCATATATAAAGCCATGCCAGGCTACGTTTTGAACTACCATTTAGGTTATTTTAATTTACCTCATGTTAGGCCATCACCAGAACATTATTACTCATTAATTACCAAACTGAACTCAACTATAATCACTGAAGTGCAACAGGTTACAATAAACTGAAAAAATGATAGCTTAAAGAGGAGCATTAAGTCAGGCATGGAAAATTTTCAAAAGAGCCTAAGTGACTTTGGAGGTTAAGTACCATTTTCAAGAGAGTGATTCAGGCCTGGTTCACTCTAGAAACTTTTGCCAGGATCACTAAAGGGTATGATTATTATTGTTTTTTTAAACAGTTTTGCCACTATAATCTGAATCTACACAAGAAGGGTTTGCCAGTATAGCCGGCAACCCTCTTCTAGCACAGACAAGACCGCAGTCACATAGAAGCCTAAATCCAAAAGTGAAAATTTAAAAATGGGATTTAGACACTTTGAAAATTTTACCCCGGTCAATATCAAACATGCAATAGCAGGATGCATATCTAGTTCAGGAAGTAGAAATGGTGGGCTGCGTTGGATATTGTGGGACATATTTCAAACATTTAATCTATTTATTCTTTTCTGAAAAGGAAACTTAATTATAATTCACCGATTTAAGATAATCCATGAATCTGAAGTGTGTTAAAAAATAAATCTTTTATTAGGCACTAGATGCTGTCAAATATGGTTGGACAAGGCTGCCAACAAACGAGGCTAGCACCCCTGGAAAACTTTCATAGCAGTGGAGATAATCCAACCTTCAATGCAAATGGTGCTGCTAACACACACTTACTGTCTCCCATGAGAGTGTGATGGTGGTTGTTGATGCTTCCCATGAACCCACCTCGAACAAGGAAATACACTGGTAAGTCTACAGAGCCTGAACACACTTTTTGGTGCTACTATGCAATCGACACATTAGCCTTAGTTCTGCCTGCCTTCCTCCATTATGTGCCAGAGAACAGAAAGAATTCCTGTATTATCCAGATAGCAGGTGAAACTACACATGAAATGTTACCTTGACCATTTAATTTTCTTTTGATGAATTTAATCTTATTGCAAGTTTTAAAATAAATAAATAACTTAAGTAGGATCTGGATGCTGGGAAGAGTTGATTTCCTTTGACTTGTTGCCATGTTTCTGAAGAAAAGACAGAACTCGGATCAGAAGAGGGCAGCTGCATTTGCCTTAGTATTTTATTCTGAATTTGAAGGATGAGAAATGGGAAAGGGGTCACTGACTCTGTTTGTGTTTTGTATGGCACGGGGCACACTGGGTACATTGACTGGAGGAAGAGATGCCAAAGAACAAAACTAGAATAGAACAGAAAAAGATGATTTCAAGACTGTCAATTACCTGGCAACTCAGATGCAAGCAAGTCCCCACTGCTACTGTGCTGACATCCTCCGAAAGAGACGGGTTGGTGTAGGACTTATAGGAATTGATCCTGGCAATGACAGACAAGATGCAAGCCTCAACACTGTTGTAAGAGAAGAGCTTTGTGGAAATAGACTCAAAAATAAATAAGTTGTCCCAGGCCACAATAGAGCCGGCTTAGATCACTGACGTGATAGACTGCAAAGGCACCACTGTTGTGTCAGCACAGCTGCTGATCATGCACACTGGAGGCTCACTGCAGCTCAGAGATACACAAAGGGCCTGATTCTGATCTAATGTATGCTGGTGTAAATCAAAACTATGGATTTACACTGGAGAAAAACACTGGTGTTAAATGGAGTTACACTGGATAAAACCAATGGGAGAGGAGAGTGAAAGGCCCCAAATCCTTATAGGGGTGTGTGTGGGGGGGAATTAAAGAGGTTGGGGAAGAAATACCATGTATAGCAATGCTTTCCTACATGAAAATTAAGCATCAGAGAAGATTTTTTAACCCAGCAACATAATAATTTTCTGTAATGCCACTTTTCTATCAAGTGCACACAAATCTGTTAAATTACAGACCACAGAGTGCTTTTCAAGCGCTAATTCCTTTGTAATTTCATAATATCTCCCCAAGCTAAATGGGGTCTAATTTGCTCTGAGACCACCATGGAAAACCAGGAGACTTGCCAGTAAGTCTCAATAGGGGGCGCTCTTTCCTACAAGTCAACCTTGAAACAATGCTTCACCAAGTTATCAGAGGGGACCCTCACTTGGTCAGAGATGCTGGAACACAAAACCAAGGAGCCTCGTCACTTGTAGTCATTAATATCTCCTGGCACTTTACTAAGAGGTAAGGTGTCATATGAAGTGTCCTGCTCACATTCCAATTTGGATAATTACAAACCTACATACACTTACCCTTCAATTTTCACAGATTATAGGCAGAGCTGGTAACACTACTTAAGGTTGCCCAACACTTCCCATTATAAAGACCTTGTTTTCACTTGCTTATAATTTTATCATACTTTAAATATTCGGGCTGAAGTTTTCCATGTCAGGTGTCTGCCTCAGGCTGAGTTTGGGGAGAGAAATTTCAGCCAAAGGGGCTCAGCCCTTTTCAAGTATGGGGTGGGGGGGGGGAATACATTGTTTTGCTTATGTTAAATTTTGGTTTTGTTTTGTTTTTTTTGAAAAACTCTAGCAGAGGCTTGATAATTTGGCAGGGGGTGGCCTTTGCGTCAATGATGTGCCTTTACTGACCCAGTGAAAATGCACTTAACCAAATTGGCCAAATTATAAACCTCTAAAAAAGTCTTGTTTTGCACATGCCCAGCAAAGCTGTGCAGTTTTAGCTTTGGGCTGCCACAGGCTGTGTCAGGTCTGGGTTCAGGCTCCTACACTGAGAGCAAGGAGATTGCTTGAGCCAAACCAGAAGGGGGAGAAAATGAGAGCACAGGAAAGAGACAAAGAGGAGAAAGAAGCCACCCAACCCGAATGCAGAAGGGACAAGAGACAGATTTTGGGGGGGGAAGGGAGAAGAGAAGATTGGGGCAAACTGGGACTGGAGGCTGAGAGTTGGACAGAGGGATAGATTGAATGGTCAGGCAAGAATAGTGGGCATGGAGAGGGGACTTGGATTGGAAGGACACTGGGACTGAAATGAAGCCAGAGTGAGGTGACTTTCAGGCAGAAGATTGGGGGACACATCGAATGAGGAGTCAAGGGACGGGGACATGCTGAGCAAGGAGATTAGAACCAAAAACCAGTGAGGTGTGGGGCGAAGGAGGTGAAGGAGGAGAGCTGATAAGGACATGAGGGGAGAGAAAACTGGGACTGGCTGGGCAAAGAGACTGGCACAAGGAAACAGGGAAGGGTGGAGGAGACGGGGACAAGAAGTAGAAAAGAACTCCTTAGGAGTGGGGAAGAGACCAAACAGGAACAGGCTGGGGGCACAGGTAACCTTAAGTCTGACTTTTCCTAACTTGAGTTTGCAACCTTAATAATGTTCTTTTAATAGTTTCTGCATGTAACATACACTAACATACTTTAATACCTCACCTGAACTGCTACACTGCTATTTTTACCCCAGCAGTGGCTGCATTTCAGTGACAGCTGAACACTTCTTGGAAATATAGTTCCTAAAGCATGCTGGGACCATTTATGACAAAAGGTATTTTATTAAAGGCTATTATTTGAAAGGCTGAGACAAAAGCCTTTTTCAATTTAAAACAAAAGACATACTCAAATAAACTTTGAAAAAGAGTGGTTTGTAAAGGACACAATGACAACCACCAATACCAAGAGACCAATAATTAGGGAATGTCCTGTGCTTGTAATGACTGTCAGGCTGTGTCTGTGTGTATGTCAGAAAATGGGCTGTCATGTTTCAGTGCAGTACTTAGTTTTAAACACTCCAGAGTATACACGGAGTGTACATTCTGTCTACACAGACAGAACACGTCCCCGACACAAATGGTCATCAGAACGAGTGCGTCTTCTCCATCAACAGCTGTTTCCACTATTTCCGATTGCTGGAATTTCTATAAAGTAATTTTTTGTTTAATAAATTCAAACTTACCCCTCATCTAAGTACCAATGGGGAGGGTGGGGTTTGTGTGGTTTTTTAACTGATAGATACACAACTGGTTTCAATTTAATCCCCTCTTTCTCCCCCCGCAAGAGAAATAAGTAAAATACACTTTATTACTTATTAGCTGGTAATAGAATACCTTTTGACAAGCTGAACCGTTGTAACAGGCGGCAGTTCAAGTTTCTGCATGGCCTGTTTAGAATGAAAACAGGAATGAGAGACAGCTCAGTAACTGGGTTTTAAGCACAACTCAGCCATCATTCTGTGCCCAAACCAAGTCCTTTTATCCAGTTAATTCAGTGAATGAATCCCTTAGAGTCCCCAGCCATCTACCACTACAGCTCATTAGAGCCCAATATCTGACTTTTCATGTTGTATCACTGAAAGCATTTATGCTTAAAAAGTAATTAAACTTAAAACAAACAAGATCTCTTCCCCCCACCACCCCGCTTTGACATTCTCACATTTTTCCCTTCCCCCAACTGACAAAGGCATGAGCTTCTTTAGGGTTATTTAGGAAAACACTACACATTTCAACCACTTAAGGCAAGACATTTGCCCAACTGTTCATCCTGCAAGCAATTCGAAATCTAAATACTTGGGGTAATGCTTTACTACTGGGATTTAAACTTGCAGATCTCTTACAAACGAGTAATGTGGCAAGACTTGCTGTCCAGTGAGGTGTCTTATTGAAATATCCCAGGCTGTTTCACTTGTCACAGCTGTCGTTTCAGCCATTTGCACTTACACTGCATTGCTTTCATTACAAAAGTAGAAATTTGTCCTAAGTGCTGTTACATTACTAATGCTAAATATTTAATTCCCCGGGGTTCTAATTATGGTTGAGCACTGGCAACACTGATTCTGCTTTTTAATAACAACTGTAAAAGCAATTTGAGCATTTTTCAATTAATTAAATACACAGTATACGAGTAACCTCTTGTCATTTTGCCCTCCAGGACCTGAGCTAATTTGTGTGGCATAAAATGTTTTGAAAATTAACTGATACACTACTCTATTCGCTGTTATTCTATTAAATTACAGTCTGTAGAATGAACATTGCACCCCTAATAGTTATGCACAGTACAGTTTCCTTATTTGTGAAGGTGTAATGGTTTCTTGAAAAAAAATGTTCTACAACACAAATGTTTATGAGTCCTAATTAGTGAAAGGAGATGCAGAGTCAAATATACTCAAAGCATCTGTCAACTTACAGTAAAACGAAAATAAGCCTCACCCATGATCCTTAAAATCTACACTGCTAAGTTTACCAAACTTGCTTTTACCATCTTTCATAGCTGAAAGTCAACTTACATTATTTCTTTAATTCAGTGACATTTTCTCTGTGTGAATTCCTGGGGTTCCCCTAATATCAATTAAATTTTAAAAAACCTCACATAAGAAATATTTTATTTAGAACATTCAATGCAACTTGCATGAAATATTTTAACTGTTATTGGAAAAAAAAGTAAACTTTCTTTACAAATAGGAATCTACTCTGAAGAATATTAAGCAAGTAGTTTGGACCCAAAAATTTTGTTTTCAATTTACAGGACCCTATCAGAACAGCCTGCAACTCAGTTTTCTGGAATGTATTTATGGATGGTTTAAAAAAAAAAAAATTGTACCTGACATTCCCACCCAGCCTAGCTATAATGCAGTGACTTACTTCTATTATTGCATACACTTGGGGGGGGACCCCACTCACATTGAAAAAGCAATATTCGAAATCTAAAACAAAGCATAATAGTGGTACAGGTGAGTCGCATCATACGCACATTTAACTTACTCAAATTCAACTATACGCGCTCGGCAAAAAAAAAGAACGACAACAAGATACCTATAAATAGTGTGGGCAGTTCCACCCAATGAGCATATGCCCCGGAGTGAGCGTGAGATGGGAGATGTGAATCTGCTGTTCCCTCAGTTGGCCTCAGTTCCCATGTGCCTCTCATAGTGTGAGCATCTCTTGAGTCTGATTCTAGTGTTTTATTTTTCATACAACATGGCTCCTAAACACAAGCCAACTACTTCATCTGGTGCTCAACCAAAGAAACAGCAATATGTTCCAACACTGGAGGAAAAACTGGCTGTGTTAGACTTATTGAGAGATGGTATGTTGGTCTCCAATGTGGCACGTAAATATGGCGCAATGAATCTAGCATCCATGCCATCAAGATTCAAGAGAGAGAAATTCGTCAAGCCGTGGCATCAAGTGCACTGATAACTACTAAGGGATGAGCCAAGTGCGTGATAAGACTTTAGTGAAGACTGAAAAGGCATTAAACTTATGGCTGGAAGACATGAACTGCAAATGTGTGCCTATCGATGGCAACATGTTGCGAGAAAAGTCTCTTAGCCTCTACGCGCTGTTCAAACCTCCTGCCGAAGAGGGACAGCCTTCTGATGAGAAGGAATTCAAAGCCAGCCAATGTTGGCTTAACAGTTTTAGGAACCACTTCAACCTGAAAAACTTGCAGACTACTGGTGATGCTACATCTGCCGATGAAGAGGCAGAAAAAGCTTACTCCGAACAATTAAAGAAAAATCACAGAAGAAAAGGGCTATCTTCCGGAACAAGTTTTTAATACTGATGAGACTTGGCTCTTCTGGAAAAAAATGCCCAACCACACGTACGTTTCAAAATCAGAAAGACAGGCCCCCGGCTTCAAAGCTGCTAAAGTCCATGTGACTGTGTTGTTTTGTGGCAATGTGGCTGGGCATTTAATAAAGCCGGGCTTGCTGCACAGGGCTACAAATCCCCGTGCCCTAAAAGGCAAGAACAAAGATCTCCTGTCTGTGTTCTGGCAATCAAATAAAAAGGCTTGGGTGACAGCAGCATTATTTCTGGATTGGTTCTACAAGTGTTTCATTCCGGAGGTCAAGCGGTACTTTGAAGAGAAAGGACTTGACTTTAAAGTGTTGCTGATTGTAGACAACATTCCTGGCCACCCTGCAGCACTCTGGTTTGCACATAACACTGAAGTCACCTTTCTCCCCCAGAAAACCACCTCCATCCTTTCGACCAAGGCATGATTCGCTGTTTCAAGGCCATGTATACGAGGCTTGCATTCTCACGGATACGTAGCACTATGGATGCTGATCCCAATCTTAATGTGATGGAGTCTTGGAAGTCCTTCAACATTGCTGATTGCATCACTTATATTAAACAGGAAATGGATGCAATCAAGCTTGAAACAGTCAATGCATATTGGCGAAACCTATGGAAAGACTGTGTGAATTATTTTAAGGGTTTTCCGACCACTGACAAAGAAATGAAATGCATTGTTCAGGTGGCCAGGCAAGTGGATGGTGAGGGCTTCATTGACATCCTTGAGGAAGAAATTGAAGAATTAATTGATAGCCATAGAGAAACATTGACTAACGAAGAGTTAGAGGAACTGATAAAATCATCTACAGAAGAAAAAAGATAATGACGACAAACAGGAAGAGCCAGCAAGTTGGAATCTTTATAAATTTGCTGAAGTGTTCCAAGCAGAGAAACACCTGAATGATTTAATTTCTGAATATGATCCCTCTATGGAACAAAGCCTCAAAATCACATGTAGTATTACGGACAATTTGAGACCGTATCAAGAAATGTTTGAGCGGCTCAAGAGAAAACAGTGACAGTTGCCGATCACCACATTTTTCAAGGAAAAACGACCAGCAGCAGATGAACCTATGCAATCAACTTCTCGAGCTGAACCAGGGCCAACCACTTCATCTACGACTCACTCTCCGTCACCTCCGTCTCCTGGATCGACATCAAGCCCTGACAACCCCCTGTAATTACCCTCTGTAATTAAAAATACAGTACTGTAAAATATTTTGCATATGTACTCTATTATATACTGTACATTACTGTATACATTATACAAATTACTGTACAGGGTTGTATACTGTACTTTATAGGCAATTTAAGGGATTTTCAAGGGTAATTTTAACGATACGCGATTTTCGCCTTACGTGCTGACTTTAGAACCTAACTCCCACGTAAGATGCAACACTGCTGTGCACACCATGTATCCAGAAAGTGAAACCAAGTCATCCAGTTTCAATATTCAAGCTAAACAAAATGCAAAAAGCATACTACATAACTGGCAAAAAGTTAAAATTTTAAATGCTTTAATCATTTTTGTGACAGATTAATAATTTTCCTTAAACATGATTTTTAATTAGTCTCCTTTATAATAGAAATTATGTGGAACATTACTACAACACACAGAAAACCAACAGAATACAAAGGGCCAGGT
Organism: Chelonoidis abingdonii; assembly: GCF_003597395.2. Classification (NCBI taxonomy): domain Eukaryota; kingdom Metazoa; phylum Chordata; order Testudines; family Testudinidae; genus Chelonoidis; species Chelonoidis abingdonii. The sequence continues at coordinate 11,994,021 of NC_133787.1, read as the reverse complement.
TTCGGTCAAAGAACTCAGGGCTAAGGGTAGCGCTCCAACCTCAGACTATACCAAATATCAATGGGATATTGTATAGAAGCATAAAGTGAGACTAGAATTTGTGCCAAGAACTTTTTTCACTATCAGCATTTCAGAAATGTGGGGAAAAAAAAATCTTACTGATGTACACAGATATGATAAGTTTTCCAAGGGAGACCGTTACCCTTACCATAGTTAATCTCATCTTCTTCAACCCCTCTTCAGAGTCTCCCTTCTTTCAACTACCATTCCAACATCAGTCCCTGTCCAGGAGCTCTTTAGTAGGGTCTGTCCAGGTGCTCTCCATAGCCCTTCTCAGAACATGGCAACTCAGATAAATAGCAGTAAAAGTCATTATAATTTTTACATTATTAAATAAACCTATTTCTTAAAATGACAGCCATTATGACAATCTTATTCTTGCCCTTTTCTCTTTCTTATGCACCAACACAAATGAAAACATCTAAGGTCTGAAAACTTATGCTTTGACCAAAAATACATATTCCAGTTCTTTCAGGCAAATGCCTAACATTTCTTAATGTGAACTTTGAACAGCCATTTGTTTGGTGATGGAGGAATCTGCGGTGTATTGAATTTTTTAAAACAGAAACACATTGAAGCCCTGCAGGGCAACAGTTTAGGATAGCAAGTGAAGAATCTCACCCAATTGAAACTACAGGCTTGTTGCTACAGTTTCATTATAAGTAATATATGACAAGTACAACTCGCTTTATCCTGCATCTGTAATGTAC
>NC_133787.1:11991274-11992530 GCF_003597395.2 Chelonoidis abingdonii | reverse complement strand
ACCATGTATCCAGAAAGTGAAACCAAGTCATCCAGTTTCAATATTCAAGCTAAACAAAATGCAAAAAGCATACTACATAACTGGCAAAAAGTTAAAATTTTAAATGCTTTAATCATTTTTGTGACAGATTAATAATTTTCCTTAAACATGATTTTTAATTAGTCTCCTTTATAATAGAAATTATGTGGAACATTACTACAACACACAGAAAACCAACAGAATACAAAGGGCCAGGTTTCGGTCAAAGAACTCAGGGCTAAGGGTAGCGCTCCAACCTCAGACTATACCAAATATCAATGGGATATTGTATAGAAGCATAAAGTGAGACTAGAATTTGTGCCAAGAACTTTTTTCACTATCAGCATTTCAGAAATGTGGGGAAAAAAAAATCTTACTGATGTACACAGATATGATAAGTTTTCCAAGGGAGACCGTTACCCTTACCATAGTTAATCTCATCTACTTCAACCCCTCTTCAGAGTCTCCCTTCTTTCAACTACCATTCCAACATCAGTCCCTGTCCAGGAGCTCTTTAGTAGGGTCTGTCCAGGTGCTCTCCATAGCCCTTCTCAGAACATGGCAACTCAGATAAATAGCAGTAAAAGTCATTATAATTTTTACATTATTAAATAAACCTATTTCTTAAAATGACAGCCATTATGACAATCTTATTCTTGCCCTTTTCTCTTTCTTATGCACCAACACAAATGAAAACATCTAAGGTCTGAAAACTTATGCTTTGACCAAAAATACATATTCCAGTTCTTTCAGGCAAATGCCTAACATTTCTTAATGTGAACTTTGAACAGCCATTTGTTTGGTGATGGAGGAATCTGCGGTGTATTGAATTTTTTAAAACAGAAACACATTGAAGCCCTGCAGGGCAACAGTTTAGGATAGCAAGTGAAGAATCTCACCCAATTGAAACTACAGGCTTGTTGCTACAGTTTCATTATAAGTAATATATGACAAGTACAACTCGCTTTATCCTGCATCTGTAATGTACGTTAGTTGTGCAAAATATGGTAAATTATGGTTGATGTGACACAGATTGGTCAAAGAATTTTATACCCCATTAAGTTGTTCTTATAGTCTAATTGAATAGATATGCTCCTGTATTATGGGTTGAACAGTATGATATTTGTCTTCAAAAAACCAAAATATATGGGCACAAGTCTATTTGTGTCTGCTCGAGAGAATGTAATGGGTCCAGTTTTGCAGATTAATAATGCATGTCTCATAACTGTCCTAAATAT
>NC_133787.1:11975496-11987646 GCF_003597395.2 Chelonoidis abingdonii | reverse complement strand
CCCGAGATTGAGGAAGACACATACCACTCATAGGGGTGAGGGGGGAATTTTTTTTTATATATAAGGCCTGACTAATCCTGCAAGGTGCTGAGCACTCCTGTGGGGTGCTGGGCACATTGAGATCCTGCTGATTTTTTCAAAGAGAATGGAAATGATCAGCACTGCTAAGAGTTGAGCACATAATACAGAAAGGGTTCATGTTTCTATACAGCTATAACCTGCCCAAAGGAATTTACATCCTAGAAAGATAACAGTGGGTCAGATTCTGCCACCCTAATTTACATAGAGTAATCCCATATAGTGCCAATAATTCCAACAGTGCCAATAATAATGAAATAGGTGGGACTACTTGTAAAGGAAGGTGCTGCTAGACATAAGCAAAAGCAACAGACTCTTGGCCTGCAGCGAATAAAGACGCAATCAGTACATAGAGAGGGGGTAGAAGTGGGGACTGAGTGGTAACAGGAAATGGGGAAAAAAGAAGGAAGTTCTTGGGAAAGCAATATTTCTTAGCTCTGGTCTACACTGCAGAGTTAGGTTGAAGCAAGACAGCTTATGTTGACCTAACTCTGCAAGTGTCTACATGAAAATGTCGCTCCTGCTGACATAACTCTTCCTCCACCAGAGGCGTAGAGTCAACATTGGTGTAGGTAGGTCAGCACAGTGTCAACGTAGGCGCTGAGTTGCTGACTTCCAGAGGCTGTCCCATAATGCCCCCACCAACAGTTCAATTGGTACAAGTGTTCCTGGTGAGGACGTGCACTGCCAACACAAGGAGCAAAGCGTAGACATGCACAAGCGATGTAATTACTGCAGCAGCTATATGTCTATGTAATTTAAGTCGACATAATTTTATAGCGTAGATATGGCCTTATTCTGTGCAGTGGATTTTGGATTAGATTGCAGCCTCACATTCCGCTCACATATACTGACTTAAAATGAACATGCATTATGTGTCAACTTCAATAAGAAGTAATAATAGTTCTTTAATTAATCCATTCACCTGCAGCTTCTTTAACAAAGCATTTTTCCTCAAGTTTAAAAATGTAAAATACCAGAAAAATCAGTCATCTATGTGCAATGACTATGCAGCATGTAACAATAATGGATATACTGAAAGAATAAAAATGTGAACCATTCTGAGCCCATAAATTTCAGTGACTGACGGTAAAGTATCTATAAAGTCTGCATTAAGCCTTTAAAACTCTAGCCCCAATAAATTGTAAACAAAGAAATAAAGGCTCATGCTGATTTTTTAAATATAAAAGGCTAGTGGCAATTTGAAATCTATTTTCTGCTCTTCCGGATTAAACCACACTTTTCCCATGTAAGAAATATGCTTATACATGAAAGCAAACTAGTACATACAAGTTTTTATAGTTTTAAATTTAAAAAGCCCTACAAAACAAGTTAATTATAGCTGGCATCTCAGACTCACTGATGAAACATGCATTGCTTGCAGCAGAACATACACCTGTCACAAAAAAAGAGAGGGCTACAGGATTCAGAAATCGAAAGAAACAAAAAAACTCAAATGTTATGACCCAAAAACTTTTCATACCACAGAGGAGCCAACATGAGCTCTCCAGGTTATAAGAACCGAGAAAGCCAAGTGATTTAAATTATTTTCATAAGTTTAGGGAAAGAAAGGCCACAAAGAGCCCTTTAAAAAGAGAGGAATAACTGGGTGCTATTACTCTGCCTCATTTTTTTAAAGGATGCTTTAAGTGAATGGGTACCAGGTAACTAATCTTGGAAGAGAGAGAATCTAATATAGGCATAGGAGGATAGCTATCCCATTACTTTAAAACAAATAATTATTTCTAGATGAAACCTCATAATATTACACTTTGTAGAAGTAGGCAAAAAGATGTTTACATGAAAATATATGCACAAGTGGCTTGATTACTTTTATGGGGTCAAGTGAGATGCTGTGTCAAGTAGTAGTAAATACAGAACTCACAATACTCAATTCCCTGGCCAGTACCTCTCCAAAAAGCAGACACAGCGTTTCACGAGTCCCTCTATTGGTAGCATGCTGTCTTCTATGTCAGAGGTTCTCAAACTTTAGCAACCCAAGGACCCCCATTTTGATTTACAATTTTTCATGGACCCTCAAGCCTCCTGCTCACCACCAGGCTCCACCCTTTCCCTTCCCCTAAGGCCCCACACCACCCCCCCTTCTTCCCACCCTCACTCCACCTCTGCCCCTCCTCTTCCTTGCCTCTTTCCACCTTCCTACCCCGAGCACACCCTGTCCCTGCTCCTCCTCCCTCCCAGCACTTCCTGCTCACCGCAGAACAGCTGTTCCCTGGCATGCAAGAGGCACTGGGAGGTGGGAGGAGTGATCAGCGGGGCCTGCGGACCCCCTACAGTATCCTCACAGACCCCAGTTTGAGGAACTCTGCTCAACGTCTAAGGGTTTATACTCTAGTCCTTGGGCTCCTACTGAAAACTAGTGTTGAGGGGGGCGGCGGTGCCTCTCCTGCTACTCTGCATAAATTAATGTTTTAAAAGCCAAGAAGTGGGGTATTCAGGGTGTTGGGCCCTTGAAAGAAAGAAAACCTGCAAAATTAAGAGTTTGGAGAACCTCTAGGTGTTTAGTCTTTAGATGGAAAAACTAAAGACCCTTCTTTTCTCTAACTCTCCACAGGAAGACAAATCTCACACCCATTTTGGATAAGGGTATTTGATAAAGCAGCATATTGGCCCATGCCTTGTCCCCAGTGTCAGAAAAGGCTATTTTCATCATCTAGTCTGACCTCCTACATGACACACACCATAGAATTTCATGCAGAGATTCCTGAATCTAGCCCAATAACCTGAGCTTCTAAGAGAGACACTCTTGTTGAAAAGCATCCCATCTTAATGTAAAGACTTAAGATAATGGAAAATTTACTATATGCCTTGGCAATCAGTTCCAATAGTTCATGACTCATTAAAACTTTGCATCCTATTTACTCACTTTATTTCTATAGTCCCTACTCAGTCATTAGCTTGGGTGAAAGTGATCATGAAATGGTAGAGTTCATGATTCTAAGGAATGGTAGGAGGGAGAACAGCACAATAAAGACAATGGATTTGACGAAAGCAGACTTTAGCAAACTCGGGGAGCTGGTAGGTAAGATCCCATGGGAAGCAAGTTTAAGGGGGAAAAAATTGAAGACAGTTGGCAGTTTGTCAAAGAGACATTATTAAGGGCAAAAAAGCAAACTATCCCACTGCAAAGGAAACATAGGAAGTATGGCAAGAGACCACCTTGGCTTAACCAGGAGATTGTCAATGATCTAAAAATCTCAAAAACGTTCTACAAAAAGTGGAAAGTAGCTCAAATGAATATAAACAAATAAAACAAGTATGTAGGGACAAAATTAGAAAGGCCAAGGCACAAAATGAGATCAAACTAGCTAGAGACAAAGAGTAACAAGAAAACATTCTACAAATACACTAGAAGCAAGAGGAAGACCAAGGACAGTGTAGGCCTTTACTCAGTGAGTAGGAGGGAAAACAAAACAATAATAGAAAATGTGGAAATGGCAGAGGTGCTTAATGACTTGTTTCAGTTTTCAACAAGAAGGCTGGTGGTGACTGGACGTCTAACATCGTGAATACCAGTGAAAATGAGGTAGGATCACAGGCTAAAATAGGGAAAGAACAAGTTAAAATGACTTACACAAGTTAGATGTATTCAAGTCACCAGGACCTGATGAAAAGCATCCTAGAATACTCAAGGCGCTGACTGAGGAGATATCTGAGCCATTAGCGATTATCTTTGAAAAGTCATGGGAGACAGGAGAGATTCCAGAAGACTGGAAAAGGGCAAATATAGTGCCAATCTATAAAAGGGAAAATAAGGACAACCCAGGGAATTACAGACCAGTCAGATTAACTTCTGTACCCAGAAAGTTAATGGAGCAAATAATTAAGCAATCAATTTGCAAACATCTAGAAAATAATAAGGTGATAAGTAACAGTCGGCATGGATTTGTCAATAACAAATCTTGTCAAACCAACCTGAAAGGTTTCTTCAACAGGGTAACAAGACTTGTGGATGGGGAGTGGGGAGAGAAGAAGCAGTAGACATGGCTTTTGATACTGTCTCACATGACCTTCTCATAAACAAACTAGGGAAATGCAACCTAGATGAGGCTACTATAAGGTGGGTACATAACTAGTTGGAAAACCATTCCCAGAGAGAAGTTACCAGTTGTTCAGAGTCATGCTGGAAGGACGTAACAAGTGGGGTCCCAGAGGGCTCAGTTCTGGGTCCAGTTCTGTTCAATATCTTCATCAATGATTTAGATAATGGCCTAGCAAGTACACCTATAAAGCTTGCGGATGATATCAAGCTCAGGGGGGTTCCAAGTGCTTTGGAGGATAGGATAATATTTCAAAATGGTCTGGACAAACTGGAGAAATGAAGTAAATAGGATGAAATTCAATAGGGACAAATGCAAAATACTTCACTTAGGAAGGAACAATTAGTAGCACACATGAAAAATGGGAAATGACTGCCTAGGAAGGAGTACTGTGGAAAAGGATCTGGGGTCATAGTGGATCACAAGCTAAATATGAGTCAACAGTGTAATACTGTTTCAAAAAATGCAAACACCATTCTGGGATGTATTAGCAGGAGTGTTGTAAGCAAGACACGAAAAGTAATTCTTCTGCTCTACTCCACGCTGATTAGGACTCACCTGGAGTATTGTGTCCAGTTCTGGGTGCCACATTTCAGGAAAGATGTGGACAAATTGGTGAGAGTCCGGAGAAAAGTGACAAAAATGATTTAAGATCTAGAAAACATGACCTGTGAAGGAAGATTGAAAAAATTGGGTTTGTTTAGTCTGGAAAACAGAAGACTAAGAAGGGACATAACAGTTTTCAAGTACATAAAAGGCTGTTACAAGGAGGAGGGAGAAAAATTGGGTTCTTCTTAACTTCTGAGGATAGGACAAGAAACAGTGGGTTTAAATTGCAGAAAGGGAGATTTAGGTTGGACATTAGGAAAAAATTCCTGTCAGGGTGGTTAAGCAGTGGAATAAATTGCCTAGGGAGGTTGTGAAAGCTTCATCATTGGGGATTTTTAAGAGCAGGTTAGACAAACATCTGTCAGGGATGGTCTAGATAATACTTAGTCCTGCCATGAGTGCAGGGGACCACACTAGATTACCTCTGAAGGTCCCTTCCAGTCCTATGGTTCTATGAACACCTACTGCCTTGGAAATGTTTTGCTATGCCTGGAGTATGAAAACTCCTGACTAAAATCAATTGCTATATTTAGATACATTTTCTTGACTGCACTATAGTTTGTTCTGCTGATTCACTCCAAGTCTGAATTAAAGGAATGAGTTAAAAAATAAATTTACAGTACCAGTTCAGAAGGTAAACCACGTGTTTTGTCAAACATTTTTGTGGAGAAAAAGAAATAGATGCTTAAAATAATGACGCACAAGATTATGAAATGCTTGGGATCTAGAAATATTCATACAGAATACAGCAATCATTGTAGAGCCAGGAAGTCTAGTTGAAACCAACCTATTATTTGGAGTATTTATAAAGAAAAAAAAAATCTGTCTGCTCTGAAACGCTTTTTCTTTTTTAGAGCTACATAAACAGTATGACAATCTTCACTAAAATGCAGTCATTATATGTGCTCAAGTAAGATTTTAAGTCACTGACCTAATGAAGTTCTTACTGTGTTGTACACAAAACATATGTTACTGCACAATATTGGTTTAATTATGTATAACTACATGGTATTACTACTGTGCAGGCCAACAAAGATTATTAAGAAATCACAAGCATCTCAGTAAGCATTTTAAAGTGGTTCTATAATTGCCAAAACTAAGCTGCAGTTTACATGAATTAAGGGCTGACTGAGAAGAGCTGAGCATTCCTAACTCTTAAGATAATGGCACTTGGAGATATTCAGCGGTCCTAAGGATAAGGCCCTTCACTGTGCTCACAGTGTAGCAGTGCCTCTGACTTCACCGCTGAGCTGATCACTAACTTGCCAAGGGCATCCTGCTGCGTATGGCATTTCACCTGTGCCTAGAACTATGACCCGTTTCCTTTACAATTGCACCCCAGTTGAAGAAGAGTTGCAGGGAGGATCTTGGCAATTAAGCAGTCAGTATTCTGCCCCCTCACACTCTTCACATTTAAGAAACATACCACACGCACGGACCAACACAAAGCAGCTTTGACTCCAGTGATCAGAATTTTCTCAGCAACGCTTACTAGCAAAGGTCTGTCAATCGTTAGCCCTAGCATGAAAGTAGTTTTCCACATGGCTGCTCCTGAATACTGTCTTCTAACACTGCTTTTTTGGTACCCACTTGCTAAAAAATGCTACAGCTATTGAAATGACTTGTAAGTTTGCTTATGTCCCCAAATCTCTGACCCGTTGCCCTAAAAAATAATCATCATCATCCATCCACCCACCTTATGCCACTAGTTTGGATTTATGCGGCAATTTTTGGGCATTAGTGGGCTCTGCATGAAAGATATGGGGGAAGGCTGGTATTGCTGCTCATGGGAACTGTTCTGTTCCTGAAAATTGATATTGTTCCTCCTCCTCCCAAGCTCCCTCTCTCCCTTCCCCAACCAAATGTAAGGGTGTGAGGGGCAGACAGTATCATTGTTACATATCTGCATGGTATCCCCTCTTCCTCCCCCGTTTAGCTCACTTGTGGAGGGTTCATGCTTTCCCCTTTTCTAGCATGTGGCTGGCTGGAAGAGAGCTGGACTCTTCCCTCTGTCTGACCTCACTGATTAATTGCAGTGCTGTCTGTTTCAACTGCTTAACACTGCACATCTGCTGATTCTAGGACTGGTTTCCTATTCTCTCTCTTGTTTTTCCTGCAGCGTCAAACCAGTGATCTTCCAGCCCGCAGAATGGAAAATCCTATCTTAACATGCAAGTTCAATAACCTATTTCAGAGGATAGTCTATCTCGGAGAAGCCCCTTCATGACTCCTGCTTTTCAGTGTTTATTGCTTTTACTGAATAGTATCTTCAGTAGCAGAGACGAATAAGATCGTCTTCATCTAAGCATATGAAAATCAAGAACAATGCCCCTGGTTCTGGTGCCCCAGTCGGCCGCAGGGGCATCAGCTGTACTGGATATGAATGCAGCAGCATAGATATACGTAGATTTTTGGAACGGTAATAGAGGGCCCCACACTGGTGCCGTGTGTCCAGGCAGCTCTTACGAATTATGTATCAGTCCAGGCTGCCTCTTAGAGACAGAAAAGCATGGAATTGTACTCTGGATATATAAAGATTTGCAGCATTCACTGATGTTGACCACCCCAACAAGACGACACACCATCTGTGTCATAGCCACTTTGAAATGGGTACAGTTTACACTCCCCTCCAGCCCCCTGAGCATGTAAGCTCTGTCTAACCCAATTTGGGCTCTCACCCACTTCCAGATGTGTATCCCTTTACACATCACCTCTGAATCCACCCTGAGCCTAAGGAAGACATGTGAAGGGGGTTACATTATATCTCACCGAGAGGTTGCTAGTCTAATGGAGTCAATGTAAGTTATCACCACCTACCTGTTCACAGGGCTAGAGGATGGGGGCTATAGTATCTTAGGTTTTATTAGAACCCAGAATAGATGGGGTTGGTATGAAGCGAGATGTGCATAAGTAACAGCTAACACTTGCAGTTAGGCATGGTCACACAGAAACACCTAACAGTTTCTGTCTTTCCTTCAAATATTTGTACCTGGGCAATCTTCATACTAGAAAAACCCAAGAGTCACTCTCATTGCTACAGAAAAGTGAAGAACACGTAAGGCACCTTTTTTCTTTGTCTCTCTTTCTGGAGATTGAAAGAGCTTTGATCAAAGGAAGAATGTGTCAGTCAAGAGAGGAAGGAGACAAAACCCTATTCACTGCATATTTCTATCTGCAATTCTTAAAAGAAAGGTCTGCAGGAGGCTGAGGCAACAGTAATTTAGATAATTATGAGTGTCATAAGAGTAAGTATTCTGTTGCATAAGAGGACTCTCGCAAGAAACACTTCCTCATGTGACATTCCCTACCTATTCTAACAAATGATTAGAGTACACAGCATAAATTCCAAAAACAAAAGTTTTAGACAAGTTTATCACGATGACCATATCATTCATTTTATATACATTAAAAAAACCAGTGACTTTGTTTACAAAATAGTAAATTTTACAAAAACAGTTTCCAAAAAAGTGTCCTTTTGTACAACAACTGGAGTTTTAAGAATGACTGTCATTTGATAAATAGGTGAAATTAACTATCATTTAAACCACTTAAAACTCCTCCTTTCTGTTATCCTTCTCATCTTGGCAGTAACTGATAAGAAGATTTCAGGGAAGCTCAGTCATTGATGGCAGGATCTAGAAAAGAAACAATTTTATATACAGTTATCATTTCCATCCACTGTTTCTAGCTATTGTATTTCACTAATGGCACTTAATTAGGTTCCTTCTGCTACCAGCATCAACACAATGCACAACCAGCTTCATACAAATCACTGCTCACTGTTATATTACCTCTTATGTCATGAAAATTTTGTAGTGATTGCATCCTATCAGGTTAACAGCTCATATAAAAAAGGTAAAGTTGACATATTCCTATTAACAACCTACTATAAATTGCTAATATAAATCAGCATATTAGTGGACAGAAATCAGAGATTACATGTTAACATATAGTATATTACTTACTGGACATACTTGAACACAACACTATTATATTTCTCAGAGAAAAATATTCTCCCTTCTCACAAATAGGAGTGCAGATGAGATGGGCTAAAGTTTATCACAGAACAAGAGAGGTGGAGAACTAATGCAGCAAGTCCTCCAAAAAGATCAGCCTACACATCATCATATGTTCAAGCAACATCTCTGAGAAAAGGAGGACAAGGAATGGTCAAAGAAAAGACTTGAACCTTGCACAACTAGGATAATTGCAGTGCATCCCTAGAAGATCTGATGCACTACCACCTCACTTTCAAGCACACAAAATGACTAATATCACTATCATATTGCAATTTTCATGGGGCATCACCATCATGGCTGCAATTTTACTTCAATGCTAAGATCCGCTTGCATTCTGTTGTTAACTGTTGCCATCTTCCGCACTCTGCAGTCTCCTCACATATATTGCAAGTTAATGCCAGTTGAAGTTTGAGGAAGGCATGAGAGACCACCACAAAGCAAATGGATTTCATCATCATTTCTCCCACTGTCCACTAGACCACGCATCTATTTATTCACTGTGTTGACCCAACGTATAGGGTTTCTGCTGCTGCCTTCCAGCAGCATATCTATTTATGTGGATATAGGGAGAAATGATCTTCATCCAGGTAGGAAGTTAGTTGCCTCTTTGGGTAGCAATTAAGCTGCTCTCTATGAAAGAGGATGTAACTAAGAGAAGGAGCATATCATCCTTAAGACGGACATCAAAAATAAATATGACAGGTCAGTGCAACCAACAAAGCAAATGAATGAAAAGTTTATCATATCTAAAATTAAATGAGTGCACATAATAAAGATGCAGAAGATAAAAAAAAAGCTGCCCTTGTTTCTGAATTATTCATGAAGCATACAGCTCCAGCTGTTGCCACCAGCCCAAGGACATTTTACTTTGGGAATGAAGCTTTACGTAAAAAAGTTACATTTTCTTTTACAAAAAAGAAAAAGGAACAACCAGGTGGGTCTTTAAAGAGAAGTGAAGTGCATTCTATCATCTTCCCAAGCATTTAAAAAGGTAAAATACTTACAAATCAATTCAAGTGTAGTTTCTCTGCTTCTCTCCTATAGCTTCCCTATTTCCCTAATCCTAGACATTCATGTAATAAACCTTTCATGAACTTTTAGTCAATATGGTCAGGTTGGAATCTTTGAGCCTCATGGAACTTTGGTTTATTCTTTTAAGGTCATTTCCCATGTTTCCGAGTGAAGCAGACGTTAACCTTTGTACACTGCCTTACATTTCAGGAAGAGATTTAATCAATGAATTTTTAGATTCATCCGCTATCAACCATTAGCCCTTAATTACCAAATACAATATACAATTTTGTGAAAGGTATATTGCTTACATAGAAAGCATGACCTCTCCTGTCCCATGCACATATGGCACCACAAAACAGTATGAGATGAGATGAGACAAACTCTGGCCCAGGAGCGCACAATGAGACTGTATAGCCTGGTGTTGCTGCATAAACAATGAGCTCTCCAAATCACTTCGGGCTGAAGGTCTGATTAGATGAAAGCCACAAGATATCACATCCAGGGCAAGTTATTTAGAAATGATACATTTACTTTTGCTTGTTGTGATTTTTTTAAACTGTGCTTTCTCCTCCTCCAAAGAAACCACTCTTCCCTCTTCTCCTTACTCCTTCCCCCTTTTCTGCCTCCCCAGCATGCAGGTATTCTGAAGGTAGAAATCAAGTGAGTTCCTATCCTGGACAAGAAGGTCCTATATGTGTAGGACTGCTGTACACAGAAGAGAATGTTTCAACGACAGCAGACACTGCATAGAGTGGTAGGAGGAGGAGGGAGGCTAGAGTGGATTTGGGGGCTATGGTTCTTGATGGAAAGCAGATCCATTTTTCACATGTGCTTTATCACAGTAGCCTGGAGCCAGTACTTCTAACTAGTTAAATGGAAAAACTTTTACAGCATATATCACTCTTCTTTGAGCTTAGAGACCGAGGAAATACAGCCCATGTGTCTAGAGTGCATTTTTATTAATTGGGGGTATGTCTATACTTCTCCTCTCTCATATGAGCCCACCATGAGGCAGCTATAGTTTATATTTTTTTAAACTTTTATTTTCGTAATAAAATTGTTTTCTCGATTTTTGTGGTCTGTGTTATTGGGGTCTGTGTTATTGCAAAAGTATCAAATTTTTTTGTGGGGGGATGGCAAGAGACAAATTGGGCAATGAAAGTTGAGCAAGACCATACTCAAAGAAATGCGAGTGGCCATGTTTTCCATTTAGATTTTCAAATATAGATTGTCACATTTGGATGCAAACATTGGATGAAACCACCACAGCCTGTATTTCAACTAGATACACGACCATTCCAAGAACGCCTTGTGAGTTTTATATCCATGTACTCTCAAAAAAACAAAAAACACACTCAACTGTGCAGTTTGGTTAAGTAGCTAGCCAAAAGCCTTGTGCCAACTATCTTAGTGTACAGCTTCCTTTATTAAGCCCAAAAGTAAGTTGGTTTTGAAGGGCACTTCTCCTCCTAGATAACTTCAAGTAACTTGAAAAAAGACTGATGAAGAATCTAGAAATTAAGCATGTTTTGGAGCTAGGTAACGTTTCTCTACGGCCTGATACCATGCTGACCACTGTAGTATCTCAGAACCTTCCAGTTATGAAAAGCACACTAAGGGTCTGAACCAACACCTGTTGAAACAAATAGAATCTTTCCACTGCTGAGCCCCTAAATGAACCTCAAGATGAACAATTAGGTGCTTACATAGAGATGATCCCCTTGCCTAGTTTCCTTCCTTCTTTGCTACTGACCATTGACAGGCAAAAACAAACAAACACCCCTATATCTCTTTCTACTGCTTCTTCTCACCTTTTTTCTTCCTTTCTCAGGGTTTAGTCCCATATTCACTGCTTTGTTCTTCTACCTTTTCTTAAGTTTAGCTCTCACAAAGCTGAGCTGAAACTTAGGAGTGCAATATAAAATTAACTGCATTTTAGGTCCTAAAATGCTGACAGAGCTCTAACTGATTAGATTAAGAAAAAACATTCCCATCAATCACCTGGAAGTCATGTAAGTATCATACTTAAAGGAGATGTAAATCAAGTATTTGGACATCATCTACAAGAACCAAAAGTCTCTAGCATAAACACCATGAAGTAGGCAAAGATGCTAGATGGTCTCAAGCCACCTGCTCTCCAGTTACGGTCCCCATGGCAATATAGACCCAGTGTCTTTAGGCCAGGCCCACATATAATGTTCCCCATCAGAGTTCTAGGTAACCAGGCATTAGCTGAGTGGGTCTATCTTGCGTATAGGCAGCAGGGCCAGAGCTACTGCCTACCTTGAAACAGGCCTCACAGACTTTTAGGCAGAGCACACATTTGTTTATTTCTGAATGAAGAAACTTCCTCTTTGCCATGCCCCCTC
>NC_133787.1:11892996-11970496 GCF_003597395.2 Chelonoidis abingdonii | reverse complement strand
AAGAGACTCACAAGTTATCTAAAGTAAACAGCATCTCAGAGATAAAGAAGGTTCTTTCCTGTAACAAACAGGAAGTCGGCATAAATGAAGTCATTCCTGCACAGTTATCATAAAGAAGTGTCAGTCTGTCATTCTAAAAAAAAAAACAAAAACCAAAAAACAGAGTATTCTTAATAAAAACTTCAAACAGGTTTTATAGCTGCATATTATCCCTTGAAACCAGTCATAAACTGCACTGTAGCATTATTTAGTGCAACTCCAATACAGTCACAACTCATTTTATTTATTGTGCTAGCTAAAATGTTAGTTCTTGGCTTTACAGTAGCTGCCATTTCTGTAGCTGTCATTTCCCAGCACACCGCAATCTGGATCTTGCTACCTTTTTATAGGATATGAAAGAAGATCTCGGGAAACTAACACAGTGTAACTGGAAAGAGAATACTCAAATACCACATTATGTGTTAGTCTATAAAGAATACAGCATGAAGAGTACACAGACGAGTTTTGTAGATGCCAAGCGAGAATACTTCAGAAGTAATCTCAGGATTCACTATCTGTGACAGGAATGCCTATGAATGCTGTAGAAGTTACACGATTTTCAATGGGAGAAGCTGAATATTGCACTTATGAGAAAGAGGAACCCAGGAAGAAAATTAACTGCTGGGGGTGGGGAAGAGGGGCAGAAGGAGTGAGACTCATCAGCTGTAATCTTTTTATGCAGGAAAGAGAAATTCATACCTGGATCTGTTATAGTCACCTGGATATGACTCACTTAGCTAGCTTTTCTTTGTAAGACAAGTATTATAGCAACAAATGAAGCTATCAGATGAACACACACATTACAGTTAACGTGCAAGAAACAACTGCAAGAACTGATGACTGTCCATTGGCTACATTTGCACTAGTCACATTAGATTATAAACTAGAAATAAATCAGTGTTAAAAAATAAGGAATTAACAGCTGATAAAAAAAAAAAAAAAGTTCTTCGGGTTTGAAACTAATAATATCTCCCTGAAGTTTCTAGGCAAGAGATATAGTTGACCTTCCACACAAACAAGTACTCACTATTACATTTCAATAAAATAACGTAGATAAATATGAAAGAAAATCATGATGAAAGTAAAATACAACCACTTTTTGGACATTACATTGTTATTAAGATCAAATTCTTTAAATCAGACATCTATTACACACGCACACTCACTCGGGACCAGATTCTGCCCCCAATTACACCCATGAATCCTCAGTGACACCAGCTGAACTGTACGGGTACAGTTGAAGAGAAAGTTTGGCTCAATCCTGAGAGATACTGAGTACCTGTGACTCCAGCTAGAAGTCATTAGAGTCAACAGGAGTCACTGGTGCTCAGCTGTCTTTCGAATTTTGGCACAAACACTAGCAAACAGCATTGTACATCCTCTTTCAAAATGCAAACTGAACTGAAATTAGATTAGGAGCTCAGTCTAAATGCAGAAACCTATTTACTGAGAAAGTCAAACACTTTCACTTATGTTTAACATTACCATTAGGGAAAGTTCTCGCCATACATGCACTGAACTCAACAGGAGTTAAATGCATATATGGAAAAGAAAATCATCTCTCAAGACATATTACACTTGGTCTATATATAAGCCAACAAATTTAAGCAGATAATTAACATAAATGGTGCTATGTGAATATACAAGAAAACAAATAAAGTTCCAAGTTTACCCACAATATCAAGATATTTCTAGTTATAGAAATGCCATTTTAGCCCCTGAATAAAGGAGAATATGCTCAAAGCATTTAAAATAAATATATGGTTTTGTCCTGTACACTATAAAATTACAGCTTATATGAGTTAATCAAAGGTTACTAAAGTTTATATCACCATATTTTTTCCTATGAGACAAAAAGTTGATGTATAAAATATTGCTGATGGAGGGGGAGGGGGAATTCTGAACTACATAATACCTGAAAGTTAGGCATGAGACAGGCAGAAACTGGTCAGGGCTTCCATTTCCTATTAATTGACTCTTAAATCTCCATGATTATGAGCAACAGAGTGAATAAACAAGTAGATTTTCAGACCAAGTCAGTTCAGGAAGAATAATATTGAAGGAGTTAGGGAAAATCCTACAGAACCCTTATGTATAACAAACCATTTAACACAGATGGTTTCAGTCTTAAATATAGATTCTGCAAGCCTTACTCATGTAAGTTATCCTTTGGAAGTCAACAGAGCTATTCACATGAGGAAAAACTACTTGTGAGTAAGCACTCTACTTTTTCTGCTGCAACTTCTGCCAATGTTTTTTGTGAATTATTTTGGTTATCACTCATCTAATAACATATTGATTTAAAGTAGCAGAACATAATTTCCCACTTTTCTGCACTAATCAATTTCATTTCCATGGAATTTTGAAAGTTAGAATGATAAGTTTTTCTCTGACCCTCACCCCTCCATCATGCCTATTTTTTTAAAATAAACGTTTTAAAAATCACAGAAAACCTATTTTTTTTTTAAATAAAGGGAAGGATATTATCTGGAAGTCCCAATACTTTATTTTAATTATTATTTTTAAAATGTTTTTTCGTCCCTTATCATCCTCTCTCATCCAGAGAAATAAATGTCCTAGTATTTTCTTGCTTGTTAAATTTTGAAGTTTAGATTCAATAAATGAATATGCTTGTAAAAAAAGCCTTCTCTCCCTTTGATGTTCTGTAGTTATATCCTCCCAGTAGCAATTTGCACATCAAGATTTTATTTTGTAGTCAGTGAACAGGTGAAGTCTAATAATTTGGTATAGAGATATCATAAGAGGTTTTATAAACATTGGAGTTTTCTTCTTCCTCCACCCCTGCAAAAAAAAAAAAATAATAAAAAAAATCAAAATTACATCCCCTTTCATAATTCATGCCAAAAGATGACATTTTCTCAGGATCTTAATTAAGATAATGATGAACACCTGTGTCGGCATTCTTTGGCAAGACAGCTTTATCAATCATAATCTTTTAAGTACACTCAAAAAACCAACAAAATCATATGACAGAACCAATCTGTTGCCTTTCCTCGTGCTAGTTTTAGCTCACTCTCTCTTCACACACACACACACACAGAAGCACACATTCAAGAATGATTAAATCTTTAAAGACTATAATAGAAATAGAAGCATTGGATTTTAAAGTTCAAACTGAAAGTAACTATTAGAGTAAGTCAGTTAAGACATATATCATCCAAGATTCCAACTTTTTATCTTCAGATACTTAAAAAAAAGTCATTGGGATACATCATTTGTATCTATAAACTATTAGTGCTATGGTTCTGAAGTATGCTGTTTACTGCTCTATTCAAAATGTTTTCCCCGCTCTAGAAAAACCACAGCTAGTCCCTATTACACATTCATAAACTTTGTTTTATTTACTGCTTTATGCAGTGCACCATATGTTTGCACATTTTGAACCAAGTTAGCCAAATGAAACCATGGTATAGAAACTAATATATAGATTCAACTGCTGCAATATTTGTGTCATAAAGTTCTATGCAGTCTTTTCAGGTCTGATCTTCTAAACTCCCACTCATGCCAATAATCCCATTGGAGTCAAGTTTATAAAGGTTTGCAGCATCAGTTCCTCAGACTACGTCACACACAAAAGAACAGTTTTGATTATCTATACAGGTAGTTTTACATTCTCAATTTAAATAAAATGAAGGATGCAGACTAAGCCTGCAAATCCTACCCATCATTATCTAAAACCCATAAATTCAAAAGTTACTAATTACAATAAATGCATAAAGAGGAAGCATATGCACCATCACAGCTGTTAAGGGAAAAGTTAATCCAATGTTTGTCAATATAAGTGTTAAAGCAACAAAAGTAGCCTTAGAATCAACTTTGTATTTCCCTTGAATCAAAGAGCTGAACAGTCCTGTAAAGCAGATTAATTTTAGGCTTTCCCATTTGAATATACTTCTATCATAGGAAAGTGACTAGTAATTCAATAGAGCTATCAATGAGCAAATAAAGCAGAAAATAGAGACATCCTTAAAAAATGAGTCTCAGATTTGACAATAAGTGAAGGTGACAACCACAGCAATAGAACCATAAACTAAATGTTCCAATATCTTGAAGAAATATCTCCAGTTCTTTTAAAACTGCAAAGGATATTATAATGGAATAATGAAATGAGGATGTCTGTTTGATAGACACGTTCATGATGGCATAAGCCCTCTCTTGTTACATTTCATTAATCAGCCCTGGTATTATACTGTAGTACATGAAATTGGGCATAAACTCAGTACAATTTGGAGGGAAAATGTTACTTTAACAGAATGTCAAAAATTAAGAGGATAATTTTACATGACATTAACCTTACCTCCGCCTCAAAAAAGTCAGATGCACAGGGAAGAAGGCAGTTAAAACTTCTGCTTCTCTCTACAAATAAATTGGCAAGGAAGAACAGTTACTCATTCTACTCACATATAAACCGAATGTTAAACATATAAAACTTTACCAGATGATCTCTTACTCATTGAACAAGGGGTATTGCCAGAGGATTATGACAGAAGCTCTTTCCAGAGGGGGGAAAAAACAGAGCACTTTAGAGCAATAGCTAAAATTAACCCAGTGACAAATACCAGTGACATTGTGCAGCTGAAAACTGATCAAAGTGCACACCTGTGTGGATTGACTATGTAAGAATGTGTATGAACCTGGTTTTAACAAACCTTCATGGTTATTACAGGCAAAAAAAGGAAACCATGCACACCTCAGCTTAATTTAAAAAAAAAAAAAAAAAAAAGAGAAAACAGGAACAAGACAAAAAAAGAAGAAAAAACCAAGCTAAAATCCCATTACATACTAATCATATCTATAGAATAGAAGAGATATCAGTCTTCTCAGCATCATGACTGAGAGATTCCAGGAGATGCATTTAATCTAACCAGGATTTCAATAAATCATTTTTTTAAATTGCATGAATTATTACAAAAACATAACGCAAATAGGTGCCTCGTTTATTTGCTCCTGAATACTAGAACATTTTGCACAAGCACAAAAAAGGACAACAGATGTGACTCAAATCCTCCAAAACACAGACGTATTTTGATTGTCCGCATAAGAATTTGGAAGCTTTAATAGATGTAGGTTTAAGTTATTAGTTAATAATAAAAAGAACCACAAGGGGAAACGGGACTTTTTTCTTCCCCTCTCAGAAGCTATGTTTAGCCAAGGGGATGGCTGCTGATCCCTTCCCTGCCCCAGTACAATTGGAAGTGGGATTTGAAAAACCCACTACATCAGTTCTGCAAAATTATCGCGCAATTTTACCAGCCTAAATACAAGCTCCACTTGCGCACCCTTCACCGCGGGGACTGAAAGGAGCCTCCGGAGCCCGGTTTAGCTCTAACAATGGCCAGCGCACCAGGGCAAGGCTCTGGGGCTGCCTCCCCGAAGGGCTGCAGGGACAACCGGAGTCCAGGCTCATGGGCGGTCACACCGAGAGGGGCCCCCCAGGGAATCCCCAGGCAGCTCCCTCCATCCCCCAGCCCAACGCCCGCTGCCCGAGAGCGCCCCCTAGCGCATGCAGGGGTGACAGCGCAGGGGCTGCTGTCCGCGGGGATCCCCCGGGGCNCGGGCCGGGCCACTGCCCACCCCGCCCCAGCCGGACCCGACAGCCCGGGAGCCGGCGGGAGCAGCCGAACGAGCAGGAATCCCGGCTCCTCACCTCTCGGCCAGGTTCCTGGCGGCGCCGGCGCCGCAGCCCCGCAGCAGAAACGGACGGCCGGGCAGGTCTCTATTGGCCCGTAGCGCCTGCCCGCCCCGTTTCCGGAACCCCCGGCAACCACGCCGCGTTCCGCCTTCCCAGTGAGAGTGACATCCCCAAGAACCAATGAGAGGGCTAAGAAAAAAGGAAACCGAAGTCAGTAACCAACCAGCAATTGAGACTGAGAAAGGGCGGGACTTATAGGAACAGGGGCACTTTGGAAATGTAGTCCGCCCTCGTGGTGCCTCTGGACCAAGTACAGGTACAGAGAGGGACGCTGCTTTCTCCTGTCCTGTTTTCTTCCCCTCTGTCTTCGTTTTCCTCACGTTCTCTTCTTATGCCTTCTTTTTACTGCTTCT
The DNA here is from genome assembly GCF_003597395.2 of Chelonoidis abingdonii. Lineage (NCBI taxonomy): Eukaryota > Metazoa > Chordata > Testudines > Testudinidae > Chelonoidis > Chelonoidis abingdonii. The sequence goes on along the minus strand of NC_133787.1, from coordinate 11,964,391 downwards.
TTATCCTCTTTCCTTTCTCTCCCTCTCACTGTCCTTTCATCTACGTTCGTGCCAGCGGCAATTGCTTCCCAATCGTTGGTCGTGTAGGACTGCAGGGTGTACAAAGGGGGTGATTACATTTTCAGGGCTTCTGCATATCACTTGAAACTTCTGCACCGCAAGATCGTGTTTGTAGCCTTTGCCCCAGGGCTGTTCTGAGGCATTAATTGAAACAGAAAATATTGTTCTTTACAGAGAGGTATTTAGCTGTAGGAATGCACAGAGCGAGGGCGGGAGATGAAACGCAAGCGGAGGGGAATGTCTGTTTTCTTGTGGCAATGGTGCGAATTTCTGTATATGTGCCATTGTCACGAGCACACGGACACAAAAGTTGATGGTCCGGTGTTCTTTGAGGGAGCCACGGCGTAGGAGAACTACTAGGATTTTCAGAGCAGCAATGAAACTATAATGCAACCATAGCAAAAAAATATTTTTAGTTTCCTAATAACCTGTTCATGCAGATGTTCCCTGTGCTGAAGGCAAGTCCCTACCCTAAAATATTGCAGCCGCACATGTTCATTTCATTGCTCTCTTCTCTGGAAAATACTCTTGGTTAATCACGTTTTTATTTGAGCAGTTTTCAAAACTCCACACGTGTTAAAGGCCCCTTCTCGGTGAAGAAATCACTTTCTTATAACTCATAAAGAGCATTAGCAGCAGCAGCGATCAGAGAGAAGTAATCAATGAGAAAAACCCCTGGAGATCTGAATCCTTTGCCAGGCTTGCTGGAAGGAAGAGATTGTCAAACCCCACCACCACTCCCATCCCTTTCTTCGGCAGAGAGAGTCAATCACTACAAGAAAACAAACTGGGGGACAGACATGTTCCTTCCACGACTTCAGCGGGATCTGCTGGGGCTTGAAACCTTTTGCCGGTGACACATTCTGTCAATCCCATTTAGTTTGGCATTGTATGGCAAAGCAAGAAGCAATCTGACCTCTCTGCTGTTGGAAGAACGGGTGCTTGTTTTGGGGGCGCGCACTATCACTTCTAAACGCGCACCGCATATAAGCATAACTATGGTCTAAGACCTTGACAAGAGGATTCTCATTCAGAGCGCTAGATAACCTCAACACAGGGGTCGCTACCAGCTCCCCCTATAACACAAGTGGGTACATAGCCACATGTCCCGCTGTCCCACCCACCCTAAACAGATTTCCAAATAAATAAAGAGGAACCTTCGCTATCTCTTCCCTTAACACAGACACACACAAAAGGAAAGAAAAGAAAACACATTTGGTTGACATATGGGCAAAACCAACACACCCGTCCTTGCTCCTTTTTCCAACCCGAAAGCAGCCAGGGTTTTCGAAGTAAAAATCTGTCGCATGAACCTCCACTTTCCTGATCCACGACTCCTCTCTGCTCAGCACGTGGCGTGAATTAAACTTTACGCGCTGGCTAAACTTCAGCATTTTGTCTGCCATTTGTTTACTGAGATCTGGCTACTGCTGGCAGCAACTTTTGCTGTTCATTTACTAAATTGAAGGGCAGTCGAGATTTCTTACTCCAATCGCAGCCGCTTTGGATCTTCCAGGAGCCGACTAATTTTAAGCAAAAAAATTCTCCAGCCGACACCCTCGGAACAAGACCGAGAGTAATTAGAACACGAGAATGTACCAGTAAATAATTCAAATGCAGCCTCTTTTGGAAAGGCACCAGGCGCTTTGAAAGCGATCCAGGTAAGAGCAGCACTTGACAGCCCCCCTTCTCCCCGTACGTCTCTGTGTGTGTATTTAGCTGGAGTTATTGGGAAGATGGGTGAAGGGCAGAGCCCACAAATTGCAGGGAAACCGGCTTGCCTTAGCTGGAGGGGGCGGGGGATGAGAGAGAAAAGAATAAATCGGGATATGTTCCTGTTGGGAAATATATCTGTTGGAATCAAAAGAGATTACATCCTCTGATCGGCAGGGATTTATCCCAGTTCGTATGGTTTTAATCTGCTTTCGCTTCTACCCTTTTATGAGTTTCAGAGAGAGAGAAAAAAAAATACCTGGTTTATTCTTCAAGATCCGCTGGTAAACCCTCATTTTGAAGGCTTTCTATCCACCCCTCTCTCATTCCCCACCCTTCTTACCTCCCCTGTCCTTCTTCCCCTCCTCCCAGGACTGGTGCTGAGAAAATAAATGCTTACATTTTCCTATAATGAGAAGTCACAGCTTAATGATTCATCAAAAAAACGCCAACCCCTACCCAGAAACATCTTATTTGGAAATATCCCCTGATCCCTTATTATCTAGGAAGGGAGGCAAGGGCAACATTTCGGGCTGCAAATCCGGACAGCATTTCACATTTCCCTTAAAATTGCAACAGGTACCTTCTCTGGGGCGCGATCTCTGAGAGAGGTGAAATGAGCAAACAGCCTCCTTACCTGAAAGCGTATTTAAACTGTGGGGGAAGACAAATATACATCAGATGATATTTCACATTGTGTGTCTACACACACACACACACACACACAAACACCAGCCAGGAGTGGGAGAAAATATAAATAATGTGTTGCCATATATATATATATATATATATATATTAAAAAAAAATGTCCTTCCAAAGTTCCTGTGAGAACTGTATTTCGTTTTGACCTTAATATTCCCCTACTGAACCCAAATACTACAGCACTTACATCTTGCACAAAACACAAAATAGGATTACTAGCCCATTTAATTTTTCGCACTTTTTTCAGTTCAGACTATGAAAATCAAAACAGCACACATTTAAAAAGTTTTTAAAAAATAAAGGGACCTTCAATAATTTAAAATACTGTATTAACACCACATATGGAAACTTTTTTTTTATATATGTTTTTACCCTGATAGCATCCCTTTGAATTTGTAATTACCAACAAAAATCTGAACAGTTAAGTGTATGCGGTCCAATTAATTGAAAAGTTGTTGACACCTCTTCTGTTTGTCACTGGAGCCAATGATACTTAAATCTGTGGTTCCCATTTTGAGAAAAAAAAGTGTTCAGAATACCCTTCAGGCACTAGGTGACAGAAGACTTAAGTTTATGACAAGGTTGCACAGTAGAACCTCAGAGTTACAAACACCAGAGTTATGAACTGACCAGTCAACCACACAGCTCATATATGCAATTAGACAGCAGCAGAGACAAAGAGAAAAGAAAAGAAAAAGGAAAGAAAAGGTCAATACAGTGCAGTACTGTGTTAAATGTAAACTACTAAAAAAAAAAAAAAAAAAAAAAAGGCAGCCCTGCTAGCTAGCGAGCTGAGCGAGCAGCAGCAGCACAAGGGCGCTCAGCTGCAGCACCCGAGAACCAGAAGCAAGGTGCTGGGCTGCTGCTGCTGCTAATCTGCCAGCTGCCCCACCTGGCAATAGGGCTTGGGAAAAAAAAGTCACCTAGAAAAATCAAAGCGAGCGGCAGCGCCTGGCTATTTTGCTGCCCGTGTATATGTATGTGTTTGGCCATGTCGTATCCTCAGGGTTACTTGTACCAGCCCTCCGCTTCCTTGGCTCTCTACTCGTGCCCGGCTTACAGTACCAGCGTGATTTCGGGACCCAGGACCGATGAACTTGGGCGTTCTTCTTCGGGCTCCGCTTTTTCGCCTTATGCCGGATCTACCGCTTTTACTGCCCCTTCTCCGGGTTATAACTCCCACCTCCAGTACGGCACAGACCCGGCAGCTGCAGCCGCTGCCGCAGCCTTCACTTCATACGTGGTAAGAGCAACAATGAGCGGCAGAAAGCCCGGCTCGCCAGCCCTTGCTGGAGTAGGGGTGGGTTGTGTTCTGCTGGGGAGCGCTGCAGAGGCCAGGGGAAATGCAACTTGCAACGTCTTTGGTATTTGTATACAATGTTGCTAGATCAAAAGTGTTTCTGTGGAGGGTGGGGTGCCGTGTTCTAGCAAAGAAGTAGTAGAGGAATAATTAATACAACTATTGTGTTTTCAGTTAAGGGCTTTGCAAGGGGAAGCACACACCAAACAGCCAATTCAACGAAAACCTTTGACTAATGTCTTTTTTTTTTTTTAAATTATCTAGTGATTCCGCTCCTCAATTTTTTTTTTGAATTGTAAAAAAATAAAATGAATCCAACAGCCAGCCTCGGAATCAGGCTGATCAGCCCATGTAAATTTCTTCTGCACAACCTTCATTAGGCTTCCCAAATACTGCAAAGCAGTAATCCCATCTCTGCAATCCGATTTGGAAGCATTAATAATAAAAACAACAAAAAAATAGTACGATGTGGCCATGTACTCTCCTGTTCAATATATTTTCAGCGTAGAAGAAAATTTTTGTTTATTTGGGGGCCCGTTTGGGGTATTCATTTATTTATTTATTTAAAAAAAAAACAAGTTAGTCTGGTTTTCTTTTTCTTTCTCCGCGAGAACAAGTCTCTGGCTGCAGCGAAAAACCCTGCAGCCCTTTGGAAAAATAACAGTCGCCCATCTCCACTCACCCAGCGTGGGGTTCGGCAGAGTTTTCCTGCTTTCTCTTTTCAAGCCTCCATGGCGGAAAAAAACCCGTCCTGGTGCGGCGGTTATGTGAAAGGTTATGTTCAATTAGACAGTGGGAAAAGCAATTGGTCGCTGCTTAGCACAATAATATGTCAGGGCAGAAACAGATTGTCAGGTTAGCGTTTCTTCACAAGTCAGAAACTTGGCTATTGCTGGGGGGGGCGGGGGGTGAATGAAGAACAGTCTCTGTCCGCAGTTCTGCCCTTTGGGCTAACGTGTACAGATGTGATAGAACAGATGTGCTCCGTAGCCTTTGTGTGTCTGTTGCATACAGAGACACATGCACCAAAAAAAAAAAAAAAAGTTCTAGGCCATTTTTCCTTGCTGTTTGAAACAGCTCGGGGTGGAGGGGAGCCCAGGCGTGACTGCCCCACTCTAGGAACAGCCTCTGGGATTTTCCTGTTCTCCAAACTTTAATTGGGGGAATTAGTAATTGTTGGGGCTCTTTCGGCATTGTGTTGCCCTTGTGGCACTGTTGGTTGTGTTGTGACAGTTGCGCTGCTCCCTGACTAGCGATTTCACTGTCTGCTCTGTGTCGGCTTCCCTCCACCCCCTCTCCAGGGCTCACCCTACGACCACACACCAGGTATGGCAGGTTCCCTGGGGTACCATCCCTACGCGGCGCCTCTGGGCTCGTACCCCTATGGAGATCCAGCCTACCGAAAAAATGCCACCCGGGATGCCACCGCCACCCTGAAGGCCTGGCTGAACGAGCACCGCAAGAACCCCTACCCCACCAAGGGCGAGAAGATCATGCTGGCCATCATCACCAAAATGACCCTCACCCAGGTCTCCACCTGGTTCGCCAACGCCCGCCGGCGGCTCAAGAAGGAGAATAAAATGACCTGGACCCCAAGGAACCGGAGCGAGGATGAGGAAGAAGAGGAGAATATCGACCTCGAGAAAAACGACGAGGATGAACCCCAGAAGCTGGAAGAAAAGGGCGACCCGGAGGCTCCCGAGACAGGTAGGTGGGGGATTGGGGAGAGGGCGAGCACATCCCAGGGCAGGACCCCAGCGGGGCTGGCGCCTGGGGGGATGGTTCCGGCGTGGCGGTCTCGGCAGCCAGCTGCCTCTGGGGAGCGAGGGGAGATCGCTGCGGGGCAGCGGGTGTTTCTGCCGGGCATGGCCTTGTGGCCTCTTCCCCCCCTGCCAGCCCCACTGAGCCGCAGCTCGGAGGCCAGAGCGGAATGTCACCGGCCACCTGCGGGGAGGTGTGTGCGCGCAAAGGCGCATGGCAGCCGAGGGATGCCCCTTTCCCTACCTCCCTGCGCCCTCTGCTCCGGGGGGGAGAGGGGGGGAATTGGGCTCAGGATCTGGAGCCCTCGCAAACTTTCTGTCGCCCCCCCCACACTTTGCACACAGGAGGAGAAGAGCAGAAGGCAACCCCGGGCTGTGAGCGGCTGCAGGAGCCCCACTCCCCGGCGGGCCAGGAGGCCGAGGGCAGCTTAAGTGACTCGGATTGTAAAGCGCCTCCAGAGGAGAGGCTGGAGGGGAGGCCGGGCCCCCCCAAAGCGGCCGGCCCTGCGGCCTTGGTGCAGTGCCCGGCCAGCCGGATCCTGCAGCTGGCGGCAGGCGGCGAGGAGCACCAGTACCGGCCCCCTTCGGCAGCCGCCGCCGCCCCGCACCCGGGAGAGCTGCACCCCATCGCCCCCTCCAGCAACAGCACGTCGGTGATCCACTCGCCGCAGCAGGCTGCCCTCGCCAAACCCAAACTCTGGTCCCTGGCCGAGATCGCCACCTCTGCGGACAAATCGAAAGAAAGCAGCAGCGAGGTGTCTCCGGGAGCCGGGCCGACCCAGGGCCCTCCCTTGGCCGGGAGCAGCACCTCGCATTCCCCGTCGCGGTCCCCGTCCTCCCAGTGCCCTTTTCCTAACAGCGCCGTCCTCTCCCGGCCCCTTTACTACGCGTCTCCGTTTTATCCGGGCTACACGAACTATAGCACCTTTGGGCACCTTCACAGCCATGCTGGCACCAACCCGGCAGCCGGACCCCCCGGCAGCCATTTCAATGGATTAAACCAGACTATTTTAAACAGAGCAGAAACCTTGGCTAAAGAAACTAAAATGATCAGAAGCCAATCCCAAGTAGATCTTTGCAAAGACTCACCTTACGAACTGAAGAAAGGTATGTCCAACATTTAATATTGGCTTCTTCTCCGATAACTCCCCTTGAGACTTTGGTATTTTTTTTTAATTTATTTAATGCTTTGGCAGTTATTTTTCCACTACCAAGAGAAAAACAACACAAACAAACAAACAAAAAAATCAAAGACACACTCCTAGTCAAAAGTTTATAGTTCATAGGAAATGGCTGAGTATAAAAGAACTCAGAAATGTCTTAATCAACTGAAAACAAAACAAAAATTACACACAAAAGGAGAAAGATTTGTATTAAATCTTATTCTGTATATTTAATGTAGCTTTTTGTATTTAAATTGATAATACGGTATCTTTGAAGTAACTTATGAAACCAAGACACCTGTACAGGCATTAATGTTGTTTTTTCCCGTAATATAAATATATACATTTGTGTCTTTTCCCGAATTGTTTCATAGTTTTAAAATATATATATTATATATACACAAGTTTATTTTAACTTTTTTGCCGCCTATTGATTTTTGCCCTTTGGGTGTGAGCTAAAGTATAATAAATTAATAAAGGAAATAGGTTATACTTATTAGATTAAAAAAAAACAAAACCTCCAGTCGCCATTGTTAAATGCAAATATTTTAATTAAAAGAAGATTGTAACCGAATCAAACGCACTTGTTTTTGCACCGAGAAAATACATACATAACTGGTGACAAAAATAACTTTTGAAATGCTCGTTTGTTTAAATGTGGGTTTTAATTTAGAACATTAAATACCTGAAACTGATTTTCAAAGTGAGAGATGATGTCTAAATGTGCGGATCTTTAACAAGAGCGCCTACTTGTTGTAGTAATTTAGGCTAATTTGAGGGGGAAAATAGTCAAAGAATGAAAGGATGGCATAGGAGATAAAATGAAGACGAGATGTATTTATGAGTAAGAGATTAAATAAGGATATATATATAAAATACAGACTATAAACACCAAATCGAAGTACAGTACCAGTTTTTAACCTAATTACTTCCAATCAGTGTCGTGTTTTATGCAAAGTAATCAGCTGGTGAACTTTGCTAATGAGTTCGATTTTATGCTAGATTTAGCCCTTATTACTATTTCAAAGGTGCTGCAAAGTTATTAAGAAGAGAGCCGGGGAATACACATTAAGATATACACTAGGGGAAAGATTCCCCCTCCAACTCATTCCCCCGCCCCCGAATTTTGCATTGATATATTTGGTTAATTTGATTAAATTAGTGCTTCATCGCCGCTGCATATTGCAAGCATTGATAGGATTTGTAAATCTGTCTGTCCGGAGATTACCATATATAAAAGGAGATAGAGGGTCGGATTGGAATGTTTCCCCACATTCACAGGTAGGTGTCACACTTGTCCTGAATTTCAAACCTACCCACTTTGAAACTGGTGCTAAAAAAGTGGGGGGCGGGATAGAAGAGAGAGAATCAAAACGTAATCAAGGAGCCTTCAGATACACAATTCCACTACACTATACGACTCGAAAACAAAGGAAGATAGATTTCAGCTTTACTAGATACAAATTGGGCCAGGAAAGTTTAATGCTCTGTTTAGCAAACTGGTAACATTTACCAGTTTAGGAATTTTGTCATCTCTCTTTTGTAAATTTAAAAAAGAAGCAATTTTAACCATTTAAAAAAATCTGTTGTTTTTCCTATCACTATAAAACCAAAGTAAAACAGGAAATCCATAGTCAAATTAGATATTCTACTTTAATTGAAGCCTGCACTTCAAACTACCTCCCACGGGTATTTCAGGTTCTCAAATCTAAACTTTCCCTGCCTTTGCAATTAACTAAGCAGTGTGCTTTATTCCAGAGCAAATTTTCTAATGTTCAAAAACTGTTACATCACAAAGCTATAGGAACAAATTTGCTCTATTCACATCGGATTTTCTGGGTGTCAATTGTATTCGAACATATCAGTGACATTAATTTGACTGGGGTATATCTGGTACCATTTAAACAGAAGAGTACTGAAACACCCATTTATTTTTTAAATTATTTTTTGTTTTTTTACAAGCCAGATAATTATTTTGTAATCGCTTCAACTTTGTCAGAGCTATTTATTAGCTGTAATAGGTTTATTCATGCATATTTACATTTTATGGGATATTAAATAGTAGTTTGTATATTATGTTTTAAAAATACAGTAAATGTTCACTTGCTATACCATCTTTGTCGATAATCTGGTTTAAAGTCAAAATTGTTTCAAGCTAAAAGTGTAAATAATCAAATATTCATGGAATAATAGTATGTTATTTTGTCACTTTATAAATTATAAATGAATTTTTTTAAAAAAAATTATTGAATTCCACAATCGGATCATTTATTTACACTGGTGAAAAAATTAGACTGAGCTGCTTTTTGGGTGATGAGGAGGGGATTGAGAATAAAATCAAATTTATTTAACTCACCTGCCTTGTTTAAATTTGGAGAAAATTTGGCTAGTTCTGTAAACGAACTGCAAAACAGTGACATCAGTTCGTGGCATCAGATTGCCTTTTTTTTTTAAAATCACTTGGTATTTTATAAAACCTAATCTCTCGGAGCCCTTTTATTAAAGATGGAGAGGATATTTTGTTGAACCTTCCGTTAAAACGTCCAAAGTTCTCATTGGACTAGGAAAGCTGATAATCCCACACAACGGTGCTTTAGAGACAACAGGTTATACAGTTAAACAAGCATTCCTAAAATTAATCTTTTGTACTTAGTCATTTAGCGATGGATTTTGTTTTAATTGTCACTATATATACACCTTTCTCCCAGATGCTCTTTCTACCTCTCAAAAACTACTTTGGGAATAAGTTTAGGAACCTCGTTTGTTAAAAAACCAAGTTCCTTATAATAAGGCGTATTTTGAATAGGTCTATTAGCAATCTCAATAGGGTTTTCGTTTGATGTATAAATTCCTAAGGGAACTAATCCAATTCCTCTAGGTTGCAGCTATTCAGTTTGTCGCCTGTTTTTACCTAGTTCAGTCTTAACTGTGATTGTAGATTTAGTAAAAATAGTTCTGAACTTCCCTTATCCCTCTCCTGTATGAAATCTTAGATGTAATTGTTTGGTCTTAATGTCAGCATAATGTTATTTTTCTAATTAAAGGTGCATTTTTACTTAAAAAAAAAAGAAAAGAAAAGCAGCATTCATATCTTTTTGACAAGTTGAGATGACCTATCAATTTTGCAGCTCCGATGTTACTTTTATGCAGTCTCTTTAAATTGAAATATCTTAGGGTCAGCTTCTTCAGATTGTTGGCGCAATGTGCAGTGGTTAATATCTAAAAATCCACCAATGACTTTTGAAATATCTTACCTTGTTTATAAATATCACCGTTATAATGTAACATGATTATTTACATAAGGCTGGTACATGCAGCCACATACTTGAATGCATATACATACTGTATGCATACGAGTTTGACTGTATTTTTGTTATGATAAACACAAATTAGGTTTCACTTTTTTGCTGCAGATATTTAAGACGAGGTTTTATTTTCTTGCTGCAGAGTATTTAAGTAAATGGTTTAAATGCAGAGTAAATGAGAAACTAGGAGTGACAATAAGGGCTCTCTCAATACTGGTTTCAGGGTGGTTTTAAAAAAATACGTATATTGACTTCTATAGTCAATAGAAGGCACTTCACTCAATATTTTGAGGGGGTTCCCTGACAGTTTTCTCAAACTGAATGATTTGATAGGAAAGCTTGGCCTTTTCTCCAACCTGCATCTCTCTGATTTTGCTCGGAAATGTCAGTGTTGTCACAGAATCAGCATAATATAGACACAATAATGCAACTCTTGAGCCTCCTCTGCCAAGTGCGGCGACTGGCCCAGTGAAAGGGGCATACGATGGAGGTTGGTGGCGACTTGTATTATTAAAGCAGCCATTGACAGAGGGCATTTTCCTCAAAGCTAAATCACATTACGATGCTGTATCCTTGTAATCGTTAATTGTGCTACCCTTATAAGTTCAGGTGAATCCAACATGTGCATGTAGGTCCACCCAAATTCTTCACGTCTCTTTGACAACAAGGATACAAACAAATTTAAAATGCTAAACGGTTTTTAAATAATAAAACCTAATACCGATATCCTGACATTTTAAAATTCGAAACTAGTCCACGCATTTTCAGTCGTTCACGCAGCCAGTTCCTAGTGCTGGCATGGTGCAGAAAAAACGATCTTCTCATTCCAACCCGATTAGGAGTGCCCAGAAAGGTGGCCAGCAGAATGGCCCATAAGCCAGTTTCTGAGTTTTCCTGGGGCTAGAGTAGGGCTGGAGGAAGGGGCAGTTGTGTCCGAGCTGCTGTTGGGGGCTATTGTGAGGAAGCCGAGGGGGTTAAGGCGTCCTCTAGCCTGCAGAAACAGGGTGTTAATAATCTATCAATCAGGAATCTTGCTCTCAGATGCTTCCCTTTACTGCCCCTGTGCTTGCGCGTTCCCATGTTCTCTCACAGCCCTGGGTCCAGCTAGGGGTGAGGGAAAAGCCGCTTGGCTGGAAGAAGGGATGCGGTTTTATACTCTGCTGTAGGACCCAGGCTGATTAGGCGATTGGAGGATGTATTTTATAGCGCTTGTTCTGTGTGGAACACGCCTAGAACACGGAGCACTCTTCAGTAACACACTGTTGGCCAGGTAAAAGCACGTCAAACAGCAACTCGGAGATGCTGCCAACTCTCTGGTAAACTTAAAAAGATTCGTTCTTTTTGTTTCAAATTAATTCCCATTAGAACCAGATTTCTCCATTCTCATCCCTCCCGCTCTCAGTGGCGTCGGGTACTTCGTCTGCGGCTCAAGGCCAGGGGCGAGAAGGTTAAACTGGGCGAGATCTCCCGCAGGAGCAACTTAAGTTCGCCCAACTTTGCCAGAACTTGGGCTGGGCCCGGTCCGCGTTCCCCTGGCCCCACAGAGCGCCCTGCTGGAATCCAGATCCACGCTGGAGCCTAAGGTCGGGGTGGGCACGTGCGGGGCCTGGCGAGGAAGGACTCCGCTGTCTGCGGAAGGAGACAGAGCCGCTCGGAGGCTGATCCTGCTCTCCCCACGATCCATGGCCACACTCCCATCAGCTCCAATGGGAGCCGGATCCAGTCCGCTGGCTCGTGCGACTCCCCCATGGTAGGCAGGGGCCCCGCTGCCCCCCCTGGACGGGCACAGAGGTCGCGTGTAAGGACGGGCACTCGCATACGGGCGGGCATCCACTCAGGGAGTGAGTGGGTGAAGCCATCCCAGAGACTGGGGCACTACTTGGGCCTCTACTAGTGCACTGACTTCCCCAGTCCTCAGCTGCAGGACGCTAGGAACTGAATTAGCCGAGACCTTAAGCAGAATAAAAACGAATGCACTGATGGGCAGGTGAACCCAGGAAGGTTACAGGTGTTAAAAGCGGTTGGTAAAGTAGCGTCGCTGTGGCTCCTTTCTGCTTTTGGGGGGGGGGGGGTGCAGAGGGAGAAACTCCCCTTGAATTGCAGAGCGGCCACTAGGACTGCCCCGGATGCTGGAGCTGCCTAGTTCAAGGTCCGATCCAGGGGGAACATAAAGTTCGCTTTGATTTTTAAACTCATCTAACCTGTTCCCTTTGTTTGTGTGTCAGACAGCCCTAGGCTCCAACGAGAGGGGCTTTCCCATCTGGTAGCTGGCCTCTGCAAGGGGGGAGGGGTGTGTCTACCCCTCACCATGAACCATATTTGCAAATGAACACGGCGTCCAAAGCAGAGGAGCTGCTCACCTGTTCGGTCTTAGCGAGCCTCCCCCCCGCCTCTCGAAAGCAAAGTACCCCCCTAGCGTGAGATCCCATCCTCCAGAGCACGCTGGAGTTCGCGTTCACCGAACACAGTATCGGAACCATAATCAGGAAGCGTCTGGGCACGGCCACGAAAGGCCTGGTCAATAACACTAAGCCATAATGGGACCTCAGCCGCCGTATTTTTCCCACAGCAAATACTTGTTATGTCCATTAGGAAACTTAACAACAAAACCCGGGGATGGAGGATGCATCTATTCTTGCTGAGAGGACCTGGATGGAGAAGACCAAAGGCTACCGCACCCGAGTCAGTTGAACTTGTAATGTTCCTTTTCCCTCCCCAAAATAAAGTTCAGCTTTTCAGTGAGAGTCACTGACTGACTCCGATTATCCCGCAACCTGCTGGTTCCTCCCACGTTTGAAATAGAAAACAAACCCTAATTCCTATCCGCAGCACACTGTACCGCGTTTACATACACCCAATTGCTTTTTCAATTGTCTATATTAACCATCTAGAATGTCCTTGCCATCTAGCATACCGAATACTACTCGGAGAGCTAGTACAGTAACAGTATCTAGCTTTCTGTGGAAGGCATGTTTTGATGTAATTGGCTTAAGCTTTTTTTTTTTTTTTACCCCTTCCCTTCCTCTAGTAAGAGGATCTAAACAGAATATTTTCTAGTCATACCTAGGAACGACTTCCAAGCTCTTCCAGAGCACGGAAATGCACTTGGTCAGTAGGTTTAAAAGGCGATTGCAAATAAATTTAGCCTTCGTTTCGGAAGCAAAGGAATCATTGTTTAAAACTGCTTCCCCGCCTCTCCCCAAATCTGGCCAGTATGAATGTTAAAAAAAAAACCCCAAACCCGACAACCCCCAAACCCCATAAGAATCGGCCTGATAGAAGATAGGCTGCAAAACAAAAAAAAAGAGGAGTTTACGTAGGTCAAAAAGGTTGAGTAGCTCAAACGAGACGCTGTAAATGGCAGCCAGACACCCAATCCCACAACTCAATCAGCTGATTGTGGATAGCTTGGCTATTTAATTATACAGCTCGGTTCTGTTGACAAACAGAGCGCTGTGCTGTTAATTACTGTTATTACGCAGATGTAGAAGTCAGGTTTCTTATGTCCGGCTTCGCATTAACAAACCACTAGAGAAACATACTCAAGCCAGCCTGGTCTCTAGCGCGGAATCGAATTCAGCACAGAAAGTGTAAAGAGACCTCCCCCCTCCCCTTTCCCCTTTTTATATGACTTGCTTAGATTATTAGTAAGGACATCTGTGGCTGGCAGTGGAACAAGTGTTACCAAAAACAGAACCGGCTGTTTTTCCAAATGAGCAATATGTTAATGCCTCATCCCCCCCCTGGTTTCTTTAAAACCTGGCACAAATACATCAATAGCGGAGAATAAGGAGCCTTTGCAGAGAACAAGTGGCAGTTTTGAATTTACCTTTTGTGTGTGCCTCAAATGCAATCTTGAGGCATTTTTCGCCCTCTCTCCCACAGAAAAAGAGCGCTAATCTGCCCTATCTTGGGACCCAAAAGAATTGGAGTGGAGTAGATATTCACTGAAATCACATAGGGGAATAAGGGTCTTGCTTTATTGAATCATCAAATCCCAGGAATGAAGCTTTTAATTAATTATGGGTGCTAAAAATTCAGGCCAGCTGTTTCTTTTTACTTGGCTCCGACAAAGACAAAGTCTATGCTGAGATCTTCCAAATCACATTCACTATAAATCATTCCCCTCAATGATACTTCTAGCCACGAAATGAACCTGTAACTGACAGATGGGTTATTGTCCCCCTGCATTCCTCTACCCTGTACCTAGCCCAAGTATTTTTAAAAATAATTTGTCCAAGCAAGTTCTTGACTGTTAATGAGCCGGCAATGCCCTTTCTCCCCTCGTTCTTTTTTTAAATCTGCTTTACAAATATTTATGAATAAATCCTTGTCTGGGTGAAGTGAGAGAGGGCAATTACAGCCGACTGCTACTTTAAATAGATTGTGAGAGAAACTTAACCATAAAAACAAACAAAAAGTAACAAAAATAAACAATCTAGCCCGGGGTTTTCCTAAATCTCACAGTTCTGCTCGTGGGCAAAGGCTGCACAGGATTCTTGCAGCTGTTTGAGGGTTCAGAAGAAGGCTGCTGGCCACTAACAAAATCCTTGCCTCAAACCAGACAGCTTCTATTAATAAGCGCTGCATTTTACTGTCTAATACACACTCTGCGTAATGTCTCCTTCCCCTGCTCACGCGTCTGGTTTTTGAGAGTGTCAGCTACCCTCTCGTTTAAAGGGATCCGTTCTGCAGACACGTGGGGCCCGATCCTGCAGAGGCTTACCCGGGGGAGGACTGCAGAATCGGTCTCGTGCAATACACGACAGAGCGAAGATTGACCACGGTACGGATTTATTTCAGTGCAGCAGAACGGAACGAAACCAGCGCCCAGAGGTGCACTTTGAACGCGCTGCCAACCATTAATACCCAGACCACTGTCACCCATCAGCAGGATTCGAGAAGAAAAAGCGCAGCACCAGACCGTAAACCCCACCCCATACCCAACTCATTCTGTTCAATCAGAGGTAGAAATTCGATTCAACTTTACAGACATCATCTATTTGCATCGAGTCATTTAGTATTAACTAGGGTGACCAGATGTCCTGGTTTTATAGGGACAGTCCTGATTTTGGGTCTTTTCCCTATATAGCCTTCTATTACCCCCCACCCCCTCTCCCGATTTTTCACACTCGCTCTCTGGTCACTGGGGATTTCCCACCTCGCTCGAATGTATTTGGTTCCAATAGTTTGATTACGTTATTCACGACTTTTACCCTATTTAAGTTACCTTATTCAATAGTTAATTACGTTATTTCACGGGACACTGCTCCATGCATTTGCTGGCAAAAACAGGCGCAACGTTTCTTTTCAAACCTGCTATTGCTCCTCCCCGGGTTATAGTGTATAAGGCACCCGGAATAGGTTCCGATCCTTTCGGACCCAGCATTCCTCATGCTCGCAGGGACAAGTGTTGAATGCTGGAGGAACGCAGGATCAGGCCCAGACGACCCCGCCCTGCAGTCATGGAAATCCTTGCCAGCTTCCAGGGGAGCAGGATTGGGACCAGAGTTTCTAAAGCAGTGCTCGGTTCGAACCGCCTAGATTCCACCGGGGAGTTCGCAAGGGTCTCAAAACGCGCTACATCACTAACCAACCTATTGTTTGTTTGTTTAGAAGACGAAACTGGACTCCGGGACGTAGAAAGAGTTTCCAACCCACAACTACCAGCAACCAGCGTTTTGAACTAATTTGTTAGCGATCCCGATTTATCAGATGGTTTATCTCATTCTGATTTTAGATAGTGTTTTAAAACATTCTGGAGACAATTAGCTTATTTTTGTAACGTGTATATACGTATTAGTTTGGCCTACAGGTATATCGCCACCCCCAGAAAATACTCCGGGAAACAGCATCACTTGGCTGTAGATAGTTTCTTTGAGGGTGGCGGATTTGTTTAATTGTCTTTATTGCCTCGGATGAAAGCAATCTGTATTATTTTTTACGGTTAGTTTACAGAAACACGTAAAAGAGGCAGCCAAATGATTATTTAACTGAGTTTTCTTTGCTTACGTTCAAAATGTAGAACGTTTCTACAAACAGACTGAGAACCGAAGAACAAATTCTGCGCCTTTTGGTGGTATTAATTTAAGGAAGCTGTTCCTTCCTTTGTTTTCTGTTGGCTAACTCTTCTTCTATACTCACACACCCCCACCCTTTAAAAAAAAAAAAAAAAACAGGTTTGGTGTATTTCCAGTAGCAGAACCATGTGCAAGCGAGCAAGACAACTACAGCTCCAGACTTAATGTTCTGTGTGTTGACTCCATCGACTTAAAATAAATAAATGCCTTGTGTTTGGAAAGCCGTCGGTGTTTTTTGACTGACAGTAAACCTCATGCCAAGGAACTCTCGTGGTTTGATAGACTACTTGTAAAGGCTTCAGAAATCAGTTCGCCCCCAAATACCAGAAAATAAATGTCCTCACCACACTGTTACTCATCTGTTATAATTAGAACATGTTGGAACTTGCAAAGAGTGTTCTGAGAACAGGTCTGCTTGGTTGATGCAGGCTATTGTGGAATAATCCTCCCTTTTCTTCGTTTGTGTCGGTTTGAGTAGACTTACGAAAAAGGTGTTTTGGTTAACGAGCATCTTTGCAGACACCATTTGCTGACTTTCACCTGTTCCACAGTATTACTTTTAAATCTCTCTTGCCTCCCACCTTCACTTCAGGGGATTCTGAAGTCACCCTTCTTTAACATGAGCTGGGATATTTTGTCCACAAACCTCTCAATGAAATTGACTTATTTGCTTAAAGCAAACCACAGAACTCCCCACACTCGTGCTTGATGGATACAACTTTAAATGTGCACTTATTTAATTGGATCAGGTCCCAAGATAAAAGAGATAAACGGGCTCCCAGTTTGCCAAGTTATTTTCAGAGGCATGCAGTGATGTGTGGAAGGAAAGTTAATGGAGAGAAGAGACACACTGTACTTAAAATACCTTGGGTCTAGACGAGTTGAGAGGACGCCTAGCCTTTACCACTTTTGAGCAGAGTAATTATTTGCCGCTTATTAGGACAAGTGGTGTTTGGAGAAGGGGAATCAGCAACACCCTTTGTTAAACTATTGGAACTTTGCACCTTGCACGTGGTCACTCACTTCCCTACAGCTGTAGCTGAGCGTTCTATTGATACTGAATCACTAAACCCTGCCGTTTTTCTAACAGAGTAATTGCTCCAGGCAATTAGTCTACCTTAGCCTATGTGGGGAAGGGATTTGCTTCAACAGGCAATTAATATCCCCCTCAAAAATTGTTCCCCTTTAATGCTGCCTTTCCTTGTTTCTTCTCCGTGTTCTACATCCTTATGCATGAGACATTAACAGACGGTTATTGATACAAACATAGTTTTGGTTGCTAACGGCCTTCCAAAACAAATTCTCCGGCTGAATGCCAATGCCTGCACGTTGGCTGGTGACAGCTGATTAGTGAAATGATTTACGGCCAAGGTGTGTGTGTGTGTGTGTGTGTGTGTGTGTGTGTGTGTGTGTTAAATAGGATGATACCGTCAAAGGCAGCAATTTGAAAAGATGATAAGACTACGCACCCTCCAGGCTTTTCACTGGAAAGCCACCCAACAAATCTAAACCTATACTACAAATACCTGAAACATTCTAGGAATCAATTGGTCGCAGATTAAATACAGTCTCTATTACAACTTTCCCGGGTAATCTGTTACTCCTGACAACAGCAGCCTCCAGATTTATGCAACCACCCCTCACCTGTCCACCTGGTTCACGCGGGATATATTTCACAGCGCTCCAGCAGGGCTACCTTCGTGATATTACTACCAGTTCCCCAGAACGAAGGGATGAGATTGAGCGCAGGCCCTACCACGCACAAGGTCATCTGACGTCATTGCAGTGGGAGCCTCAGCCCTCCTTTTTGTTTCAAGACCTTTTTAATGCTCATTAATTGATTAAAAAAGCCCCCTCCCCCGTCAGCTCCTCTTCATAAAGAAAGCTTTCGCTCTGCAATAAAGTAAGAGACTTTGATCCCAGATCATCCTCTTAGGCCTTTCCAGCTGAAATCAGCGCAGAAACTATGTGGAGTTATTGTTCGCACTTGCTGCACTTCTGATTCAGAAAGGGCTGATTTATTAGCTTGTCAAGGGAAGCATTGTTCAGGAAGGCAATCAAAAAGCACTTACCTAGCTAAACTAAAATTACTGCCTTTTCAGTGGCTAATTTGTATAACTCCCATGGAGGAACTTGGGAAGTGTTTGATGAGGCATAAAATGATGATTAATGAATTTATTGGCCTGCTGCTCATCAAACAGGAGTAGTATATCTTTCCTCTATTGGATGTGGGGGTCTCATGCTACATGTCTGTGTAAAGCAAGTCCAATATGATCTCCTTTTTAGCCCCCTTTTAACCCACATGACCTGAAGAATATCTCCGTGTAACAGAGGCAACATCAGGGGACTGCGCAGACAAAGGGCCTGTTTGATAAAATGGTAAACGAGAAATGTGAGGAAAGTTGCTGGAGGGATGGATCTGCTCAGTTTTCGGCTTTTCAATCACTTTGACTACTGAAGTGGGAAGAATGTAGAAACTAGATAAGGTGTGAGAAGGGGGAGGGAGGGAGACAAACCAGTTTTAACTTTCATAAAGTTGGATCGAGCCAAGCAACTTTATTGCCGCTTGAATGAAAGAGCACAGGGAAAGGCGTGGAACTGCTAAGCGCACGCACCGCACTTAGCTCAGCAATGTGGCCTTTGCAGCAAAACACACTCAGTTCGCATCCAATATTTAACATTAGATTAGTGCTCTGGTCGGACTCGTCACCAGTGATTCGATTCCATTGACTGCGGTTCCTTTCCTTACGCTGAAATGGCTTTCCCTGAATGGTGCTAGTGCTTGAATGATTATTTTGGGGCACGTGATAATGTTCTCCTTCCTAAGAGTTAGGAGGAGATATAAACACATGAAGTACCTATGTAAGTGCAAATCACCCGCGATTCCGTTTTTCTAAATGCCCGTGGCTACACAAAGGAGGTTATACGAACAGGATGCCATACTTACTGCAGCGATCACAAAGTATGAGTTAAAATACTATTTTCCCCAATAGCTCTTAAAGATTGAGCTTTCTTTGCGTGCTGAAGTTAAACATCTTGCCAAGTGTGAGAACACATTTACCCCTTACGTCTGCTTTTCACTAGTGCCGAGGTTCTCAAAAGTAAGATAACATGGGGGTGTATCTGTTTTGCAGAATTACTGATGATTTTGCTAAAATAATGTGGGACATTTTAGCTTCTGACGAAGTTCAGAGAAGTAGGTAACTAGAGTACAAAAGGGCTTGGAGATCACAGCAGCATTGGGGGGTGGGGGATAGTGGGCCCCCCTTTTAGACTTTCCTTTCCCCCCGCCAGGCTCCAGCCCGAGCCCCTGGACTGTGATGTGATCCTTGGACAGGATTCGGAAAGGAAAAGGCCCCTGCCCATACTCTCACCTATCTGTCCTGATGAGCGGCCCCATTCTTCTCCTTGCCTATGAGCACTTGATCATTACCTGTTAGGTTCACTCCCTCTGGGGCACCTGGCACTGGTCACTGTCAGTAGACAGGATACTGGGCTGGATGGACCTTTGGTCTGACCCAGTATGGCCCTTCTTATCTTCACCACTGCCTTGGGCTAGGCATCAGAGGACCCTCTTCTTCTAGCGGTCTCTCAGCTCCAGGATCAATCTAGTGGGAGGGAGCTTGCCTCTCAGCATGCTATTGTCTAAAGCCATTGCACCGAATTTGTTGCCTGAACCCGAAGTCAGGGGGGCAAAACTCCTGTCGATGTCAATGGGCTTTGGGATCAGCCTCCTCCCAGCGAAGGGGATGCGCATTTGTGGGCGATTTGTCTGCGTTTTAACAGCGCTGTAACTTCAACAGCAAATATTCGCAAAACTTTCCGGGCTTTTTATGTAAAAAACGTGCGTTGGTTTCCACCGAGCCGTTTTGAAATGGTTTCTGTAGCAGTACAGCAAGAAATCCCCGTCTCTCTTCGGGGCAGCGTCTGCGGAAACAGAGCAAAAACGTCCGGAGCCTGCCTGTGACATAACGAACCAGGCGCTCACCTGATGGTTAAAAGAGCAGAAAACATTTATTTTAACGCTGGCAAACTGGCTGCTTGTCTCGTTGTCTGCGACATTTTTAGCTAAAATTATCCCTTGGGAAATAAATGTTTATAAACACGTTCAAATAGCACCCCTGACACAAACCTCCCATCAGCATACAGCTCAACAAGTTTTATCTTCAAGTCCTTGACCTGTGACTGCTTTTACAAATGCTCTCTGTTCATTAGCAATTTCAGGTCACGTTCAGTACCTGTGTCACCAGCACATAGTGCAGCTGTAAAATATACATATTGAATACCAGCTGCAATACTATAGTGGCTTATTTTGACCCATCCGCCAAAGCAACAAGATTTTACACTCCGATGAAAAAAGACGTAGCTATAGCTGCATAATTACGGCAAAATTGTAGGTCTTTAGTGCAACAGACCTAAAAGGCTGACTTATATGATTAAATATGTATTGCTAAAAGTTACCAAGCTGCACAGTGTGCATAGCATTAGACAATGACAGTTTTGGGGCGTAATTGCTTTAATGTGGGCAATTAAGACTAAGTGCATGCGATTTTAGTGTCTGCCCTACATTCCTCTGAATGATTACAATGATCAATACACATGATTTGTAAGTCGCTTCCTATTGATCGAATGGTAAAATGTTTGACCTTCCTTTGAGGAAGTAATTTGCTAAATTATGACACCACGTAAAGTCTTTCTTAGTTCAGAGGTGAGGGGTAATGGTGCACGGGGAAAAGGAAAAAAAAAACACTTTTCTTTTGCCTGCAAGTAGGACTAAATAATATTTCTGCCAATCCTCTGACTTCTCCTTTGTAGCACAGAGTCCATTAATTTTGTCTTTGTAACCAACAGTGGAAAAATTACATTGAAAACTTTATTTTTCTTTACTTTTGAAAACTTTCTCAAATGAACTACATCCATTTACGCTTTCATGACAAAGCACTGAGGATCCAAGCTTGATAGTTCTTGACCATGTGAAATGTAGGCTGTTTGAGTGGTAATGGGATAAAGTGTGCCAAGGCAGAGCTAGGAAAACAGAGCATTTTGCCATTGCTAAGAGCTGTAATTATATACATTTATGTATGAAATATCAGTACTTCTCAGGTTCTTCACCACAGCTCTTTTTGATTTGTATCATCGATGCAGGATAGGCTTTAGCAGATCACATTATCATGTAGTAAAAGCTATTCTTACAGAAACATAAGAAAAGTACTGTACATAAAGGCTCCGTGAAGCTCTACCACTGAGTGAATGGTTAATAGACGAAGGTAGATCAATTTTGATATGAGCTCTGTGAAGACTATGATATACAAAGCTGACTTTAGGGAGTGGAGCCAGTGTGTGACCGGAAAGAAGAAACACCCTCGGAGAAGCTACAGTACATTTGCAATGATTTACACCTTCAGAAAAGGGTTTTGGAACAAACTTGCATATTCCTACATGGTGAGATGCAAAGGGAAGACGAGGCCTCTCACATCATATAGCTGGGTAGAAATCAAACCATGATAACTCACTACATTTCCAAAACAGAAGTCCTCCTTTAAAAAGTCAAAAACTTAAAATATGAAGTCTATGCTGGGAAAACAAGCCTCATTTCCCAACTGGGAGACATTCAGAAAGACACTGTGAAAACTCTAACAAACCCCAAACACCTGGGAACCCGTCATATTCCTTTTGCACGGTTTTTTTAAATGCATGTAGTTTTCTTGCAAATCAGGGTGAGACTCTGCCCTTGGATGTAGTTCACTTTCTATCCTAAATGACAGGTCTCTAGTCATATAACAATGTGAAAAACTGGTTGACTACGGATAGTTTAGTTGATCTATATGCATTCCATATCTTAGTAATGATGGCATTTATATGCTATCCTACATACAAAGTCATGAAACACATGTGTGACGTGTAAATGCATCTTTCCAAGTTCCTTTGAGTGTGCACATCCTGGGGAATGCAGGACTCCAACAATTGCCAAACACATGAGCGATGGATCAGTAGGACCCATTGTAATCAGCCACAAGTTCGTGAAAGAACTTAAGAATGAAGTAGCTGAGTTGCTTACAAACATATTCACTCAAAATCTGCCACTAAACCAAAGGATGGGAGGGTAGCAAGCATAGTACCTATTTTACTTACTGTCAGATACACCCCATCCCCTGGGAATAACACACTAGTGAGTCATACCAGGCTTATTCAAAATAGAACTGTAAACATTTAGATGAGCATGACATGAAAATAACCAACAAGGGTTCTGTAGAGGAATATCTTGGCTCTAGGAGCATGTCAATTCGGTAGTGGATAAAGGATAACAGTAAAGTGGTTGACAATTTCAAAATGTCTTTCACAAAGCCCCTCAAGAGAGATTATTGAACAAAAAACATTAAGGCCCAGATTCTCAAATGTTTTCTCAGATTCTCTCGACTGCTCTAATTTATGCCATCTGGCTACAGTCCCCAAAGGACCATAAATTAGGTGGGGAATGCCAGAGTGCACTCTGCTTCAGTCCCAGTATAGATAGTCTATGTGTTTGGGACCTGGAATGCTCCACTCCTATAGAAATAATAAACTGCTATCAGAGTAGATGCAGCCGCTACTTTTAGTAGGTTTTGAAGTCAGCTGGTAGCATATAATAATGCCAACTACAAAGGCAGACACTGACAACCACTTCACAGTTGAAGCCATCACAGAATTTTAGCCCCTTGCCAGGATATATGTTACAAATTGTGCACAACGGCAGCAGGTTTGTATAATTCTTGGTGGTGCCCAGAATGGGTCTAAGTCCCCACCCCCATCTGCCTAAAACTCTGGGAGGGAGTTTGGGTGGAGGAGGGGTGTGGGCTCTGGGCTGGGGCAGGGGGTTGGGGTGCAGGAGGGGTTTGGGTGCAGGAGACATTATGGGGGGCGGGCTCTGGGAGGGAGTTTGGGTGGAGGAGGGGTGTGGGCTCTGGGCTGGGGCAGGGGGTTGGGGTGCAGGAGGGGTTTGGGTGCAGGAGACATTATGGGGGGCGGGCTCTGGGAGGGAGTTTGGGTGGAGGAGGGGTGTGGGCTCTGGGCTGGGGCAGGGGGTTGGGGTGCAGGAGGGGTTTGGGTGCAGGAGACATTATGGGGGGCGGGCTCTGGGAGGGAGTTTGGGTGTGGGGTATAGGCTCTGGGCTGGGGCAGAGGGTTGGGGTGCAGAAGGGGGTGAGTGGTGTGGTGCTTACCTCGGGCAGCTCCCGAAAGTGACCCACATGCACCTCTGGGAGTGGCTCCTAGATGGGAAGGCCAGGTGTCTCCATGTGCTGCTGCCTTCAGGTACTGCCCTCGCAGCTCCCATTGGCCGCAGTTCCAATGGCAGAGTCGGTGCTCAGGGCTGGAGCAGCATGTGGAAACACCCCCCTCCGAGGGGCTGCAGGGATGGTGCTGGCCGCTTCTGGGAGTGGCGCAGACGGGAAGCAGCTTTAGCCCCACTGCGCTGCTGGTGGTGGCAGTGGGGGCCCCCGGGCCCTTTTAAATCACGTGGAGGTGGCAGGCGGGGCCAGAGGAGAGACTTGGCCCCAAACATTGGTGGAGCTGGGACCCAGTGCTCTGAATATTCCTGGAGCACGGGCACCACGGGCCCATACAACTCCCTGCCCGGGTTGTGCACATTACAGAAAAGGCATATAGTGGAAAAATAATTCTAATAGTTACCCATGAGTGCCAAATACTTAATGTTACTCATAGAACTGTTTAACATTTTTCCAGCTGAATGTTTTTCCATTAGAAAATACTGTTTTGTTGAAATAAAAAATCACAATTTTCTGTGAGAAGGTGTCAATGTTGATGAAGTTTAATTTAGAAAAATATTTTTAAAAGATAAGGTTGAAAAGTTGTGCCTTTATTTCATTGGAATTAAACATTTGGATTTGAAACAACTTTTCATTTACAAAATGATTTTACATTGTATTATAATAGATCTGGAAAAAGTTGACATCTGAAAGAAACATTTGATTTTTATCAAAACAGAAAGTTTGTTTGACTTTTTGGAAACTAAACCTTCTTGGAGAGTTTCATTACACTGGAAATTTTTTGGTATTGTTCCGATCTGGAATGAAAACAAATGTTGGAATGTCCCGCAGAACGCATATTTGAGGTTCTGACCAGCATCTGAAGAAGTGGGTTTTTTACCCACGAAAGCTTATGCCTTAATAAATCTGTTAGTCTTTAAGGTGCCACCGGACTCCTTGTTGTTTTTGTGGATACAGACTAATGCTACCCCTCTGATACTTGACCAGCTCTAGTTACTTGGTAAGGAAAAGGGGAAGCCACAGTTAGTGCCTACAGCAAATAGTCACCAGTTTACACTGTTGCAACATGTGTACTGATAAATCAGTGCAGTGATGCTGCCTGACAGACCAGAGCTCACCAAAGGAGTGGGTGGGGAAAAAGGAATGGAATTGCCCACTTCTCATGCTGTTAATTTCTTGGCCAGCCAATCAGTGGCAAGGGAAAGACCAATAAAAACGCAGCCAAAAGATGGCCGACGATGACTAGATGGCAGAATGGGATTCCCTTGATGCTCTATCTTGATACCTGTGCAATGGATCCCTTGTTATCTACTGTGGGGAAAGATTGGGCTGCAGGTACTGTTCCATTGTTTTTCACCTAAATAAAAGCTAACGTCTCGAACATGGGTGCCCAAAATTAAGCACCTAAATCCATGTTTAGTCTGGATTATAGATTAGTGTGTTGATTTACAGCGGTGTGGCACATTCACAAAGCCCATTGAAGTGACTGAGAACCACAAGGGCTCAGAGCTTATGCAGGAAACTGCTGCTGAGTACAATGATGCTGCAGTTTTGCAATGTGGAACATAGCTGGATGTAATGGGACTTTGAAAGTCTGTACAATGTACATTAGCCAGAGTTGCCTGGCTGCCACAAGCACATCTTCCATATTCCATTTGATGTCTTGGGCTTTTGAATTGTGATCATCAACTTCCACGATTGGCAAATCTAGCAGGGCTGGGTTTCTTTTTGTGCCTGCTGGCTATTCAGTATTATTATGTGTTTCTCCAGGGCTGCTGCTTCTGACCGGTATTTTAAGTATGCACCAGAGATATCTAGGCCTAGATCTTCAAAGGTATTCAGGGCCCAGATCTTGGAGGTATTTAGGTGTCTATCTCCCATTGATTATTTTATAAATCTAAAGAAAAAAACTTACATCAGCAGAATCTAGCAAGAAACAAGTACAAATATTTAGCTTGAACAGCATTTACTCTGTCTTAACTATTACAAGGATTTTTAAAAATAATTATTGGTCAAAACATCTACCCTGTAAGTATCACACCTGTGAATTCAAGTGCTAAATAAAAATTGCAATAAAATAAGGTTATTATAAATTCATTACCTTGGGCCAGATTTTGATGCCCTTGTTTACACAGAGTACTACTCCAAGAAAGCACCCAATCAGGTGCTTAACTTTAGGCATATGCCTAAACCCCGTTGAAGTCAATGGAACTTAAATGCATACCTCAACTATTGCCCTGAATTGGGGGTGCTGTCCTGAATTAGGACCAAAATGAATAAGTATATGACAATCTAGTCCAAAGCATCATAGACGTGATCATTTATTTAGGGTGGATCTAAGGGCCCTACTTTACCAACACTACTTGCGGAATCAAATGGCTGCTTATGGACTACACACTATGGCTGGCACTGGTTGTGCGACTAAGTGTCAAGTTAGGATGAGAACAAATGGGAGAAGGCGGCAACACGGCGTTGGGAGAGGTGGAAGGGAAAAAGAGGGAATTCTCATTTGCAAAAGCAGGAATAAAATAAATAAAAACCAAGCTGTGTATGTGTGTGGAAGGTTTTGCAAGTTCAAAACATAATTCCCATATTTCTTTGTTACTATTAATTTTGTTCTGCCAGCTTATTAACTACATCACTTTGATGAGTATTTTAAAAAACATAATGGCTATCACTCAGTTAGACTGCTTTGAAGTGTCTGAAAGTTAAATGACTGGTAGCATTTATTCATTTCATAATATGATACTAAAAGTTTTGATATGGGATTTAAAAAAAAATAATATTTGAAGTTAAAAGAAGACATCTTGATTAAAGCCAGAACAAATTGTTTGGCTGAGAGTCAAACTCTGGTTCACATGCGTTTCCAAGCTTGTAGGCTCACTTGTTTGCTTGCAAAAGCCCATATGCTTTCAATGGATGAGTCAAAATCCATGCCATGGATCTGCTGACAAAACGATGAACAGATAACTGCTTCAAGTCTGGGAACCACTGGAATAGCTCAACTCATAAGGGAGTGATAGAACTTAGGCATTAGAAATGGGAAGAAAGGGATGATCTTGTGGTTAAGGCATCAGACTGGGATTTGAAAGATCTAGGTCAGAGGTGGGCAAACTATGGTGGCTCGTGGGACTGTCCTGTCAGGCTCTTGAACTCCCGTCCCCCTTCTTGCTTTCCCCCCACCCCTGCAGTCATGCCACTGCGTGGGCAGTGCTCTGGACAGTGTGGCAGCGTGCTCCTGCCGAGCAGTGTGGCAGAGTGTCTGGCTCCAGCCAGGCAGTGTGGCTGCCAGACATGCTGCTCTGAGCAGCATGGAAAGGGGGTTAAAGGGCAGGGGGCCCTGGGGGAAGTCAAGGGACAGGGAGTAGGGGGCAGTTGGTTGGGGCGGAGGTTCTGAGAAGCAGTCAGGACATGAGGAATGGATTGGGGGTGTTGGATAAGCGTGGGAGTCTCAGGGTGTGGGGATGTGGATAGAGTCAGGGGATGGGAAACAGGGAGGGGAGGGTTGGATAGGTGTGGGGTCCCGGTGGGCCTGTCAGGGGGTGGGGGTGTGGATAGGGGTCGGGGCAATCAGGGGACTGGAGGAGGGGGATAAAATGGGGTGGTCCTGGGGTAGGGGTAGGAGGGTCGTGGGAGGGGCAGTTAAGGGACAAGGGGGGGGGGTTGGATAAGTTGGGGGTTCTGAGGGGGGCAGTCAGGGGGTGGGAAGTCCAAGGGGTTGGATGGGGATAGGGGCCAGACTGTTTGGGGAGGCACAGCCTTCACTACCCGGTGCTCCATACAGTTTTGCAACGCCAATGTGGCCCTCAGGCCAAAAAGTTTGCCCATCCCTGATCTAGGTTTAGTTTTCAGCTCTGTCATGGACTGTGTAACTACTTGAGCAAATGACCACCACTCTATGCATCAGTTCTCCACCTGTAAACAGGGGATCATGCTACTTCCCAATGATTATGTACCTAGGGTTGTGATGCTAAATATGAGAGAATGACTGTAGTATACCATAGCTCAGTGGTACGCGTACTCTTGAAGGTACTCAGAGGTCTTCCAGGGGGTACATCAACTCAACTAGATATTTGCCTAGTTTTACAATACGCTACATAAAAAGCACTAAAGAAGTCAGTGGAAACTAAAATTGCACACAGACAATGATTTGTTAATACTGCTCTATATACTGTACACTGAAATGTAAGTACAGTGTTTAAAGTCCAATTGATTTATTTTACAGTGATATGGTAAAAATGAGAAATAAGCTAATTTTCAGTACTAGTGTGCTGTGACACTTTTGTATTTTTATATCTGATTTTATAAGCAAGTCGTTTTTAAGTGAGGTGAAACTTGGCAGTACGCAAGACAAATCGGACTCCTGAAAGGGGTACAGTAGTCTGGAAAGGATGAGAACCACTGGGTTAGAGCAACCACCTGGAAGCTGAGGACCATGGGTCCAGTCACCCTGCTCCAATCATGCTTTCATTATTTATCCACAGGAGAACTGCTTCAACAGGAAAGACAGAGGGAGGCCCACATCAAAATATCCCATAGCCCAGTGGTTACAACACCCTTCCCTGAGGAGGGAGACCCCTGTTCAAATCCTCTCTTTCCCTCTGGAAGAGAGGGAAGAATTGAATCTGGATCACCCACATCTCAAGTGAGTGCTCCAACCACTGGAGTAAAAGTCACAATGTAGGTACCTCCTGCCTCAGTTTTGAATGGGACCCAAGCTAGTAGGCACAACTAATGAATAGGGCCCCCCCATGCTTTGGTGGCAGATGCGAGCTTGTCTTTTCAAGCTTTTTGAATTGCTCTGGGGCTCAGGTGGGAGATAGGAGTTCAGACACCCAGAGGGAGGCAGCAGTGCACATGTCCAGAGGCAGAAACTTAGGTGCCTAGGGAAATTTTACCTGAAAGTATAGGTGCAGAGCGAATTTTGGCACCCATCAGGTTTGGTAGGAGTTTTGTGGATTGCAGGGGAGCTAACAGCAGGATTTAGGCCCGTATAACTGAGATTTAGGCATGTAAAGTGGGTCTGGGCCTTTGTGACTACTTGGACAGAAGACCTATTAGGGTATTGGTTCAAATCTGGAACAGGTTGGTAATGATGGCTAGGAAATAGGCAGGGTGTGTTCATTTGGTATGAGTAACTCTTGGGCCAATTCTGGTTATGTAGATTCCTGTAAAGCACCCCACAGTCTCAACTGGCATTCCTTGGTGGCAGCCTCTGCAGAAAGGCTTTGGTGTGAATGAGTATAGAGTTCACTATCTTCACATATAGATGGGATCTTCCAGGACAGCAGGGCAGGTTTTTGTGCAGATCTACAAGGCCAATGTCGGACGAAAGCATCATACTCAAGGATGCAATAAAATCCTACAACTCTTTTCCTCATTCTAATCAAGTAGGTAGTGTCATATGTAGCCTCAGCTACACCTTTTCAAAACAAACCAATATATTAGATCGTCACCAGTGATACCATGCTTGATCAAGCCATCTTCAGCCAACATTAACCCTTTGAGTCAGTAATCATTCCCTAAGTAACTGAACTAATACACTTACTAATGGATTACTACATATACTTAAGGAGAAATGATATACTTGTGCGAAGTGATACCTTACAGAATTGTGGGTGTTCATAGGAGCTAAACTGGACTTTGAAGGTACCATAACATTTTGCCATTTTGGGGGCATGAAGAGAAAATACTGTGCCAGCTTCTACAATGGAAAATTGAAAACAACGTACCAGCACTATATTGACTGGGCTGTTAAAGTTGGGGGTGGGGAACAACGTTGGGTGAGCTGGTTAACATCAAGGGTCACCACTCACTTCTGCTTATACTGCAGACCATGTCAAAAGCTTTCTAGTAATCAGTACAGCTTAGGAAAAGGCTTTACTTAACTTTTCTTTCATCTTTTTCTTCTCCATCTGGTGTTAAAGATCAAACCTTCAGTTCCTCTAGTCTTTTAAGCCTTGTCTGTTTGACAGCAAACTTCTCATCCATCTTAAATATGGGGCAAGTTAGAGTGTCTTTCAGGAGCAGTTACAGAACAGATTTTTATCAGACGCTAAACTGTATAACCACTGCTCTCATTTTTGACTTCAGCTCAAATATTGTTGTTATGGGATTTTCCCAAGCTTTTCTGATTTTCAACTTCTGTCTCTCTAATGCACGTGTGGTGTGTTCCTTTAAAATTTTCGAATATACTTTCTGTGCTTCACATAACTTTTTCCAAAAACTTTCCCAGCAATCCATAATGTCCATTTCCTTCAGACTTCAGTACCTGGTCTCTTAGAGGTACTGCAGTATAGGAGTGAGTGTAGGTTTTGACAGAATAGGTTCTATGTGGCTATAAACTGTACTCTTGCTGGATAGATTCTGCACAGAGGCTACATCCTGTCCTTTGATAGGATCACAGCAGAACTTGAATAATCAGCTGCTCAGTGAAGACTCCAGTCTCCTGTGTAGGATTTGAGTAGCTGCAATGGGAGCCAATGGGTTTGACTTACAACTTGCAGTTGGAGAATCAGACCCAAGACACTTACTATTATTCCTTAGTAGCACAGCAAGGAAAGCAGATAGAAATATTTGTTAGTAGAGTTCACTTATGAAATTCTGCTTTTGTGAAGCAAAAGATTCCATTTAGTACCCACAAATTTCAACTTATGTTTTAAAATGATAGTTGATCATACTAACAACTGTCAGCATAATTACCCTGTGATGCTCTTGGCACCATCACAACCATGTTACCTTTCAGTGTTGAGGCAAGAATTATTATAAGTAATGAGAATGGAGGAAGTGGGGAAACGAATATTAAATGCAAACACTCTGATTAAACAAGAGGAGGATTGTGACATAAACTAATAAAATTTAGGGAAGGGATATGGAAGAATGAAGTGACTCCTTGAATTGTGAATTTCAAAGCTGTGGTTGTTTTTATCATTAATATGACCTAGGTGTGAAATAATTGTCCTGATTCCGCACTGCATTACTCCAGATTTACACAAGTATAACTTTGATTTTGGTCAGGTTATGGTGATATAAGACTAGAGAGATGGGGAGAATCATGTCCACAGGGATTTATTTTTATTTAATTTGGTTTTTAAAATAACCAAATATTATCCAATTATTATCTACCAAAGAACTGAATGGCAGAAATAGTTGGTCTGCCATGTCAGTTAACCACATGTTTAAGTTCTTTTCCAAAACCCTTGCATTCTACTAACTGTGCAGATTGTATTTGGTATGTGTATCACATGTATTTTAAGCTTGGTATTTTTTACGGAGTAGAATGCAATGGCTCTAGATCAGAGGTGGGCAAACTGTGGCCTGTGGGACTGTCCTGCTCGGCCCTTGAGCTGCTGGCTCCTCCCCCACTGTCCTGCCTCCCCCTCAGCCACGTCACCAGGTGGGCAGCGCTCTGGGTAGCAGGGTTGTGCGCTCCTGCTGAGCAGTGCAGCAGCATGTCTGGCTCTGGCTGGGCAGTGCGACTGCCAGACATGCTGCTCTGAGCAGCATGGTAAAGGGTCTGGTGATTGGATAAGGGGCGGGGATCCTGGGGGGCAATCAGAGGACAGGGAGCAGGGGACAGTTGGATAGGACAGAGGTTCTGGGGGTGATCCGGGGGCAGGGAACATGGGGTATGGGTTGGATAAGCATGGGAGTCTCAGGGGGTAGGGGTGTAGATAGGGGTCAGGGAATGGTGAACGGGGGGTTGGATAGGCGTGGGGTCCCGGGGGCCCTGTCAGGGGCCAGGGGTGTGGGTAGGGGTCGGGGCAGTCAGGGGACTGTGAGAAGGAGGGTAGAATTGGGGTGGAGTCCTGGGGGCAGTTATGGACGGGGGATCCCAGGAAGGGGTAGTTAGGGGACAAGGAGCAAGGAGGGTTGGATGGGTCAGGGATTCTGAGGGAGGTAGTCAGGGGGTTGGAAGTGGGTGGGGGCAGGGACCAGGCTGTTTCAGGAGGCACAGCCTTCACTACCTGGCCCTCCATACAGTTTTACAAACCCATTGTGGCCCTCGGGCCAAAAAGTTTGCCCACCCTGATCTAGAGCTTGTGGGGTAAGCATTCTGGTTTGGAAAATGTCATATATTTACCTAATAAAGATGACAGTTCAAGTGATGTACTTTTTAACCCTTTGGAGACAGAACCACCTCCAAGGCATTTATTTGTCAGGCAAACTTGAGGATGCATCTTGCTTAAGTGTTAAAACTGGATTTGATTTAATCAAAATGTATCATGTAAATCTTTATTAGTTAATGGATTATTAACTCAACAGCCGGCACCAGAGCCATAATTGCTCTTGCCAGACTGGCTGCCTCAGATGTACACTAAAATCTTAGCCCCAGCGTCAGAGCCAAGTAGTTGGCTTAGGATCCCCATCATCTATTCAGAAGGAATATTTGGAATAGCCCTTCATAGTTGGAGGAGACTTCACAGTGCCTGAACACCTCCATTCTGCAGGGAGCAAGAGTTGGAT
This sequence comes from Chelonoidis abingdonii, assembly GCF_003597395.2. NCBI lineage: Eukaryota > Metazoa > Chordata > Testudines > Testudinidae > Chelonoidis > Chelonoidis abingdonii. The sequence goes on along the minus strand of NC_133787.1, from coordinate 11,932,577 downwards.
CCAGGAAGTGGTGAATGCCTTGTCCTCAAATCCCTGAACAGGAAATTGCTGAGGAGCTGGACTTCACACAAAGACAGATTTTATGTGAAAAACCCAGTCTTTCCATAAGGGCAGACTTGAAAATCAGGACATAATTACCAACAGAAATACTATATTAGTTTGCTTTTAAAGGTTTTTATTGGCTCCCTCTGATCCATGCAGTCAGACTCACAACTAAGATACCAAGCTTCACAGGTGAAAGGGTAAAAAAAATAAATCCTATAATACTTAAAAATCGAAAACATCCCTAAAATAACTTTCTGTCATTTGTGAGGAATATAAAAAAATGCAGGATGTGCATGTATAACAAAGGTTCTATTAATAGTCCTTTGGTATCTCTTGAGTTCATTTGTGGTTTCTCCATTCAAGTGTAACATGGCTTCCACAAACAGACTTTGTACCACGTCACACTGTCATACATTATCTGTCTCTTGTGTCCATGCACAGTGTATATAAAACTCAGATACAATGAGAGGGGGGCCTTGTATACTAGTCTGGCCTTAGGACTGAGGCCAGGTTTGCACTACAAAGTTTTGGCAACATAGATTTCTATTCATAGACTATCAGGGTTGGAAGGGACCTCAGGAGGTCATCTAGTCCCACCCCCTACTCAAAGCAGGACCAATCCTCAGACAGATTTTTGCCCCAGATCCCTAAGTGTCCCCCTCAAGGATTGAACTCACAACCCTGGGTTTAGCAGACCAGTGCTCAAACTACTGAACATAACTACATAGGGCAGAGGTGTGAAAAAACATCTTCCCAATTGACATCTATGCCAACACAAGAGGGGTTCTGGCAGCATAGCTAATGTCATTTGGAGATGTGATGTTACTATACTGGCAGAAAAACTCTTTCTGTTGGCATACACTGTGTCTACAGTAGGGAGCTAATCTTTCAAAGCATTTGTAGTGTAGATAAGGCTGAAGAACCATAAACTTCTGAGTTCTAATCTTGACTCTGCCATTAACTCACTCTCTGGCCTGGGGGCAAACTATCTGAGGACATGTGACTACATATTGATGGTGCCCAGAGGTATGAGGAGATGTGATTTATGACTAACAGACCTGTGGCAGCAGAAGCCCTAGTATAGATGCAGTTAAACTGCTAAAACTACACTTTTTGGGGATAGCTTGTGAAGTTTGGGGGTGGTGAAATAAGAAATAGTTATAGAAGCACAACTCTGCCAGTAGAAACTGCAGCCACACTTTCTTTTATTGGTAGAGTGTATTGGTATTTCTATACCAGCAAAGCACTCCTTGTATACACAAGGTCTTAGCTTCCCGGTACCTCAATTAGCCTGACAAACTTACCTGCCTCAAAGGAACATTTTGAAGATTAATTTCTTAATGATTGTGTCGTGGTTTGATGTGTACAGTGGTACACATACTAAATAAGATTTATTACGCAAATAAGATATTTTCCCCTCAGTGATGTTAACTAGATTAAAAAAAAAATTAAGTTCAAGTCTCAGGGCTTGTCCACACCTCCATCACTGTAACAGGACAACTGCATCAGCGCAGCACTGTCAGTGTAGACTTGTGCCTCTGCAGTGCTCTGAGTGGAGAGAAGCCTAGCTAGCTTCCTGGTTTCCTCTACAACATGAAAAGATGCCAGACTTTGTAAGAGTGCTGTGGAGGTCAGTAAGCAAAAAGAATCTGGGCAGATTCAGCACAAACAAAACATCCCTCAAAGTTATGTTTTGTTCTTGTATTACGTACAGTGAAATATGGTATTAAAAACTGAAAAAGACCTGACTCTCTCCTGCACATTAGGGTGTAGAATTCAGAGATGCTCCAGGGTAGTTCTAACTTACAACACTTATTCTTGTACTCTGTATTTTTTTTTAATATTATTGCAAGAACACTCAGAGCAGATCAGGAATCATTACTGCAGTTTATGTGGTAAAGGACATAATGTCGCTGAACTTTTTTTTTCCTTTTTCCTCATACGTCATGTTTTCCCCATTGCTCAAATGGCAGGACAGATGTAATTATACGCTCTAAATTAATGTATTTCCAGTTGACGGAATGGAGATATGGGAAATTATTAATTATTTATATTGAGGTAGGACATAGAGGCCCAAACAAGGATCAAGACCCCATCTGTGCTAAGCACAACTGGGCACACAAGTAGAGAGTCCCTGCCCCAAAGAACTCATGTAACTGTCTTTCTGGACAGGTAGTCACCAGAGACTGAACCCAGAATCTCTGGATTTTATGACTGCTTGAGGCAACAAACCAGATCTGCTAAAGTGGACTCGGTAGCCAACTCAAACCTCTATGATGTCGAGCCACTAGATGAGAGTAAGCCAGTGTAGTATAGGTTACCACACAACCTAAGTAATGTGGCATCTCTAACTGTGCTTCATCCCCAAATTTGAGCACTGCACTTTTCCTTTTCATTCCTGGAGGCTGGTGGTTCTGCTCCAAGTATTCACCATTTCCCCAAGCTTCTCAAATTCTCACCATGTTATGGGTGTCATCCTTCAGGACCAAGAACATTGGATGGAAGTCCAATTCGAGCCAATGGGGCTCCTTAATCTTCTACTTCCAGACTCTGCCAGGTGAGGATTCTTTTCTCTCATTCACGTTTCATTTAAGCTGTTTACTTTCCAGTTTCCATGTTGGTTATTTTCTCATAGAGTGTCTGATGAACTGGTATTAATGCACTTTAAACTCCCTTTATCAGCAGCCACAGGCCAAGTACTGAGGGGCAGAAGCAGCACCAGACTTCCCATACTATCCCACCAAAGATCTCATAACTGATCAGACAAGAACTTCCCACATGGAGTTAGGGATAGTTTCATTTCCAAGCCAGTTTATTCCTAGGCCTTTACAACCAATTGTGCAACTTATACCTACATAGATGAAGACAGAATATATACATTGTAGTTAATATGTTGGCTTCAACTACAAGTCTGGGAAATAGCTTGAATGTAAGTGTTCAAGGTTCTGAAGCCCAGATGTATGATGCTAGGGACATTTCTTCAGAGGATATGATTAACTGATTATACCCACCAATATATCCTGGTCTCAAATTAAATCAGTTAGAAAACAAGGCTCAATTTTTATGTTATAAAATTGAATTCAATTCCACATGAAAACCCAATAATGGTGTAACGCTAAGGTCATTGAGATACATGCAAAAAAAGGCCAGGAAACACTGAATGAAGATTTCATGTTCAACCTTACCTCTGCCCTGCGAGGTTTATTAATTACAACATGAGGCCAGATCCTCAGATGGTGTAATTTAGTGTAGCTGCCTTGTTTTTGGTGGAGTGATGGTGATCTACACTAGCTCAGAATCTGGCCCATAGTCATTGCACATGATCATGTAATATTCCTCATAAAAAACATTTAATTAATCCATTGCCACTGAACACAAGTTCAGGATGGTCAGTGCTGCATAAGCACTTCATAGCAATAGCAGGAATAGAACTCAGATCTCCTGCTCTACAGGCACAGACTCCTCTACCACTTGAAATACTTCCTTTAGCAGTAGGAGGCCTATGATACATAGCTGAGTATGTACTCAAACATAGCTGTTCGGATTCCATATAATACCGGGCAGTGTTACAGACGTACACCAAACAGCTCAAAGATAGAAGTGTTTGACTTGTAGTCTGCTTTACATTATGCAAAGAAAGGTGTCATGACAGTCTTCTCTTGCGGACTTGTACAGAAAGTTACAAATAATTAAAAATAGGAACGTTAAGAAGATTGGCATGCTTTTATCCCATAGTTTCACTACTGGAGAGTAGCAAAAGAGACTGTTTAGGCAATGCCAGCATGCATAAGGTGAATTTCACGCCCCTTGCAGAGAGCCAGCACAAGATGTAGTAGGTCTTAAATGATACATAGGCCTTTGCTAAAAGCCTGATAAATGTCATGCTGAGCATGCACTAGTTCTGTAATTCCCACCCCCCAAAATTCACAAAACTGAGGTCTAGCAACATGCAAGGAGTTATAATGGAACAGTGGAACTTTAATTTGTGAAAAAATAGGTTATTTTCCTCTTACTACTCTCCTTTAATCTCATCTCATTCTTCTGTTACTTTCTCCTTCAGCCCGTGCCCTGGCACTCTTTCTGGCTGCCTGAGGAGTTTCCTGGCATGAAGGGTATCCTTGGGTGGCACAGAGTCACTGTCTCATCCCCTCATCTCCTCCTTTCATGCCAGTGCATTCCTGAGATAAAGGGGATATGGCCAGGGTGCCTCAGCTCTCCAGCTATCCCCCAGCTGTCATTGGAGCTGTGGGCATAAGTAAAAGCAGCCTTTGAGGAAGTCCCAAGAAGGCTCCACGATGGTGGCATAAAGCACCTTTGCCTCCCCACCACAGTGCTGTTCTGAGTATAGTTTAGCCAGACTAGAGAATCTGACCTAATCATTGTAGGAGAAAAATGCTCACTCCAGTGAAGAATGTCTTTAATATGAAAAATGTACCTGTTTTTAAGCAGATCTTTATTAGCTTGAAAGGTTAAAATAGAAGCTGTCACGGAGTCTAGTCTAGGAGACTGATGTACAGAAAAGCATCTATTTATATATTTATATTCAAACTCCCATAACAGAGATTGTGTTTGTTGAAGCCACCTCCTTCATGTTCTGTGCCAACCAATATTTTGAGAACAGGAGCAGAACTGGAATAGGTTGCTTTTAACCAATGCACATAGGCTTTTAACCCTACTCTATAAATTACATGATGTATTTTTATGTGCGCTCTATTTTTCTTTCTGTAATGACAATATAAGCCTCTTTCAAGTAACTGAAATAAAGTCTCACGTCTCTATACTTAACCTATCGAAATTATACCTAAACTGAATGCCTACAGAAATTTAGGAAAGATACTACTCTATACTAAGATCTGCAGGATATAAATGTCACTAAATACACATTACAGGATGTTTTATTCTGAATTTCACTACTTCATGGTTGTAACTGCATCTGTAATACAATTGTCAGAAAATGTTTCCTGAGGACAGATTCTAAACTCTGATAAAATACTCCAGCTACGAGGAAGTCAAAAGATCTCACACACTGTGCTATAAAAACCATTTACAAGAGGTAAGATCGAGCTGTGATTAGTTAATATAAGGCCAGCATTTTACTACGCATGTAAAATAGGGCCTAGATCTTCAGCTGATACAAATTCACATTGCACAGTACCATTGACTTCAATTCTCACTAGCTAAGGATCTGGCCCTCATGCTGATTAGCCCTCCTTTCACACTAGCTGAGGATTTACATTTAGATTCTGCCACACTTGCTCACACTGAGTTGTAACCTTACTCCGCAGACAATCTCTTTTTTACCTTCTGCAAAGCAACATGAGAAGGGGTGGCCGAACCTGGTCCCCAGTTGTTGTTAGAATATAATGCATTGCCCTTTCATTCATTTTACACAGAATATGGGGGATGGGGAGAGACAGGGGGAGGAGATAATCTGCAACTGCATTCAATGGGTTGCAGTAATCTGCTAGAGAGGTGGGAGTGGCCATGAATTAAAAAATAATTTGCAATGTGATATAGTAGGAAAAGAAACCAATGAGATTTTGGGCTGTATTGGTGGAGGAATCATGTCAGGGACCAAGAAGTAAGAGTCCCATTCTGCCCCCTCCCCTCCCGTTTCTCTGACATGACTGTATTGTATTCCATTCTGGAAATCTCATTACCAGAAGCATATGGACACTTTGGGAGAAGCTCAGAGAAGAGTATTGAAAGTGACTTGAATGGATGGATGAGGAGAGATGGAAAGTGTATAGCTATAAACAGACTGTAATAACTGCACAAGGTGACTAAAACGAAGGGCCTGATTTTCAAAAATTCAGGTATACAATTGCATGTGAAAGAATTTATGCAACCGAGTGCCTGATTTGTCCATCCATCCCTGGTTACTGTGACTGCACATGACTACAGGATATCATTTGCCACACATGTACCAGATTTCCACTCATAATAGCATGCACAAGTTAGGTGTGCAGCAACTTCTTGAAAAACCAGGCCCATAAGTTAATATTTATGATTTGCTTTGAAAATGTAACAGTCTTGAGTATCTCCTTTCAAAATAAACAGAGCAGTACCAATGAGAACTGCACACCAACTAAACTGCTATGATCATATATTTGACTATATTAAGAGCACCGTTTTTTGACACATCAATTCTGCCAATAATATAACTTCCTGCCTTCTCCTTTGCATTTCTAATACAGTAGGCCTAGAGAGTAGTATTTTGCCAGAGTAGCATTGGGAGTGATGTAGGTAACATGATCACTATTAGCAAAGTAATATTTGTTAGGGAAAGCTCTTTTATAATTTTACTGGGATGTTTTTCAAGTAATCCAGTATTGAATGGTGAGACACTCAAATCTGCTAAAATGTGAACATTTGTTGTTTATTATGAACAGCAGAGTTCAAATGTAGTTACTCTGAAAACTTCAGATAATAAAAAATGAGACCCTGCTCTGATCTGTTAATTATGTGTCACAAATTATATCTGAAAATCTGCTACCTAGATTATTGTACTCAGTATCCAGAGCATTGGGTGATGAATACATGTCAGACAGACTTGACAGAGGCTTTGAGAAGCAAACAAAATTTTACTTGGAAAACATTAATAACCTTTTTAACACCTGTTGCTTGATCCTAAAATAAACTTTTAACAGCTTTCACCATTGAAGTCTCTGGGTGTTGCCATAGAAGAACAAAAGAGATAAGCAGAGGATCACAGGGTTTCCTCAGCTGGGAATGTGAGGTTGTCATGGCACTGGTCAAGGATGAAAAGCATTGCAGACCAGATCCCCGGGGGCATAAATTGGCGTGGTTCCATTGCACTCCATGTGATAAAGCAGTAAGAATTCCATGGAGCTATGCCTTGCTCCAGAAGAGGATCAGGAGCTATATCCAATTTACACCTGCTGAGGATCTAGCTCTCTGTGCCACTTTCTTTCAATCACTCTGGTGTAGGTTTTGGGGTCTGGTACAACTAATGCTGGAGGGGGATCCCAGACTGTGTTCCTGCCTAGATCTGCCCCGTTGCTTGGTCAGTTTTGGGGGATTTCTCTTATAGATACTGCCTGAAGGCAGCATTTAATTTCTAAAGCAGAAAGATTAGAAATCACAAGTGATGGTACAAGCAAGCAGAGAATGATGAGTAAAGATCACCTGCTCTGGAGTGGAACTAAGAACTTCCTAGATTTAGAAAAGGGTAACAAGACTTGAGGAGAATCCAACAGTTCAGATGCAGGACAGTGTTTCTAGAGGGTATTGGGGTGATGTGTCAATAAGAAGGAAAAAATATTAAACAAGAGTCCTGCTGTTTAAGAATCACAGGCTATATTACAAAGTCTGGCTGAGTAATATGCTTCTCTGGGGTAAACAGAATTACATAGCAATAAATACAGAAATCTTACATGGAAAACCCATTGTTTGGATTAAATCTGGGTCTCCAGCCTCCAAGACCAGTGATCTGCTACTAAGCTATGAGTGCTCTTCCAGCTGCTCAGCCCAGTTATTATTATTAGCCACAATTCCACACATGGAATATGTTGTTGTTATTGTTTTATATAAAGACGGAGAAATGGATGGAAGCCACATGTTAAATTGCTTGTGCAACTCCTGTGCTGACGCTTCAATTCTCACTGTTTGCAGTGAAGGAGTCTTCTAAATGCAATCAGATGTACCATTCACCCTAGATAATTAACTCAATGACCTATTATTCAGAGATCCACAATCATACCACATAACTGATGCTCTTCTCTTCAGTTCAGTTGCCATAGAAGAATATCTTTTGAAGTCAATCTTACTACAGAAGAATATTCTTTAAAGTAACAGAAGAATCCACCCAAGAAATTTGAGAACCTCCCAATACTTGTGAGTTCTGAGACAATCTCATTGTAATGTAGAACCTATTTTAAAACAAACAAAACTGAACCAGTTCTCCCCACGGAACTAACTCATGACTAATAAATAAATACCTTGCCATTAATACTTGGTCTCCACAAATCGTTTACTCTGAATCTAGCTTTTACAACTTAGTTGGTAGTTTTGTAATATCCGGAGGGTGGACACTAGATGCAGACATCCCAGATATTATAAATATGATTTCATATCCATTTTGTTTTGTTAAAGGACTGTATTAACACAAATTCATCTTCCCGGCAGTCCTGCCAGAGAGGTAAGAATCATCCACCCCACTTTACAGATGGAAGACTCACAATCCCACTTCCTAGATCATCAGCTTGGAGAAAGAGAACTCACATTGCCCCAAGTGCATACATAGCCTGTGTTCCCGCTGCTTCATAGCAAGCTCCATGAGCTAGTGTGGAAAGGACCATAGTCCACTCCTTACCTCTGCCAGCTCTCTCTGGGGTGACTTGTGTCTTGGGGAAGGCTAGGAGGGAAGCAGCTCCTCAGCTCTGCATAATGACAAGAGTGCTATGCCAGAGGCACAAGATGGGAAGGAAGGTTCTTTCAGACCTCCTCTTGTCTTGTACACCTAGGTTATGGAGCTAGTGTGAGCAGCACTGATTTTGTCCTTTCTGGTTGGCTTGACAACTGCAGTTCTACTGAGGTGTTCACAGTCCTTACGTGTCTCGTGTGGCACAAAGCTGTAATGTTTCGCAAGGACTCAGGATTTGAGTTGGAGACAGAGAAAACACAGCACTAACCTTGATTATATAAGCAGCCAGGTCAGATAGACCACTCCAGCTTCTGGAAACATTTAAATTGCAGCATAGACAGTCAGGTTCCGACTGGAGCCTGAGCTCTGGGACCCTCCTCACTTCATAGGATCCCAGAGCCCTTGTTCCAGGCCAAGCCTGAACATCTACACAGAAAGTTTAGAGCCCTGCAGCCTGATCCCCCTGTCTCAGAGTCAGCTGACACAGGGCAGCCTTGAGTATTTAATTGCAATGTAGACATATTCTTAGGGTGTGATTAGAATCAATGGGAGTTCTTCCATCGACTACAATGGGTTTTGAATAAGATCCTGTTCATGCTCAGAGGCTTAACACAGATATTAGCACAGTCACTTGCATACTATCATTACATTATCTCATTAACATAGTTTTCAATGATTGTAATGTGGGACCTGTCCCTACAGAGCCCACCAACCAAGTGCCTTGAAGTATCTGAAAAATGTAACTAATTATGCATAACTTATCGTACTGAGTTATTGCTTCAAACACAGGAAATGGAAACTAGGACAACATGGCAAATGAATTCCATGCCAATGCAGGAGAATAGAAAGTTTTTTTAAAAAAAAGTTTGCCAGGCATGTTATTTTGTTAGTCCAATCATTTAAAGGGTTAAACTTAAAAAAAATTGCACTTTTGTACAATATATTTACCTACAAAACAATAGATTTAAGACAGAGACATAGGGGAAAATATTTCTTCTTATCCCCTCCCCTATGGGTGTATTTACTTTGTGCATTTCACAGCAGTGTGTGTAGACAGTTTCACTGCTGCCCGTGTATATTCAATCTGTTCCCCTTTGGTTTGAGTGGGTCTCCCCTTCATCAAAAGCCATGGAAAAGATTAAAACCTTGTTGTAAAATATTGGCAGGGTACTCAGTGGCTGAAGCAGTACCTAAACCCTACAGGTAACTCTTGAAATTGACTAGATTGCAAGTTGATTGCATTCCTTTAACATAATAAACTATAAAACACAATAGCATCTGCAGGAAGTCTGCAGATTGCTTTGTATACGTCTATATTAATATTTGATACCACTGTCATCTCTGTCTATTCTTAGCCACCTTGTTATCTTGCACCGTCTGAAAGGAGCAGTTTAGCAATAGGCTACATCATGAGTGTGTGTGAAAATCATGCTTCAGCTAGAAGTGTTGTATCCAGATGCAGATGAGTCACTTGACCTTGACCCTCCCTTAAGTGTGCAGTGTCACTGTGTGGATTCATTAGAATATAGATCTTTTCCCTGGCTGCAGATAAGAGAGAGAGAACTTGAAAGAGGTAGTGGAACAAGAATAAACCAACCAATATTTTCTCTAGGCAGACTTGTCTACCTTGAATATAATGAATAAGTATGTGGATTTTTTTAAAAAGGAGCTAATGACTCCAGATATGTTGTTTTGAGATAACAGAGTAGGACTCAGCATGACTGTGTGAGACAGATGACATGAAGAGATGAATTGTCAAAATAACTGAGACATGGAACCATGTGCTCAGAAACATTCCAGGTATTTGCTTCTTAGTTTCCCCGCCCTGCACGTATCACCCATGCAGTGTTTTAAAAATGTACCTCTAAGTGACTACACATAATTGAATGTAATGAAAGAGAGAGAACAAGAGAGAATTGCAGAAATGTAATAATTAATGTGCTAGGTTATCTGCAGATACCTGGACACAGCAAATGGCCCTGCTTGCAGATAATCTATATTACTTCTGAATAGTTTGGTACAAATAATATGTTTTCCCCTTTTCTCTTGCAGCTCCAGTGATGTGAAATGTGGAGTTGTTAGTGATCACGCTGTATGAATTAAACCAATAAATTTAAAACAATATTTAAGGCTGAGGCACAAACTAGTTGTGCTTGGGTGTTGTAGCATGGTATCCTTCTCCAAAGCCTCTCATAAGAGTGGGCGACATCACATTTAGCACAGAGTGCTGTACTTTATAATGCTGTAGGACAGGAGCAGGCAAACATTTTGGTTGCAAAACTATATGGAGGGCCGGGTAGTGAAGGTTGTGCATCCTGAAACAGCCTGGCCCCGCCCCCTATCTGACCCCTCCCACTTCCTGCCCCCCTCAGAACCACCGACCCATCCAACCCCCGCCCCCGCTCATTGTCCCCTGACCGCCCCCTAACAGCCCCCTCCAACCCCCTGCTCCAGTCCTCTGACTGTCAACCCATCCACACCTGTCCCTGGCCCACCGGGACCCCATGCCTATCCAACCCTCCTCTGTTCCCCATCCCCTGACCAACACCCAGAACCTCCGCTCCATCCAACTGCCCCCTGCTCCCTGTCGTCTAATTGCCCCCTGGGACCCTTGCCCCTTATCCAACCCCCGACCCCTTACCATGCTGCTCAAAGCAGCATGTCTTGGCAGCTGCACCATCCGGCCAGAGCCAGACACGCTGCCGCGCTGCTTGACAGGAGTGCGCAACCCCGCCTCCCAGAGCGCTGCCTGTGCAGCGGCATGGCTGTGGGGAAGGAGGGACAGCAGGGGAGGGGCCAGGAGGTAAAGGGCCAGGCAGGACAGTCCTGGGAGCCGGATGGGCCCCACTGGCCATAGTTTGCCCACTTCTGCTCTAGGATAAATTGTGTACAAAAGATCTGTGCCTGTTCACATACTTGCATAGTGGAAAACACGCTTTCTCAGTGGAACATAACATTGTCCAGTGATATATGACCCTACGATAAGTCATCAGGTGTACTGCACTGACATCTTAAGTTCTGATCCTACTATGCACACCACACAGGTGGACCTATTGGATTCTCCATGGAGCTCACCAGAGAGGTAGTTGCCTGGAGCTCATTGCAGGACCAGGGCCCAAGTCCTTTCAGGAGTCTTCAGTGATTTAGTACTACAAGATTTTAAAAAATAAAAATAAAAAAAATTAGACCTTGATTACCCCGCCCCAAAAACACACTAACGGGGATGCATAGACCAAGATCTATAACATATTTACACATGCACATGCATAAACCCCCCACCCCAGGCGTGAATTTCAAGCCTGTTTACAAAACAGAAAGTGGTAAAAATGTGGTGATTAGGAATAGGGCAGTTTCCTTCTAAGTAGTTTGTGTGCCATCTAATGGCGCTCAATGTTCTATGGAAGCTGCCAGAACCCATCCAGAGTAGCAGTGTGTACATGTGGTTAGATCTTGCATGTTGGGTATACTCTCAAAAACACAATCATTTGGAACTGACTATGCGTGAATGGTTCATTCCCATCATTGTCGTGGAAAGAACAAAAGACAGCAACCTATGCTGAGGGTGGATGGGACTGCAGAAGTCTAGGGAAAGTAAAAATGAAAAAGAAACTGCAGCCTGCAGCCACTGGGACTAGAACTAAATTGCTCATCTGAGAAGGGAAAAAGAGGTTTAAAATATCTGTCTGTTGAAAATTGACTTGTTTGATCACTTAGTAGCAGCCTGGGTCAGTTATATAAAGAAACTGGAATAGCACCTAATTGCTAATGGTATAAACAGTGAGAAAGTGTGGTTGTTCTACTAAGTGTAAAGTGGGGATGTAGGGGGGAAACATAGAGTCTGCTGTGCAGTTTAACAGCTCCTATTAAACCCAGAGACAGAACATTTGCTGAGATTGGGGATGTTCTATAAAATCCCCAAATTCCCTGGTGACTGTTGGGAGTTTCTCCGTCTATAAACGGACTCAAAAAGAAAATGAAATAATTTCTGAATAGGTGGCTGGATTACAGAAATCAACAGAGCAATGCCGGTTTGGAGAGAGAATAAAGGACGCATTAAGGGATCAATTAGTGCATGGGTAGGCAAAATGAAGCAATCCAAAAGTGGTTATTGACTGAGGCTGACTTGACCCTATTCCTATACATTACAATAAAGTTATATGCCTGAAGAGAAACCAAGAGAGAAGAAGCATGATTTGCAACATCTGCCATGCCTCTATATGTCATGTTCCAAACTCGCTATTGGCTGATGACAGCACACGGATTAGGATTTCAGTATGGCTTGATCTGGAACTGATCTTTCATTGAGTTTTGAATAACTTAATGGCAGGGGTCAAGAATGGCCTGAAGCTCATCTTCACATCATTCTTGATCCTTTGCCATATATTATTCCAAATTCAAGGGCATAAAAAGGGTATTTTTGTAAAGCATCTAAAGAATATAGAAATGAGGCCTGCATCAACATAATTTTTCATTAGTGCAATTAATGCTTACAGCAGGGCTAATGATGTAATTTAGACACTTTGTAACTCCAGAGTGTTTTTACAGTGGATTGATTTGTTTTAAAAAACTTTAGGGTAAAAACTTGTTACCTAAATGTTAAGCTTACTGTGATTTAACATTTAGGACAATAGTTTTCATCCACTGAACTGAAAGCACTTTACAAAAGGAAGGAGGGAAGGTACTTTTGCCTCCTTTTTACAGATAGAGAAGCTGAGGCACAGAAAGGGGAAGTAAACTTGACCAAGGTCACACAGTGAGTCACTGGCAGAGCTTAGAATACAAACCCAGGTTTCCCTAACTCCCAGTCCATGACCTATCTAGAGAGCCATGCTGCCTCCAAAGAGAAGTTTTTTGGGAACAGAATTTCAGAACCCAGAATTTGGGCTGGTTTTCACTAACACTGCTGCAATTGATGCAGCTGGAATCCGTTTAACAGGACTAATGAAGACACACTAAATCGATGGCAGAGCACTCTCTGATCGACCCTGGTACTCCATCTCTCTGAGAAAAGTAAGGGAAGTCGACCGGAGAGCATCTTCCATTGGTACAGTGCAGTGAAGACACTGGGGGAAAGTCAACTTAAGCTACATTGACTCCAGCTACGTTATTCACGTAGCTAGAGAAGTGTAACTGAGGTTGACTTAACCCGGTAGTGAAGACAAGCCCTTTATAATGGAAGAGACAATGCTACCTTAAATGCAACTGCACAATTGGCACTATCCCACTACGGCAGATAGAGATCAGTAAAAGCTTGGTTCACGTGATATATGTTTCCCTTAATCTTTCATTTAAGATTCTGCTCACTTTGATGACCAATGTCTAGTTTTTGTGAAGATCTCAAAGACAGAAGTTGTACAATCCTATTCCAGCCTGGGATGAGCAAACCTGCTTGGCTTCCTTTAGCACCTACTGAAACATTGTAGGTTGACTAGCTTGACTTGAACTCTAAAGATACCGAGTGTGTCTTCCTTAAATAGACTGAAAAAGGGAGCAAAGGGAGGGAGAAGGAAAAATAGTCCAATGAAAAATTAATCCAATCTATAGTTTGACTATAGGGCACCTACTTGTGCCAGCCCCACTTTATAGAATGGTTCTTCTATCCTGAATGCACATCACATCCTTTTCTACAGAAAGGGATATAGTGCTTTGAAAGTAATCTTTCTTTGAAAAATAAGGGTTAGATTATAGGAATGAGACCCCGCAAATTATCACAAGTTTTATGTGCTTAAAGATTATTTGCAGAAACTTACAAAAGCTTTGAGCAGGGGATTGGACTAGATGACCTCCTGAGGTCTCTTCCAACTCTATGATTCTATGAAAAGAAAGACACAACTACAATGGGATGCTGATCATGATCTGGCATAATTCAAGTGGAAAAAAAACCCAAACCAACCAACCTCGGGTTCCAAATGTTTTTTTTCTGTGCACCCTACATCTGCATACACCCTTCTAGTAAGTGGGTGCAAATTGGATAGCGTGTGTATGTGTGTGTTTCAGAACCGACTTGGCTTGCATATACCCAATATCCATGCATATGTGTGGCAAGCATGCTTTTAGATACAGCACCCAACTAGCTCCAGGTCTATTTTTTTAAATTGAAAATCTGCTCCTCAGTTTAAAAAACTTGAACAACTCCCATTTCAGTTAATTTCATGTTGACAAGGGTCTATTCAGAGGTACAAAGTCACATTCTAGCTTCTCCATTGTCTCCATAGCAGGGCTCCAACATCATTATTCTGTCTCCCTAAGGTGGCTTTTCCAGGAATGACATTAAGATATGGCAGCATCCACTCATTTTTCAAGCTCTGCAGTTTGCTCAGGAATTTCTAGGTATTTCATGCTGGCTCACTGTGGGTTCTTATAATGCTGAAGAAAACTGAAGCATGAACTAAAATGATCTCTCCAAGAAGTGGTATGCAAAACAAAACTTTTAGATCACTATTAGTGAATCAGAATATTTCAATTCCTATTATTTCAAAATGAGTAATTTAATGTTCACCTCTTTTAAATTTACCACTTATAAATTAAAAACTCAATAAAATGTTTCAATAACAGTTAATATTAGCATACCAATAAGACATACCAAGTGGGCATTACCAGGAGATAATTGACCTGATCTGTAAATTGGTGCCCTTGACTTTACCTCTGGATGTCAATCAATTACAGCCGTCAATCATCCTCAAGAAGTGCCTGCCTCGGCAGGTCTTATTACTTAATCATATAACTGTTGAGCTAATACCATTCAAAAACTCCGCTAGGAATTCCCATTCATTATCACATCAAAATTAACAAGATTTTGAAGTGCATACTATATTATTCATAACATAATACTCTGCCAAATGGAAAACATCAAAATAGATTTTTAAACATCTGTTTTTTTTAATTAGCAATTCTTAAGGATGATCAAATGATTGAGATACAGGTTTTAGATTGGGTTCATAGAGAGGATGTGATCAAGTTAGGAAGTCATGGTGAGACTAAGATGTCACTGTACAGAAAATAAGCTACTCTAAGAGTCAGGACGTCAGTTGGTGTATATTGCTATGGCTCCACTGAAATCAACTGAGCGATACCAATTTACACCAGGTGAGAATCTGTGGAGTATACATTGAATGACAGTCTTCTGCCTAAAGGACATGTATCTCTTAATCTTTAGGGGAGTAAAGATTTTCAGGAAAGAACCCAGAGGAGTCTATATAAGTTAATGACTTGCAAAATCTTACTCATATGAGCAGTCCCCTTGAATTAAATGGGACTACTCATGTGAGTAAAGACAAGCAGGATCAGTCCCTTTGTGTGCAGAAGGATAATAAAAGGAAAACCTCTTTCAAGAAAGTGAAAAGTGGACATGCAAACTCAGGAAAGTTAATCTGAATTAATTTGGTTTTAATTCACATTCTTACTTAATTAAACTCATTAAGCTGCTGTGTGAATACACTCATTAAGAATTAATGTATCCCTGTGTAGGCAAGCCCAAGATGAGTTTGGAGTCTTGGGCTTCAACCCTGCAAGCACTTATCCATATGCTTAACTTCACACACAGATATGAGTAAAATTATGGGACTGCACATGTGCATAAAATTAAGCACATGCATAAAATGTTTGCAAGATCAGGGCCCTAAGTTTTCATTCTGGATTTACTGGAGCAAATGTACCATCTTTAGTATTAAATATGGGGCAAATCAGCCAGATGCTTGGTTTTACTGAAGAACAGAAAAAACCTGCATTTTTGGAAGGCAACATATATAACTCTTAGACGCTCACTGAGGAAGAAGTAGAGAAAACATTGTTAATAACTACCTGGACTGCATACAAAATCAAGATAGGAGTCAACGTGTTTGGTAACAAAGAAAACGTGGTACCTTAAATATAAGATTAACAATTACAATGATATGTACATTTGGCTGTCCCAAGAACCCTAACAGACACAGCCAGAAGAGACAATTAGTAACATTCTGGCACCAGGGTTCTCTCATGTACTTAACACTGTTTGGCACTGTGTATAAACTCACATCACAGCACTTGCTTTACAGCCTTTTAGTGCAGAAACATGGTTGAAAATGTGAAGAGACAGAAATGAGAGTGGTTACAACATGCCTAGGGAACAGAGACAGGTATGCCCATTGGCACAAAAATACTTCTGAAATTCTGAGAAAAGGCTTCAAGAGTAACATCTACAGCAGATTTTGCTGTATTCACTCAGATGCACTTTTGAGGAAATGCTGTGGATAGCAAGGGGATCTGGAGGATAATAAATTCAAGATTGTTTAGATCACAAGCCATCCTGCTGTTACAAGATTTATACCCAAGAACCCATACCAGACCATATTTTAATCCACATTTTCTCCTTAAATTTTCTAAAATAGAAGGCATCTATCTTCTTTACCCAAATCAATAAGTTGAACTAATATTTTCACATTGGCACAGGCCATCATTGGCAGCACCAAAAAACCAGAATCCAAATTACCTTTATGTGCAGCTGCTGGAAATGACACGACTACTCAGAGATAATTAGCAATTAGTTAAACACCACATGTTAAAAGCCCCTTAAAATTTTTTCTTCCTGATTCCAGCTGGTAATAGCCAAGCTTAAACATTTAATTTAAGAGAAATGCAAACAGGAAAGAATAGAAACTTGCCCCCTGAATATATTTAATTATTGGAGATATACCAATCTCCTAGAACTGGAAGGGACCTTGAAAGGTCATTGAGTCCAGCCCCCTGCCTTCGCTAGCAGGACCAATTTTTGCCCCAGATCCCTAAGTGGCCCCCTCAAGGATTGAGCTTACAACCCTGAGGTTTAGCAGGCCAATGCTCAAACCACTGACCTATCCCTCCCACCATCTGGAATAACTCAGTAAGAGTTTATTTATATATAACTCCTTATATGCAAATAGATGAAGAAGAAAGGAAGACAGGAATACTAGTGCTAACAAGTAGCATTTAGGGCCCAAGCCTGCTAGCTATTGCTACAGGATGCAGAGCTTGCTAGCCCCACTGATGTCGATAGTATGGGGCCCCCAAGATATTACCTTTCAAAGGATCTTTACAAAAGTAATGGATATTCACAACATCCATGTGGTAAGTATCATTAAAGCCATTTTACAGAGGAGAAAAATGGAGGGATAGAGTTAAAGGGCTGAGTCCCTGGAACAGCTGGGACTCTGCCACAGAATCCCTCACAGCCCATCCCCACTTGATTAGAAGACCGTACTTATTTCATAGAACCTTTGTTTTATGTTAAGGCTCCCAAGATTTTTGAAGGTGTGGACCACATCTTAATGGAGAGAGATTGCCAGTGGGAGGTGATCTGTCTAAGACAATCACGTCACGTTGTGTCAACTACAAAAAAAAAATTGTATTAGAAAAGTATTCTTTTCTTTTATTGCAATTTACAGCTGGAAACGAGAGCCAGCACCCTGGGACCACTGGTGTATGCTCTGCAGATCACTAATGGCCCATAGACTATAACTGAAGAAACTTTCTTTTAGAAAATGCCGTGACGAAGAGTTCACTGTGAAGGTGTGTGCATTCACATTGCAGCAAGGCCCTGATTGAAGAGAGGGAAGAGCAAACAGGAACTGGGCAGAGATAGTAGGAAATGCCAGCCCAACTTCCTTAACAAGGCGGCCTGGAAAGAATGGGAAGGATGCAGCGGTATGAATGCTGAGTGGTTGCGGCTGCTGCAAGAGTCCAAGAGATTGAGCACCAGCTCTGGACTGGGGAACAGATCCAAAGAGCAGTTAAGTGTCATAACTAGAGCGGAAAGGAGATCCTGGATCGGTGACTGAACAAGGCAGATGCACAGTGCCCTTTGTGTCTGAGGTGGGTGGGCAGATGACACTGGACTGTATGTTGCTGCAGCCTCTAGAGAGAAAGCAGGGAGCAGGACAGCTGGAATCCACTTCTGATGGGTTGACCCAAGGGCAGTTGGACACCAATGCAATGTAGATGCAGACTCAGCACAATGAGTTCACACCATAGACTGGAGCTGGGGCAGTTTGGATTCAGATTTAGCTGGTGGCTATTCAAGGTGACAGTTAACGGTATTGATGTGATTTCTGGGTGAATTCTGGCCTCAGAGGCAGAAGGTGAGGTGTCTACTGAAGGCCAGGGGGGTTTGAAACACACTACTAGCTAGGACAGTGCTCACCTTACATCACTGAGATTTCGTTGAGATTTAGCTAGGGGAAGAGGAGCAAAAAGTTCCTTGAAGTCCTGGCATGAAATAAGCTTCAGAGAGTTCCAACAAGTTACATTCATTTGCTTATATTATATAAGGTACCAACCACAGTTACACAATTTAGTGCCGTTTCCAAAGTAATTCCAGTTTCACAATTATAAACTTGAATTTCTTCTCGGATGAAACGTTAAATATTTGCCAACGCAAGAGTGCTTTGTACAAGATGATAGCTGCCTTTGCTATTAAAAAGTATAAAGGTAAGACCATTCATTACAGTATAATGACCTTGCAGTTCCATTATTAATTTTTTTTTCTGCAAAGTATGTTTGGAAACACTGTCACATGAATGATATGGGTCAATTTCTGGATTATTCTGGATGAGTGATGGGTCAAACCTCAAAAATGGATCAGAGATTTGGATGTGCACCCACAAATTCATATGCTCATTTGAGCTATATGTGAATAACCAAATCCTGTTTAGTTTGCAAAGCTCCAATGGAAATCTCACAAGTAGTAGTTTTCACGAGTTTTCCAGTAATTCCAGCTTTTGGCTGGGTTATTGACCCACTATTATGGCAGTCCTCTGTTATTTGAGTAGAAATCAGAGTTGCATGCTCAGAAATATGTAGTATTTAACACAGAGTTAAAGTATTTTGACACAAAATTTTGGTTCAAGATGTTTGTTCCCCTCCCCTCATCTGAACAGATTTCGCCAGTTGCATTCACTGCATATAACAGATTAGAAGCCCCCTGAGTGACGGGAGAATTTGGATCCACATCTGAACTTTACAGTTTAGGCCTATCTCTATGAAAGGGCAGAGCAGCACTCACTTCAAAAATCCATGAATTAGGGGAAGTTTGGATTCTGATCTGAACTTCATGGCTCTGATCCATCTTACTTGTTAAGTCATCTGATCTCATCCTGGATAAGATGCAGCAATTCTCTGTCAACAGACTTGTGACATTGGGCAAACCCGTTTGACAAGCAAGCTTAAACAACAGAAAAAAGTTGCCAAGCTCATGAGTCATGGAACATTTTAACCAAAATCAATGAAGAAGGAGTGTAGCTAATATTACCAGTGAGAATTAAAAGGAGAAACTAGAGAACTGGTGGTAAAAAGAAATGAAAAAAATCAAGATATAGGGTCAGATCTTGCAGTGTGTGTTTGCAATGTCCACATCCAGTGCCAAACAAGTCTGTAGAACCCCCAGGCATCAAAAGAGCCTAAGTGGTGGAAACAAAGATGGGAATGAAAAAAATCTTTAAACAAGTAGTAGATTTCCTGATTAAGCATAGGGATGTGTGGACGACAACTGATTCAAAGTAGAGCCAATGCTGCTGGAAATGCCACACGAAGTCCTAGGAGTGATGAAACCAGTGCTGAAAAGGATAAAAAGGGAGATTTGGTGGTGGAATCCTCAAGTTAAAGAATCTGTAGAGAATAAAAATAGATAACCTTTAAAAAATGACACCAGTGGCTAGAGCAGGAATGAGATGAGACACATGAAAGCAAAAAAGGAGGACAAAATAAGCATTGCAACAGCTAAAAATTTGGCCTGTGAAGGGCTATATGACAAAGGAGGAGGAGATGAGGGAGAAAAGACCATCCACAAACTCAGTAAGGCGAGAAAGAATGTAACAAGGGATGTGAACGAGTTTGCATATATTAGAAATGAACACAGTATATTGCAAGCAAATGGTGAATAAATCAACAAAGTCTGGTGTGATTATTTTGAAAGAGTAATGAATGAGAACCCAAGGGAGGAACTGAGAACACGTAAGCCAAATTGGGGTGTGATAGATTGCAAACAGGAGGAAGAGGCTGTGGAGGCACTTAGGAAAATGGGAAAGAACAAAGCGCCCAGCCCTGATGAAGTGCAGTGGATGTGCTGAAGCCATTGGGAAGGGAAGGCACTGAAGTATTTTACAAGTCTGTTCAACGATATTCTTAAGAAAGAGAAAAAGCCGGATGTTGTAAAAATGTGTGGTGCCCATTTTTAAACATAAAGGAGATATTACACTGTGCTAATTATCACCCAAATAAGCTGATCTGCTATGAAATTATGGGAGAAGATTACTGAGAAGTGTCTGCATGGAACAGTTGAAATTTAGGAGGGTCAATATGGATATATGCCAGGAAGGAGTACAGTCGATGCCATATTTGGTCTCTGAACCCTTATAGAGAAGTTTAGAGAAAAGAGACAGCATCTTGGTCTTTGTGTACTTGGAGAAGGCATACAGTAGTGTACCAGGAGAATTAGTTGGTGGAGTTTGTGATGGATGTATCCTTGTGGAACTCTTCTCCATCTTATCCAACACATGCATGGAACGGTTACCAAGGTCAAAAACCAAATGGGGCTACAGAAGAGAATTTCCAGTAAACATTGGCCTGGATCTGGAGTCAGCATTGAGCCTTTTTTGTTTTCTGTTGCCATGGCTTGGAGTATGCTGTTTGCTGATGACTTCATGATATATGCAGAAGATTGTACAAATTTGAAAACTGACTTAGAACAGTGGAAATACAGATTTGAGCATGCAGGACTTAGGGTAAATGTTGGTAGACTGAAGCTTTTTAACTGAGGGAGGAGGACCCACCAAAAATGATATTACAGGCCATGAGCTTAGGAGAGTGAAATCATTTAAAGTACCTAGGATCAGTTGTTGCTGAGAATGGTGCCCTCCTGAGTGAGCCCTGGTCTCCTACCAAAGCTGCTTGGTGCAAATAGCGGAGCTGACCCCAGTTCTCTGTGATAAAAAGATGCCATTGAAGTTAAAAGGTAGGGGGTATAAAACTAATTCAACCCATTCTAATATATGGAACAGAGATTTGGCCAATCATAAGAAAATAAATCAGTACACTCTCCACCATGGAAATGAAGATGTTGAGATGATCAAATGGTTGGACACTCCACGATAGGAAATAAAATGAGGTGAGGGGCCTTGTGTGGGTTGCTCCAACTGAAGACAAGTAAGGGAGGCTAGGGTATATTAGTATGGACTTGTCCAGCAGACACCCAAGAGTTATATCAGTAGGATGGCCCTTGCAATGATCAAGGATGATCAAAAGGGAGACAAAGACTCAATACGTGGACTGGATATCAGCAGACCTTAGAGAGACCACTTTGCACAGTTGCCAGGCACAAAATCAAAAGTTTTGGAAGGAGGATATAAAAGTTATCAATCCCAAATAGGGAAGTGACAAAAAGAAGATACAACTCAAGTGTTAAACACACAAGCTTTGAGCATGCTTGCACTCACTGTGTGTTTGTTTTCCATCAACATTCATGTGATCCATTTCATTGGCACAAAAAATGTTTGTAGAGAACAAAATTCAGTCACCTTCACCAGTATTCACTTTAAAATTTTTTTATAACATACATGAGCATGTGTGCTGAAGCTCCATGTGCACTCATCCAGAGAGGGAACAAAAACAAGAACATGTGATTTTGCTAATCCACCACAACTAACCACCATGGCTCATCAAGCAAAAACGAATATTGAATGTTTGCCTAACTACTGGCCACCATGCCACAGAATTAAAATACAAAAATCACTGGATACACACAAAGAAATATATTCATTGAGAAAAATAAGAGGCTAAATGCACTGGGCAAGTTGTTCATTGTGAATGATTCTCTCAGTTCTAGTCACAGCATCTTAGAGCAGCAGCATGCTAAGCGAAAGACTTAGCTGAACTTAAATACCATCATACATTAATTTGCCATCTTCTGGAAATTCAGACTTCTGTATGGAATTTAGAAATAATTCCTAGTAGCACTAAAGATATCCATCCCGTGTTCTTCCTAACCATTTCTCCTATCCTGAATCATCCTGGACAGCTGTCTTCAGCTGATGCAGTAGCTGTTGAAACTTGCTACCAGTCATCAGACAAGTTAGTGAGACTCGCATGGCAATGTGGAGAAAAGTACGTCTTAGAGCTGTTCAAAATATGTACCTTCAGATCTTTCTTCAAAATCCTGCTGAAACGTTCAACAGCACCACTTACCCAGATATTTTTAGACTCAAAGAAGGATGGAAATTAATAACTATAATTTGCGGTCAATCCTCCTGTAATCTATTTTGAACAAAGCTGCCAATCTCTTCACTTTTCTCTACTACCTAAGCACTGATTAAAAGGGCAGATGTCCCACTATTTTTAGTCCGGTTCATTAACTAATAGAAGTCATCTAGCCTGGATCAAACTCCAAACTTAGTTCCAGCCATAAATTTGACTCTGACATGTGTGATAGGTTAGAATTGAAAAAATGTAGGCAATGGGACACCTCTAGGCCTCAGCAAATACCAGTCCACTAAACCAAGTCACTGGAACGATACATAGTTCTCATCTTGGCAAGATGTCTTTCATGAACTACTTCTTTCATTCTTAATTTTTTAGTGGATAAGCATAATAATTAGCAACACTGTATGTTAGTAGGTTTACATAGACACAGAATGATACATATGAACGCAATATTTTATCAGTTACATAATATAGTCATAATATATAAATAGTATGAGTCAGATTCTCAGATGGTATAAATTAACATAGCCCATTAACTTTGATGGAACTGTGCCAATTTCCAGCAGCTGAGGCTCATGATATGTAATTATAGGGACACCAAAAGTAAACTAGAAATAACTCCAAAGTAAATTGGAAGTAACTCCCTTGAAGTCAGTGGAGTCACTCCAGTATAAAACTTTTGAAAATGAGATCAGAATCAGATGTACAATAAAATGGTATCTCATATTCACATAGCACTTCTCATCGCAGTAGAAAATATTATAAACTTTACATATCCAGAAATCACCACTGAAATGCAGCCACTTCTGGGGTGGAACATAGTAGTTGTTCAACAGAGCAGAGGAACACTATACATTAACTGACATGAGATTATCAGCTACTTCATAGTTTGACTTCTGAATTTCATTTGTTAACAAAACAAAACACACCAAACACCTTCCCAGAATGAGCTGTTGGATTTACTCTTATACAGAATGTGAAAGCCAGACAGAGCACATTTCCTTCAGAGACCCAATAATGAGCAGTTCAGGAGCCTCTTATGTCGTCAGTCCCATGTGATCCTATGCAATCCACACAGCTGACCTCATTAAGGGCCCAATTCTGGACCCATTGGAAGCCAATGACAAACTTTTTATTGACTTCCATGGAATCAAGACTGGGTTCAAACAAGCCTAAAGTTAGTGACACTCCACCTGGAGACCCAGCAATGGGCCCAAATGCTCCTAAGTCAGCCATGAGAGCAATTTTCTTCATGCCAAATGGCGATCTGTTAAAATTGTCTGTCCACTTCACTGGGTTTCTTGATGTGCTTCTTTTGCATATACCTGTGGGTAGCCTGCAATTAAGGGGCATGGTCTCAGCAAAAGTGAGTGTGGCTTCAGCAAAAGTGAGTGAGGCCTCAGCAAATGCCCCTGTGCCCTAGGGTACCATCAATACATGCAGGAAGATGAGCAATGGTGGATACTGTAATAGCATTATTTAATTCATATTCAATTAAATCTAAACTCTGTGTGTCATGGTTGTGATCTCATGGAGCACACATGCCTTGCTGCTGACGCTCTCTCTCCAGGTACTGGAGGAAGAACGATAAGATCATTTAAGGTGGCTGCGGTTACAAAGGCCTGATACAAGGTTAACTACTGTGAATAGTGAACTGCAGGTTCCTCTGGAAGTGTCACAACTAATGAGACAAGATATGCCAGCATTGTTCAGAAATACTGCATACTAAAACCCACCACCACCACAGAGGTGCGAAGTTACAGCTAAAAGACTCAACTCTTTCAGAGCTCCAACACACCCTGAATGTTGTCCCTTGATTTTTTTCCCTTTCCTTGAAATCAACATTATTTCCCATCTTACGGTTCAAAACCTCAAAACAATAGTACGCTACACTTCATTGACACAAATGTAGCAGAACACCCTGTTGCAGAACTATATTACACAGAGTCTATATGATTTTGCCATTTGATACAGCAATTCTCCGCATGTCACACTGCACAACTGGACCTGCTCTGCTCCTTAAGGACTTTTGCACTTTGAGTCATGACATGTGCTCTGCGCCATTCTGTCTCTTCCAGCTGCTCTCTCATTTGAGATGGGTGACCAGAGGAACAGTAACAGAGCATGAGATGCACACACACAAGGTCAGATGATTGAATAAAAAGAATAAGCCAGTTCTCATGCCTACATTCCCATGGCCCCACCAAAGTGTAAGGAAGCAAAGTACAATGCAAGAGTACTCAACTCAATTCTCTGGACAAATCAGAGCCTCCTCTAGAGGTAGCAGAAACAGCAGAAAAGAAATGTAAAAGATCTTTGACCAGTGACTTCTGTCTAGTTGTGGTCTCTGGTACAGCATGCGTGGTTTCTGGCTCAGAGAGGTAATGAACGTATGTACTGCAATGTGTTCAATGTGCACAGTGCTGAAAGATTAGAGAGTGAAGTATGGCATGGGACATGTCAATATGGATCTGGAATGATCAAAGGAGGTTGTCCCTTGTGGGTATGAGATTGGGTTGGGTTAAAGGAAAAGGAAAAAATGTGAAGTGCTTCTTAATGTGTTTTCTCTGTATTCTCTTCTAGGATCACTGTAAATGGACAAACATCTTCTCCCAATACCTTATTTCCTCCATGCAGCTCCCCCAGTAAATATTTTAAAGTTGTGTTTGAAGGATACAATTTAAGAAAAATAACCTGGTTGTTGCACAAATCAAAACACTTGTTTTTTTTATTAGCCAGAAGGGGAGTTCCAGGTACAGTATGTCTGATTTGGATAGTTATCTGCCACAAACTTTTTATTTAGGAAATTAATGGAGGTTTCTCTTTTTCAAAAAGGGTGATTTACTTACTCTCTTTCCTTGCCAGGTCTCACTTTTTTTTTTTTAATATTTGCATTTTATTTGTTATGTAGGGCATGCTCATTTTTCTTCTGCCTCTTCCTCTCTTTTGAGTTATGAATCCCTTCAATGAATAATGAGCAGCTGGCAACTTTTATGCTTAAAGAAGAAGAGTCAATGAATTCTAAGCCCCAAAATGGAAGTTCCCTTTTCCCACATAAAAATGTGTAATGTTTTTATGAATTGGGCACACAGTGATCTGGCATTAAATTACTCCTCTGTTTTTTTCCAGTGTGCTCTCATAATTCATGTTCTAGGGGGTGGGGCGCATAAGTTACAATGTTATCAATTCACTCCAATTACTAATTCAAAAGCCTACCATCCAAAAATAGAACAAAGGGGGAAATCATGGTCAATAGGAACTGAACCAGCTTGATTGTCCAGTAGCAATTAATGTGATTGTACTGTAGGTGACTTGGGACCAGATCTTCATGTGGGATGATCTGATATAGCTCCATTGTTGAAGATGATTTGGGTTTCTGAACTGAGAGTCCTAATCCTCCCTCTGCAAAATATGAATAGCTATTATTGATTCCACAGGAATTAAACAGATCATCTGGAGGAAAGAACAGGGCCTCTGGTCCAGCTTTCTTGCTGTCTGGATCAGCCAGGATTGGAAGTGCTGTGGAGGCATTTCAGTTAAGGGACAGGAAATGTTTCCCATCTTTCAAAAGCAAATGCTCTGGCTTATTCAGGAATGGCATTGATAAGCTCTGAAATCGGTGCTCTGTGGCTGAAAGGATGGCTGCCCCAGTTCAGGTTTCAGAGAAAGTCAAACTATGGAATCTTTAGGGCCCAGGGACAAAGCGGCTCCTGAGGGACATGTCTCCAGGGACCTCCTAATGAGCCTGTATTTTTATTGAAATTCAAAATTAAGATAAGAGGCAAAAACAGAGAAAATCAAAGCATTTACAAATGAAATAAGACAGACATTTCACATTTTTAACATTAAAAAATAACATTATTTTTTAACATTATTTTTTAACATTAAAAAATACATCTATAAATAAAGGAAATAAAACCAGATATCATACTTCAGTCCATTCTGGAACAAGTTGGCTGCAATGCAAGTTTTGGCCAAAGAGTGCGTGCTGAGCACTGCTTGTGGATGGACACTGAGCTGAATTGGTGGGTCAAAGAAAGTTCAGCTGTACCTTCATTTGGGTAAGTATCTTAAAAATAGTAAAATAAAAGAGGAATATTTATCAAGTGGCCTACCTGGAAGTGCTCTGGGAATTGCACAACAGCGCAACAACAATATTATAAAAATTAGACATGGAGCCAGGAAAATACCTTCTTAAAGCACATGAAAGAAAAAAACCAAAACCCTTATGCTGCAAACTCATCTGCTTGGGGGGACCTTGCTCCCATATGAGACTCTACTGACTTCAATGGGGCTTCATAAGGGCTCTTTTGCATGCAACGTGGCCAAATAAAGTGGCTCCAGTATGACTCAGTAAAAGGTGAGAAGGGAAGATAATTCATAAGGGGAGAAGAGTGACAAAAAGCTTGTTTTGGGGAAGTTTTTGAAAGTGTGGAGATGGAGAGAAGTGTATGAGCCATTGAAAGAACACCATTGAAGTCAATTGGAGCTATGACATTTTATACCAGTGGTGGAGCTGCCCCTAAATCCACCAACTGGGATAGAAACCAAACTCTGAGAAACAGAACTCTGTGCAGTTGTAACTCACTGGTCACTATGTATTGTGTGGTCCCCTCTGTGCCTGAGCCACAAAGGAGACAAGTTTGTTACAGGCCTCAGCTGTGGAACTTGGCTGTTTACCTCAAGCTGTAAAGACTCCTGCATTTAGGTCTGGAGGGCCCTGGTTCACTCCCCAGTGCTGGCTAAGATGGAGGCTATCACAAAAGATCAGTACAAGAGAGTTTGTAAGGAACATGATTCTGGAATCTGCTGCTACCCGTTACGGGATTCTGAAGGACAAAGCTGAAGCATTCAGCATGAATCCAGGGTAAGGCAACACAAACCTGTGATGTGAAGAATTAATTCCAATAGTCACATATTCACTGCAGGGAGGCATACATTACACCTCCCTGCATCACAATGGGCATGTACTCCAAGGGAGAATAGTGGCTATTCCACTGTTGCTTCTGTTTGCATTTTCCACCAGCAGCTGTAGCTTTCACATCCACTGAAAGCTCCATAGAAATTCCATGGCCTTGATCCAAATCCCATTGAAGTCAATGGAAAGACTTCCCTTGACTTCAAATGGGCTTAGGCCTCATGTGCGGGAGCCCCTGTTGAGATACAATGGATCAGGGCATAATATGGCTACTTCCTTTCCTAGCCAGCAGAACCCACTAAGCTCCCAGTATAGTTAATGGAGGCTGTGGCTTTTTTACCACTGCAAACTTCATGCCTGGCACATCATGTGTCTTCGGAGCCTCTCTTAGGGTCTACATTGAAGGAAACCAACACAGAGCTGGAATCCACCTATCACCAAGATTTGAACATGTTTCAAAGCTTAATATTTCCTTTTCTCTAACCCTTTCATAGCTACCTAGCCCATTTGAAAACAATGCACTCAGACAAATGGGAGAGGGGCCTGGAAGCCAGGAGGAGGAGGGAAAAGCCAAGCTTCCCATGCTGCATGGATTGAAATCATATGAAAATGGGAGATTGATCAATGCTGTCCAGAGGTGCATTAACTAATGCATCTTTGAGGGATCACAGAGAACAGAAGATGCTCTGTAGTGAACAGAAGCTTGGCATTTCCACTGCTTACACTTCCATAGCAGGCTGACTGGAGCATGTGAATGGGGATCTTCTTTACATGTCTGGCCTAGACCCTGTTGAGCTACTGGGGGCTGGTGTTTTTCATGGATCTCCAGCCTCTACAGCTTTTGCTGACCATGTAGCCTATTAACATTGTACCCCCACAAGCCCTGTACAATTGGGAAGAAGTTGGCCAATATTTAATCCTTGGTGATGTTTGGCTACATCACAGTTTCTTCTCTGCCTGTCCTTGAATGGGGGTGCATATGGGGCCTTAATCATTGATTAATGCTCTGCACAAAATAAAAAGAGAATGAAAGTCTACATTTACTGGGGGATTGACATGTGGCGATTGCTGCATTGGCGGTTGATTTAGCAGGTCTAGTTAAGACCTGCTAAATGGACTGCTGATAGCTCTCCCGTCGACTCCTGTACTCCACTTGAATGAGAAGCACAAGGGGAGTCGATAGGCGAACATCTCCCATTGACATAGCATAGTGTGGACCCTGCGATAAGTAGATCTAAGTATGTCAACTTCAGCTACACTATTCACGCAGCTGAAGTTGCATAACTTAGATCCATCTCCCCGTGTAGTGTAGACAAGGCCTTGTGAAAACAAAAAGGTGACAAAAAAGGGAGGGCTTGAGGCACGCCACTGCTCCAACTTAAAGTGTTCAAAAAAATCATGATTCCCCTCAAAAGTTCTGAGACTGACTTTAAAAACATGAGATTTTTTAAATGTAAGCACTGAATTTTTTTATTTGCCTTCTGATTTTTCAGTGAAGGATTCATGTTTTCAAGCTTCCCCCTCAGTCTGTAACCATGAGGAAACTTACTATATTTTTAGAAATTAAAGCCAAGAGTCTCATAAAGTCACATGACTCTAGGAGCTGGGGCTTCAAGAAAAACACCAAACATGGCAGGACTCGCTGACAGATTGCAAATGTTGGCAAACAGTAGATTGTTTCCTGTTGTGCCATGTGCAAGCACACAAACATCCCCCTCTCACTATAAAGGAGTTATGTTTTCTTTGTTTTTCATCCTTTTCTCTTGGTCTCTTCTTCTGGAGGGGTGGTAATCTGGTCACTGCTGGGTAAATGACTCACTGTCCAGTGCACTGGATATCACCACTCATACACAAGAGTGTCCCCAACAACTTCAATCAACCTGGAAGAAGATTAAACCAATCACAGTGAATCACTTCCTTGGGAATCAATATATCTAGTTCCATTAATACTGCACTATACTTCTTCCATTTAAATCACATTTCTGTCATAAACCTCCACTCACACTTACGATAAAAATGGTCAATGTATGCAGCACTCATCAGCTTTGTTTGGAACCCCATCCTTCTTCTCTCCTTCTCCCAGACCCTTTTTGTTTCTACGATCCTCACTTGTTGTGTCATGTCTGACTTAAACATCGTAGTATCTACAGGGCCAGGGCCTTGATTCTGTGGAGCACCTACATCACATTTGGGCACTTAACACCAAAAGTGCTGTCTCCTTGCCAGAGACGCAGTTCTCCCACCCTTCACTTTAACACACCTCCTCAACCAAACCCAAGACAGGCTGACCGGGTCACTGAGCCCAACTGTCTCATCAAAATGAACAGGGCAGACTGGAGGAGTAAATCCTCCTCAGGAAGAACAAAGGTGGCACCATATGACCCACAGTGAAGAGGCCTTTGCCTTTGAAGATTAAACTCAAGGTAGGTTTACACTGTTCACAGGTAGTGATTGCAGCTTGCTTTAATTAAGCTAGCTCGGGTACTGATATTCAGTATGGATTGTACAAGCCTGCCCAGATTACTCAAGCAGCTGAAGTCCAGGCTGCTGCAGCTTCACTACTCTGGTTAGCCGAGCTGTTGTAGAGTAGAGGGCCCTACATTGCAAATGCCCTTGTGAATCTCAACACCACATGAGGATCTCAGATCTGTGACACTGAGGCCTGAGCGAGGATACTGCTTGGAAGGCCATCGATCTTTTGTAGTGACTACAGCTGTTAATATTTGGATGAACAAGCTCCGTTCCCCATCACCATGACCAGTGGGGCCTCAAAACTAAAGCACTTATCCATGCCGCTAAACTGCAGTAGCAAATGGTTCCAGTTCTGATGTTTAATATTCCAGGGACAATAGTAGGCAGCTTTTTTTGTTTTCAACTCTTTTAGCACTCTGTTTCGCCTAAAGCAAAAACCGGTTTCAAGCAGTCTCACTCGACCAGTGCCTTCTCCTTGCCTCAGCTAACACCATATTAAAGATGTTGCAACTGAAGTTGATGCTACAGGGCTAGAGAATTTATTTCAGATGGTGACAATTTTTTTTTAATCCATACTTTTATATAAAAGATTATTTGCTCACTTTTGGTTTACAACCCAATTTCAAAGCTAGTGAGGAGCAGAGAGAGTGGTGCACTTGATTGAGACATCACCATAACATGACATTTTACAAAGAATATCAATATGCCTCCTTAAAGAGACACTGGCCATATTAGTTTAAGTGGCTGGATTTGCTGAGATTTCTTTAAGGTTGACTTACTTAAATGTCAGATGCCATTAGCTCTGGAAGTTCAAAGAGTCTACCACTGTGAGCATCTTGTGCAGCAAAGGCTAGAAGGGTCATAGGTAAGCACAGCCAGGGTAAAATATTGCCTAGGATACATTTTCTACACAGCTGAATACAGAGATTGAAGCTGAACTCTGCATCTTCACATATAGTATTTGAGTTAATGTCACATCAAGCACTACAGCAGATCTCTGAACTTGTACCTTGCAGTTTCTGGCTTCCTATTTGAATCTATTCTAATCTCCTCTCCTAGATTTGGGGGGACAGGTGGGGGAAACATTTGCATTAAAAGTTCAAAACGTATGTGTGCCTTTGAGGATAAGGAAAGTGAACTATCAATTAGCAATTGACAAATGCAACAGAAATTTTATATGGGTTGAGAAAGACCCATACATAATTTATAACTGTGCCAAATATGAGTGACAGCAAACAGCAGGAGGTTTCAGCACAATATTGATTACTTTAAAAAACTGAGAAAGGCACCGTGCTGAGGTCTGAGAGGATAAAGAGGAAAGGGAACCAGCAGAGAAAACGGGAGCAAAGCCATTAAGGACGTCGTGCTACCAGACACTGCCAGACTAGGAAGTTGAAGAGACAGTCAGGTGGCAAGCACTGCTCTCTCCTTTCCAATCAATAAGACCATGTCAAAACATAAAATGCATGCTTTTGCTCTTAAGCAAAATGTGTCTAAGATTTTTAAAAGCATCGATTCAAGATGGATCAATGAAAATCTAGGCATATTTTCCTGTGCAAAAAGGGGGTAATAACACTTTGTAGATAATCACACAACAGAAGAGACTTCCAATGCTGGTTTATAAATGTCCTGTTTATATTACAATCTTTTTGTCAGTAAAGGTTAAGAATAGTAGGTCAAGGAGTCTTGCATGGTTTCAGGGATGTAAGGGTAGGACTGCACTATTTTATTAATTTTTTCAAAGATGGAGAAGGGTGGAATTACAGCCTGAAGAGTAGCAGCTTTGTAATTCACTTCTGCCTAATACTGCCTCAACTTCATGTCCAAAGACTTTAATAGCTTCTCCTCTGGAGTTTTTAGCAGGTTAAGGACATGGGCTCAGGAACAGTATTCAGTTGGGACCCCATGAATAGGCCATTTAGCTTGTCCCTGCTTAGTTTCAATGCTGTGAAGTGTTGGGTTCCTTCAGTGAGAGTTCAGCTGTTTGGCCTTGCCTAAACAAACACTTAGTTCACAGGAAACAGGTGTAAATGCACCTTGCCCTGGCCCGCTGCGCGCTACATCTCAGGATGGACCCTGCTGTCGCACACCAAAAGTTCCCGAACATGCTTTGATCAATCCCACTGCCCTTAGAAGGAAGCCATCAGCAGGTTCCTTCTAGTCTTTCCTCAGGTTTCTCATTTAGCACCATCCCACTCCTGTCTGTTCTGAAGCAAGGCAACAATTTTATAAACAGCGTTTAGCCCAGGGGTCCCTCTCTGAATCATCTGGAATGAAATTTGAATTTTAGTTTATTAGCACACTGAAGTGAGACATTAAAAAGAGGCCAAAACCTACTAATTTACTTGAACAAAACACTCACAAGAAGCCCAGATTCAGGTCAGTGACTGAATGGCAAGTCCTACCCTGGATTTTTAATAGATGGGCTTATTTTTAACCCAGCTTAAAAAAAAAATAGGCTCCACTTTAATGCTATCTTCCTCCACAAAAGATACTGTGCCCAATTGGCAGAGGAAAGGGAGGGAGAGTAGTCCAATGCCTCCTTATGCAGTGGTATAAATCCAAATTGCTAAAATAATTTTAGAAACAACTTCAGCATAACATCAAAGTGCTTTCTCCCCCTATTCAAAGGTGCCATTATTCCATAACAATGTAATGTTTCACTGTCCTGAGCATTTACATGGCCCTGAAGTTCTAAAACAGTGATGCAATAAACCTTTGCCATCAATAAAATATGTTCCCTTTCATGAACTCCTGCTGTTTCCCTCCTCATTGGTAAAAACTGAAAAGCCTCCCAAAAATAATTATTTTGCTGCAGACTGTTTTTCGTTTTTGATAGAAATTTTAACAGCAGACTTCTCTGAATGCAAATCTAAGGAAAACCATGTCATTATTTCCACTGACCTGAGTAATTAGGTATAAACCAGAACCCCCTGCTTCCTGATTGGTGAAATGTACTGCATAAAGCTGACTCTTGTGAGGTTTTCCCCTCAAGCAGCCAAACAACACAGGCCACAGGGACATGAACAAGAGAAGAGCATTTATGAAAGGAAGCAGCACAGTCTAGTGGATTGAAGTCAGAGCTGAATTGTAATCCAGCCTTTGACATGGCAATTCAGGTGACCTTTCTGGGCTAGATTCACTCTTGCTGGTACAAGCTGGTGTGGTTTACAGCAGCTTGTCTCTGGCACCCCACAGGGTCAGGCTGGAGGAGAGCAAGTGGTCTTTTCATTACATATTCTCAGGGTTTCCACTGAGTGGGAAGCAGCTTTACAACCCACTGGGATGTTCATAGGACTCTGTACTGTGGAGGCAAAGTGTGCAACTCCAGCCACCCTATTCACTGGAGCTGTGTTAGACTCCTGCTGAATATGGGCTGAATCCAGCCTCTGTGGCTCAGTTTACCCATCTGCATAATGGGAATGCTACTTACCTATTTCTTCCACAGGGCTGTTGTGAGGACTAGTGAGACAGTATACGTATAATGCTTTCAACACGCCTGGTGCTCGTAATTCACAGTTGCTAAGCAGGGATAGCATGGGCAG
Source organism: Chelonoidis abingdonii (assembly GCF_003597395.2). Taxonomy (NCBI): domain Eukaryota; kingdom Metazoa; phylum Chordata; order Testudines; family Testudinidae; genus Chelonoidis; species Chelonoidis abingdonii. Next base: position 11,899,006 of record NC_133787.1, on the reverse strand, counting down.
TGCCGGCTCTTGCATCCCTTCAAGCCTGACTAGGAGGGCCATGGAGTGGCAGGGTTGCTCCATGCTCATTCACCACTTGGTCTAACACTGCCTACTGTGACTATCATAAACTGGTGCCGATTCGGATGGTGGCTGAACTGGTCTGAAAATACAAGTCATTTTTTCACCACACACGAGAAAGCCATTGGGTTGCACTGACTGAGCTGGACCTCATGTGAAACCATGCGGTTGGAGGGGGAAGGTACTGCATCCCATCACTGTTACCCTGAGGGAGCCAGCCCTCTGCAATGCCACAAAGAATGGCCTTTAATATCTCAGAGTTTTATGTTAATGAGTTTGAAAAAAAAACAATTTTAAATGTGGATACAAATATTCATTTAAAGAAGATGATCAGAGACAACTGTATGGGATGGTCGGGATTGGACTTCCATGGCTTCCTATTTGCTGGGGGTGTGCCCTAATTTAAGGATTTAGTACACTGCTGCTTTCATGACATTTCTTTGCTGTTTGGAGTCAGATTCTGCCCCTGACTGTGCTCCATTCACACTGTTTGGGCAGCACAAAAGGGACTAAAAATTGCCCCACAGGAGTAGCTGGCAATTCCACTACACAAGGCAGATCCCCAGGGGTGAAAGCCAGTGTAGGCTCTATGCCATTCCCTTCTGGTCCCCAGGAACCAGGCAGGTTGATGGCCAGAGGTAATTGTGCTCTGCCAATCCTGGTCCAACTAAGCAATCTTTAGGAAGCTGTTACTGCTGGTGTGCAGCCCTGGGACTGATGTAACTGGTGCTGCGGGGTGACCTGGCCCCCAGCTGCTCCCCACAACTAGGAGAGAGATGTTCATGATGTGTTATAAAGGTACCTCTGTCCCCCTCAGATTCACCCAATGGGCCTCTAACACGGAGTCGCTAGATTAGAAGAGCCAATGTGTAAAATACAAGGGGTGCAGTATTTTTTCATTCATTAATATTTATAGTTTGCCACACGCACAGACCCCACATGGCTTTCTAAAGCAGTACTCAGCTGTCTTGCATGGTGATTTACTATACACGTGCTGCAGTATAAGCAGTGACACAAACATTATACTGAACAGCTTTGCAAATTAGCACAGGAGTTAAAAGTAGGAACAAAAATATATGACACCGCAATCCAGAAGCGAGCCAGCCCACAAGTGTCCTAAAATACCTGTATCCCTCAGGGTGCCTCAGGCAGCCGCTCTAAAGCATCATCATTCCTGGAATTACTGCACTGGAAGGGAGAGGTCTGTGATTCTGGGAAGGATGGCAAAACCATGTCATCACCAGAGCAGGAGGTAGGTTGTACTGTGTGCAGCAAAATATCAACCCCTCCAACTGCAGCAAATTCAGAGAGTATTTGAATCTGTCTTGCCTTGGAGAGGAAACTGGGGTAAAAATCTGCCTGGGGATTGGTCCTGCTTTGAGCAGGGGTTTGGACTAGATGACCTTCTGAGGTCCCTTCCAACCCTGATATTCTATGATTCTAAGTTCTGATTAAAATAAATTCCTATCTTAGTTTAAAAGTTTCCCTGAAGTGTCAGAGTCAGATGTATACTGGGAAATATGGGGCCACTATAGGAATCTCAAAATACACCCCCAAAGTGGAGTGAGGGGAAACCAACTGATTGCACTGCAGATTAAAATGAAGAATTAGTGTTCCTTGCAGGCTTCAGTGTTTATTCCGATGATGGGCCCGATTCTCAGTTCTGGCTGAGAAATACTTGACCCTGCTCAGGAGGGGGTATGTACAGCATTGGCTCTAGGCCACCTTTTTATTTCCCTAGGTGGGGGGAATCCAGTCTAGCCTTTTGGTGCTATTTAGAGCAACCTGGGGGCCATTTTAAATAATGCAGGTTTGATTATGGCCCCAAGAAGTGTTCCATCAGTTTGAACATCCTGGCTATGCCCCCTTTTCCCCCAAGCAGTACTGCAGGGACACAGTGGTACAGGATCTTCTGATGGCTGTGGTAAGTGCTTCACAAGTCCCCATCTCCGAGAATTTACACCAGAAGCTTCAGTCAGTGCAGAGGAAGACATTGCATTTGCTTAAACACATAAGCTATGCCAAGCACATTACATCTGGGCTCAGCATGGTGCTTGAACCTGCTGTTTGCTTTGGAGTGTAATTCAAGGTAATGACTTTAATCTATAAAACCCTACATAGTCCCTCTTGGCTGTCTCAGAGGCTGATCTCTAAAGCTGAGATCAGCACCCTCCTCGCTGTTGAGATCAGCTAAGGAGTTAGCAATTGAGTATCTCAACTCTGGCAGCAGGGTATTTTTGATGGAGGGAATGAAATCCCTTTGTGGGCCCATCAGAGTCGCTGGCTGTTGAACTTTAGGTGACTCAGGCTTACTCCTTCACACTCATGCTCACCAGACAGAGTGTGTGTTGGGAGGTGAAGAACCACTGCTTGGGCAGTAGGGTGGGATGTGGGGTTGAATTGCCTTTTCTTGTAGTTACCACAAAGGAGTTTGTGGATTGCCTGTTGTCAATATCCTATATGTATTTATTATTTAAATTATGTTTTTAGAGGCATACAGGCCCCCAGTGGCTTGAATAGTGGGCCCTGCTAATACTCAGTAATACATCTGTTGGGTAATTGGGCAATTGGGTAATCTGAAATGCTTTTTATTTTTCAGAATGCTTGTTCATCTAATTATACATACTACTTGGACAACTGCCGTGCTAGCAACTCAGACTCAAAACAAACCAGTGAGGTAGGTAAATATTCTTCTCTGTTTCACAGATGGGGAACGGAGGTAAAGTGACTTGATCAAGTCAACATCATCACCACACGAGGGTAGGGCACTGGACTAGAAGTCAGGAGATCTGGGTTTTACACTCAGCTTACCCAAGTACCTGCTGGTATGACAGTGGGTGTGCCACTGATTCCCCTCCCACCCTTGGTCTGTTTCCTCCATTTTGGAAAACACTTGTCAGGACATGGATTCTCTTATTTGATGTGCCCTACCACAATGGGGCTCCGAACCTAGTTACAGATTCTGGGCGCTATTGTAACAAACACTGCCTGCCTCTGTGATTGAATTTAAATATTCCTGGCACTAGATCACATCTCTTCTGCTCTTTAGAATTTTGTCAAAAACTAATGCTAGTGGTAAAGCTATTGAATATGCTATTTATTCCTCAAATGAGAAACAGGAGTGTCACAAATGGAACACATTGCATTTGGCAATCTACTTGTCCTCTATCTTTTTAACGACTTAAGAAGATTGTTAATGTATCAGAACCAAACAGACATTCTACTTGTGTCTGTAATCAGTTGTAAACAGATCTGACAATACTTTATATTACTATATTTTTGATTCTTTCTTTCCCTTCATGCTATTTTGCACTTGGGATATCTGATTATTGTGGGTGGATTTAGCTATTCCCTCCCAATAGTACCTATCATAGGTTGTACTGCTATGATTTTAGATCACTCTTAAAAGAGGAGTCTTAGGGGGGAAAAATCTATTCTGGAAATAGTATCACAGCAGTGTTGACCATAAGCAGTCCCAGAATTATTCGGTTGGTTATTTAATTAGTTCAGCCAAAGGTTGCAGAGTGCACAGAAATCTATCAGGGGAGCTACAGTAATATTTGGAGGTCATTTATTTTACTGCTTTGTCATTAAAATTTTATGTACTCTTTCAATTGATAGGAGCAATATATAACATTTCTGAAAATATAGAAGGAAAAACAAAAAAGTAATATACATGAAATTAACCCCTATCTCTAATTCTCCTAGCACTGTACATGTTCTGTAATAGCATCATCTAACAGTATCCTAGGTCTGGTGTACAGACTACACTTCAATGAATCATGACAAAGTACTTAGATCTAGATATATTTCCTCTATTTATCCCAGTTGGAAAATCTAAATAGAGCTGTTTGAAAGACAGTGAATATATCACGGTTTAATGTATGAAAGACACATTCTTTGTACTTCAAGAGTTTGTCTGACATGCATCTGGTCATTGAGACAAATGACTGAGGTGAACCAAGCGAATGCATGTGTGTGTCTGAAAGTGTGTTGCAGCCAACTTTAGCCTGAAGTCTCTTTCCCCTTGAACACCCACCAGCATGTATAGCCAGTCCTGGCACTTTGTCTAAAATATATAAGTTACTATATTTTGATCGGAGATGGACATGAGACAGGTACTATACCAACTATTCAGATATATAGCTGCTAATCTAGGGTCTGATCCAGGCAAAGACTCATGGACTTCAGGGGGACTTGGATCAGATCTCTGCTTAGGGGTTCTATAAAAAGTAGCCAGCCAGTGAGACAGCGGCATAGACAACTGCAGCGGCACAGGAGCCAGCAAACAGAGCTGTAAACAGGGGAGTTTCAGTGGGAGTTTGCAAGGGGAGTTTGTGGGGAAGACTAAGAGAGCTAGGCAGAGGAATAGACAGGCTAGTGAAGGGAGTGGGTGGTGGTCTGCCAGTGTTCTGGTGCCCATTGGGGGTTTGTTTTGCTGTGGGTGGTAGTGGTTTGGTTTGTGGGAAGGCTATGACCGATACAGAGGCAGCAGTGGAAGACACAATGAAGATGATTGGATGTGGAAGCTGCAGCATGTACATGATCCTGGAAGGGGTACCTGATAAGAGTTTCGTCTGCATGAAGTGCCGCCTGATAAAGCTAATGGAAGAAAAGATCCGAGGACTGGAGATGCAGGTGGAAACTCTGGTTGAGTTTAGAAGGAGGTTTGAGCAGATGATGGAGCAAAGACATGAGTAGGCTGAAGAGATAAGCTCAGACTTGCAGATGGAAGCAGGACCAAAGAACTCTGAGGGGAGACTGCTGGGTGAGGAAAGTGGACAGTGGAAGCATGTGACTAGGAGAACCAGGCAGAGGAAAAGATAGACTTGTGAAGGAGAAATAGAGCTCAGGAACAGGTTTGCGGAGTTGGAAAATAAAGAAGGGGCACAGCAAGTGGTCGCTGAAGGTGAGAGGGCAAGGAAGAAGAGAAGAGCAGCTAGTCCTATAGGAAGAGGGGAAGAGTTACTGGAGATAACACCACCAAATATGAGCCCCAGGAGGATACAGGATGGGTTGCAGAGGATTGTAAGGGACAATAGGAATCGAGAGGACTTGCAGCCAGAGGGAACAGGGGATAGACCAGAGAATTGCACCATCACCAGGAAAAGGCAGGTCTACATGATTGGGGACTCCTTACTGAGAAGAATAGACAGGCCTGTAACTAGAGCTGATGCAGAGAACAGAAGGGTGTGCTGTCTGCCGGGTGCTAAGATACGGGATGTGGTGTGTTGACTGAGGCTTGAAAGATCACGACAGGGAACAGGACATCCGTCGATGCCTTCATGTGAATAAATGATTCAGCTAGATCTCACGGAACTCTCAAGGAGACTATGCCAGGCTGGGGAATGCTTAAGGAAATCGAGGCTCGGTTGATCTTCATGGGATCTGCCGTTGCCTGAGAGAAAAGGGCAACAAAGTGTGACAAGATTCTGAGGCATCAACGACTGTTAGGAGTGGTGCTATAAAGGAGGGCTTTGAGAGTATTCATCGGAGAGGACTGTTCTCTTGGATGGACTCACCTGAGTAAGGGAGGAAATGAACTTCTAGAGAAGGTGCACAACCGGATTAAGAGTGCTTTCACTCGACTGGAAGCGAGTTGTGGGAATGTCCAGGTAACTCCACACTGAAATTAACTTGAAAGAAGAAACAAAATAAGAAAGGCTACAGCACGGGTAGGAGAATTGGACATAGGATGAAGGTACGTGTAGATACCAAATTCTAATAGGTGGATACGGTTGGTTAGATGTCTTACCTAATGAGTAGAATGTCAGTGAAGCCAAATGGCAAAAATTAAGACTTTTACACTATGCAGAGCCGATAGGTAACAATAAGAGGAACTAAGCTACGGTGCCGGAAGTGAACCAGATATATACCAGAAATGTGGATAGTCGTCGATTGAGTAACAGAGTGAGGTATTCGTAAGCTGTCTGTTTAGGAAAGATAGAAC
>NC_133787.1:11689232-11890179 GCF_003597395.2 Chelonoidis abingdonii | reverse complement strand
CTCTGCACCTTGAGGTCTTTAAACCACAATTTGAGGACTTCAATAACTCAGCCATAGGTTAGGGGTTTGTTACAGGAGTGGGTGGGTGAGATTCTGTGGCCTGAGTTGTGTAGGAGGTCAGACTAGATGATCATAACGGTCCCTTCTGACCTTTGAGTCTATGGCTTGCTTGGGGGAACAATCTCAGTAAAGAGAATGGAAGACATGAGATATCATCTTGTCCATTAGAACCACTTTATTTTCAGTTGGTTGACTGCAATAGCCTTTGGAGATGTTAGCACACTGTTCAGCTCCGTGGTATTTAAATATTTGTGATTTTTCTTTTTAAAAAGTTACTCAAGAGCAAAGAACACGTATAAGGCAGTTAACAAGATGCACCAGAATGGACAAATAAGAATTCATTTTTTGGTTACAATTGTTGTGTTAGCAGCAGAAGAAAGAATGGTCAGGTGATAGCCTGAGATATTGGGCAACTGTATTACATTCCCTGCTCTGCCACAGACTTCCCATGTGACCTTGAGGAAGTGACTTAAGCCCAGATCCACTTACCTTTGTGTTTAAGATCCTTACTTCCACTGAAATCAACCTTTGTGAATCTGGGGCTTAGGCTCTCAGCGTCACTTCCCCACCTGTAAAATGAGGATAGTAGCACGTCCCTACCTCACAGGGGTTTTATGAAGATAACTACATTGAAGAATGCGAGGTGCTTACACACAGCAGTAATGGGAGGTATGTAAGTAGTTATGATAGATAGCAGAACACATTCCAACAATTCTGTGGAAACTACTCAGCACCTATGCTGGTTTAGACCAGTTGAGGATATGTCCCACAGTGTCTTTGTTAGTGCAATAACTCACATACTCTTTAGGAAACCTGACAATAGGTTTGAGGAATAAAGAGAACTACTTTTTTTGTACAGGCATTTCCCCACATAGCAAGTGCCTGCAAATCAGGTGAAAATAATTGACAGAAAATACAAAGTTTAAAACTCAGAACACCATTGCCCAAAAGATACAGCAGGAGGCCCTGGGTACATTGATGGTAGTGCTCAAAGAAGGCAAAAATAGAGAGCTGTAGGAAAAAAAGGGACAGGACCCCATTTAAGTTCAATTTTTTTTGTGTCTTGATGCAATCTCATAAGGTTCAGTCAGTTCATTGCAATACTCCTTATCTGACCTGCAGGACTTGAGGCACTGCAATCATACAGTTTTTTATTAAAAGTTTCCTGTGAATATAACTTAGCTAACCATTCCCTTGATTTTAAGTACTAATATCCACTTCTTCCAATAAAGGAGATATTTACTAGTGAAGATGTTGGCATAAGAAAGAAACATATACAGGAAGAGAAACATCTTTCTTCCATGTACCTATGTGTTCTTGCATATGCACTCATTTATCTATTTCTAACCATTTAGAATTGTAAGTACAAACTTCTGTCTTTGTCTAGTTGGAGGGACTGGTTTATCTCTGATCCTGACCCTTTAATTTGTCATTTAGCCAGAAACCCCTCAGTGAGAATGTTTCTGGCACTCCAAGGCTGCAGTTAACTTAATAAGGAATGTAAGCACAGTTAGATAAATTAATTTCAAGGTCAAGTACGCTGACAATGGAAAATGGATGCAAGTGGCAGGTAATAGAAGAAAATTCTTGTGCATACTGATATACTGTTAAAGGCAGATGTTACTAGATAATTTAATCTGAAATGTAACTGATGTTTTGGGTTGACCTTTTCCATTAAAAGAACTGTAGTAGATGCAAAAAAAATAAATCAAAGATTATTCAAAGAATTAAGATATGAAAAGCATGTTAGATCACTAAACTCCAATTAGTTAAATTAAATTGTATACCATTATCTACCTGTAGCTTTATTGTTAGCCAGCATTAGCACTCAGCTCAAGCAATAATAAAATTAGAGAATAACACTTTAATTGAATTGCACTTAAAAGGATCACGCTGACAAATGTGATTGTATCTGGCTGTAATGCACACCTTTTCCAATGATCATTAAATCCAATGAAATGAAAGTCACAGGATCTTGACAGCTTTTTGAAATAATCTGTGAGCCATGCTGCATTTAGGAGTACCAAATCAATTTACAGACGCCTCATTAGGGCTCTGTGGCTAAAGAATACTTAAAAATCAAAACAAATTACAACACTTTATGGATAACTAGCTAATCATATCGATACAACAAGGAGGTATTGTGTTGCAACAATTCATTTCCTTTGCAAGAAGTGATTGCCATGGATAATTTTGGGATTGTTGTTCATAACTGTGGATCATCTAACCCTAATGTCAAAGCTTTTCTATCACTGTTCATAATAAACATTTCCTATGCTATGGTCTGCACTGTATCTGAGATATAATACCAGACTCTATGCATGCTTGTGTGTTAATTATGTGTGAGCATCTTCCTCTGTTTTCTGTGTCTTCCTCGAGTATACAGAAACAACGATGTGTGACTATGGGAACAAATTAGATATTACTAGATACCAATGTGAACATTTTTTGGCAATTTTTGTTTCCCCATGAGTAAGTACTTTGTTACTAGATTATTTTACAGCCAATAACTCACTCTCCCTCTCCTTTACCTTCTGTGGCTGTTTCCTTTTTATATGGCAGCTAATACAAAATAGTGTACCTTGATGTAATGCTTACACATAAGCAATTTGAGCTGGGTAATTTAGCAGATTAATGAGAGCAGAAAACAGGCATTTAAAACCAAGCCATATCTGTGGCATGCATTCTTGATCTACTTAGTCATCATGGGACTTGGCCAGTCACCTTTTCCAATATACTCTTTCCAATCACATGATAAATCATGCTTGCTCAATTTTTTCTTTTTAAAATGTTTCCCCTCAACCTTACTCGATAAAATGCCCTGGGCATGAGATGGAGGACACAGAACCAGGACTTGGCTCCTTTCCTCCAAGATGTGCACTATATTTAGTTACTTATTCTTGCAGTTGACTAACATTCCCTTAGCTTCAAGCTCATGGGAGGCTGTCATGTTGTGACTGCAAATCCCAACAAAACATAAAACAAGGTATAACGTTGAAGACCCGTTACACAATGCCCTTCCCTTTCTCCCTGAAGCACTATTAGCATGGGCCACTAACAGATCAAAGAGGACAATCTGAAATGCAGTTGTGAAACAGCATAAAATACACCACCAATATGTTAAATAGAATGTATAATGTAGTGGTTTAGCTATCTGAAGCAATATGACTTTCATAAATACATGCTAGTTCCTCTGTTCTCCTGCTGCATGAGGAACAGAGTGAGATTCAGGACAACATGGATTTCTATACAGCATGGAACACTGAAAAGATTTTGTTGAAAATGCTTGCTCTACATACACAGAGTGGCTGTTACATGAGAAACACATTGCTGGGCTTTGAGACCATACAGAGCCCAGAATCATTTGAGAAGGAGTGAGAAGAGTCCATGATTCTCCTATTTATACTGATTTCATACCATTTGAACTTACTATTTACTTAATTATTTGTTTTGTGGTCCATACCTCGTCATGGGCCAGGATCCCATTGTGCCAGGCACTGTACAGACACAGAATGAAGAGATGGACCCCTGCCACAAACAGCTTAAGACTAAGTATTTTGGTATCAGTGGAATTACTCTCAATTTACTCTATTGTAAGTTTGAGGAAAATTGGGCCCACAGGATGTAGTCCAGGAAATTAGTGCCCTTTACTTATCATGTATGTTAAAATATTAATTGATAACTCCTTTGCATAGATGTGCTGTATTCTATTTCCTTTTTAAAGGATCACTACCCCCTTATTAGATTTTACAAGCCAAGGGGTAATTGTAATATGCTGGGACAGATTCACCATGTTGTTCCCCCCCCAGTTTTATGGTTGTTTAACCCCATTTATTTAAGGGAGTGGTGAATCAGGTCCAAAGCATTCACTTGGCAGCTGGCTGTCTATGGAAGTCGTATTCTCAATCCTGCAGACACTTGTGACCAAGTGTAGCATTAATTACTGTAAGTAATCTCACTGATTCAGGCTTCTGTGGGACTCCTTGTAGTAAGTACTATGCTCAACTACAAGTGCTTGCATAGCCTTCATCATTGCAAATTCAGGCCCTGGTTCTTTTCTTACACTAGTGTCAATCAAGACTAACCATTGGCTTCAGTGGAGTTACTCTGGTATAAGAGAGACCAGAATCAAGGTCTAGAGGCTTTTTCACTGACTTTAGTGGGTTTTGATCAGGCCCTGAGCACATGCCAGATATAGGGTCTGATTCTCGCCTGCATTGCACCTTGCGTAGTTCTCTACACTCATACAAAGGAGATGTTAAATACTCCCACTGGCACCATGAGAAAAAGAATAAAACCTGACATCAGAATTCTCATATTGCACAGGCATCCATTCATAGGCTAAATCAGGGGTCGGCAACCTTTCAGAAGTGGTGTGCCGAGTCTTCATTTATTCACTCTAATTTAAGATTTCACGTGCCAGTAATACATTTTAATGTTTTTAGAAGGCCTCTTTCTATAAGTCTATAATATATAACTAAACTACTGTTGTATGTAAAGTAAATAAGGTTTTTAAAATGTTTAAGAAGCTTCATTTAAAATTAAATTAAAATGCAGAGCCCCCCAGACCGGTGGCCAGGACCTGGGCAGTGACAGTGCCACTGAAAATCAGCTCATGCTCTGCCTTCAGCACACGTGCCATAGGTTACCCACCCCTGGGCTAAATGCAAGGCAGTGAAGCAGGGGAGAATCAGCTAAGTCGACAGTGTATGGGGGAATCCAGAGAGGAAAAAACATTTTTCTCACAAGATTAAGAACTATCTATAGTGCCCAAATAGATGATGATCTAGATCCATCTCACACACATTTCTTTTAGGAGAACTTCCTCAGTGACAGTCTCTAATGGGATGTCTACACTGTGTTAAAAACTCCATAGCACTGTTTGGATTCTGGTTAGAGTCTGGGCTCCTGGACCCACCTCCTTTTCTGAGGTTCAGAGCCTGAACATCTACACTGCTATTTGATAGCCCCACAGCCCAAGCCCCACGACACCGAGTCAGTTGATCCCGGCCAGTCGTGGCTGTGCTGTGGGTCTTTATACCATTAGGCTACCTCTACACAAAGAGCAGGGGTGCGATTCCCCAGCTCACATGTACATATTCATTCTAGCTCTCGTCAACCTAACACTAGTATAAATGGCAACGTAGCCACAATAATATGCATAGCAGCAGCTGAGCTGCGCCAGGTAGGAATTGGCCTGTGAGGAGTATGCATTTGGCATGGCTCAGCTGTGCCTCTGCTGCCACTAACTGCTGCCACTTATACTTGCATAAGTTGGATAAGATTTAGTATGAGTGTGTATACACGAGCAGGGGAAATCACATCCCTTGCGAGGGTGTACACACACTCATTCTAGGGGAATGTTGCACTGAGGCCTTGCTAATTAACAGAGGTGGATTTGTCTTTTTAAAAACATCCATTTCCTTGTTCCCCTCAAAGGAAGGATATTGTCATTCTTATAAATCACTTGAAAAAAAATTGTTTGCCCCCTTCTTGGGACTGGAAAAGCATTTGGGGAAAAGAACAAAGAAAATATGACTGGTTTTCAAGTGTCCATCTCCCTCTTGTGATTTGGAGCATTCACTGCACAATCCTGCAGTTAATTAAAACAAACAAACAAACAAAACATTTGTGGATCCCCTTCAGGGAAAGTAATTAATGTGTATGGGCAGTGACTTTCCTTTTACCAAGAAGTTTCATAGGGGTACTTGTGTTTTGAGCCAAAATACACATGTACACATTAGACTGCAATCGCTTAGTAAGAGGCCACTAAGTAACTGATACATGTTTTGAATGTATTCTGTCTATATTCCAGTCTCCACACTAAATAAAGAATGATGAATAAGTTATACCCTTCAGGGAAGTTTAGTAAGGAAATAAATATACTAGGAAATTTTCTGCCACAGGGTTATTTCAGGTCACCAAATTCTGTCCTCAGATAAGAATGCCTCTTCTCCCATTGAAGTAAATGGCAAAACTGCCACTAACTTTAATGAAAACAGCATCAAACCCTTTGAGTTCAGTGAGCGGGTATAGCTGAGAACAGAATTGGCCTATAGTGCATGTATATATAATGCTTATAGCCACCATGAGCTGTTTTTCTCTATAGAAGGAAACTAAGGCCTTGGCTATACTTGGAAGTCAGTCATTTTCTATATAGGCCTGGTCTGTGATTGGGATAGCCCTGATTCAGCAATCAGTGACCAGCAAGCAATACAGCACCTTGAAACTAGGGTAAACTTAATTGATGTAAATCATAGTTTTTCATGTCTATGCTTCGAGTTTGCACCAGCACAGCCACACCAGCTGCTGGACAATGACTGCTGAATCAGGGATAATCCCAAGCATAGACAAAGTCTATATAGAAAATGACTGAATCTCAAGTATACTCAAAGCCTTAGTTTTCTTTTGTAGAGGAGAAAAAAGCTTGTATGGATATAAACATTATATAAATATGCTGTGGGCCCAGTCTCTATATAGTCACTTAAATAGTCAGTATTTCCCAAACCCAGATGTTCAAACCCTTAAAACTCAGGAGACTTAAAAATGCATTTTGATTTTTCTTTGTATTGTTTTTTAAGCGCTTAGGTCACATATTGAAGGTTGTCTTTGCAGCCATGAGATCTAGAAATCTACTTTCCTTTTAAATGAAAAATGAGATTCTCAGATAATCACATGATTCTAGAAGCTGGGTCTTTAAAGACACCTAATATCATAATACTCAGTAACAACTGCAAGAGCTGGCAACAGTGAATATACTTGAAATACAATCTACAGCCAAATCCTGTGCATGACTCTTACTGATTTCAATAGGGAGCATGGATGCATGGCTAAGGCAAAAAAATTAGACCAAGAAAGTCACGCCTGTCAGTAACAAAATGCATGGGCATTCCTTATATCTCATTTCTTTCTTGGGATTTGTTTAGGCTAGAACAATTTTCAGTGCTAAGTGCCATTTTAACCTCCTTCTGGACTTCTAATATACTGCAGCCATGCAGTGAATTGCTCCAAACTGTTTATAAGCATGCAATAAATCATACTACGACTATGTCTACACTACCACATATGTCACTTGGGGGTATGAATAAGCCAACCCCGAGTGACATGAGTTATACCAACCTAAACACTAACGGGGACAGTGCTATGTTGGTGGGAAAGCTTCTCCTGCCACCGCTCATTGTGGGTCAATTCATTAAGTCTGCAGGAGTGCTCTCTCCCATTGGCTGAGAGTTGCTACACTGCACTGCCATAAGCTCTCTAGAACAGTCAGAGCCAAGAAAACCTCAGTATTTCAGGAATGAATATAATTTCAGCCTGAACCGCTTCAGTGCTAATGTGGATGCAGACTAGCTGAAATGGTTCAATTAGTCCTCCTGCTACTGTCCCACAAATTAACCAGCAGCCTTGTAAGATTTCCCAGAAAACACTGCTTCTGGAAACTGAATCATGAACTGTAGAATAGGTACCTAGGGGACATTGCAACTGAATTGATTTAGGACAGCAGTAGGGTAAACAGTGGTTACATTAGATCCAATCAGGAAAGGGGAAGTCTCTCTCACCACACCAGCCAAGGAGAAGAGGGAGTCATAAGAAAAGGTGATAACTCAAGCCAGGAAAAGGGGAAGCTATCCATGAGCAACTCTTGTTCCTCTATTTTAACCTCTGGCAGCAGATGTGACATGGTTTTTAAACTGATTCTGCATGGCTAATACAGAAGGAACCAATCATGTGCATGAACTGATGTAACACAACTGGTTCAATTACAAGAGTTGATGTACATAAGGCCTGGGTGTCACCTCTGTGGGTTTCTCTGCTTTAATATGAACTTCTCTGCCAACTCCAATATTATTTTCAGGAACTCTGGGCTTTTCTGGGGGTAACCACCCTTTCTCTCCCTCCCCTTTCTTCCAAGCAATGCTCTTTGCAAGAGTGAAAGTTCACCATGTCTTTTTCCACATCTTTTACACTGTGATTTTTCTCCTCATGCTTCAGCCGCTACATGCAGCTCATTTTCACCACTTACTAATCTAGTGTGGTTGATTTCAAGGGGCTGACATTTTAAAATTCATATTAGAGGAATTTTAGGTTTACCAGGAGTTACTGAGATGGGTGTCAGTAACAGAAAATAGCAGATGTCAGCTATGAATGCAGACTTTCCATCTCTTCTGATTCTTTACTAGAAGTAGTCAAAGATTTTCAGCCAAAAAGTTTCCCTGCCAAAAAAAGCATTGTTTCACCGAAAACTAACACTTCTCCATTTTTGACAGGAATTTCTAAACAAGTTCTGGGTCTGATTCTGTTCAGTATCTTCATCAATGATTTAGATAATGACAGAGAGTACACTTATAAAGTTTGCAGTCAATATCAAGCTTGGAGTTGTTACAGGTGCCTTGGAAGACAGAATTAAAATTCAAAATGACCTGGACAAACTGGAGAAATGGCTTGAAGTAAATAGGATGAAATTCAATAAGGACAAATGCAAAGTACTCCACTTAAGAAGGAACAATCAGACACACACATACAAAATGGGAAATGACTGCTTAGGAAGGAGTACTACAGAAAGGGATCATAGAATATCAGGGTTGGAAGGGACCTCAAGAGGTCATCTAGTCCAACCCCCTGCTCAAAGCAGGACCAATCCCCAACCAAATCATCCCAGCCAGGGCTTTGTCAAACCTGACCTTAAAAACCTCTAAGGAAGGAGATTCCACCACCTCCCTAGGTAACCCATTCCAGTGCTTCACCACCCTCCTAGTGAAAAAGTTTTTCCTAATATCCAACCTAAACCTCCCCCACAACAACTTGAGACCATTACTCCTTGTTCTGTCATCTGGTACCACTGAGAACAGAGATCAAAGATCACAGTGGATCACAAGTTAAATATGAATCAACAGTGTACAACTGATGCAAAAAAACAGAACATCATTCTGGGATGTATTAGCAGGAGTGTTCTAAGCATGACATGAGAAGTAATTATTCTGCTCTACTCTGTGCTGATTAGGCCTCAGCTGGAGTATTGTGTCCAGTTCTGGGTGCCATAAACTGGAGAAAATCCAGAGAAGAGCAACATAAATGATTCAAGGTTTAGAAAACGTGACCTCTGAGGGAAGATTGAAAAAATTGGGTTTGTTTAGTCTGAAGAAGAGAAGACTGAGAGGGAACATAATAACAGTTTTCAAGTACATAAAAGGAAGAGGGAGAAAAATTGTTCTCTTTTACTTCTCGTCCTATCCTCAGATGTTATGGGCTTAAATTGTAGCAAGAGATGTTTAGGCTGAACAAGAGGAAAAACTTCCTAGCTGTCAGGCTGTTTAAGCACTGGAATAAATTGCCTAGGGAGGTTGTGGAATCTCCATCATTGGAGATTTGTAGAAGCAGGTTAGACAAACACCTGTCAGGGAATGTCTAGATAATACTTAGTCCTGCCTTGAGTGCAGGGAACTGGATTAGAAGACCTTTAGAGGTCCAGTCCCACACTTCTAGGAAAATTTGAAAGCCAAAATAATTTCAAAATTGTTCTTCCTGGCTTTTCCTCTTCTTTCCTTTTTTGCCACTGAGTGCAATAGAACACACACAAAAATTCCCTTTCCCCCTCCCCTTTTCCACTCTAACTTTTCAAAACGTTCACCACTTAGGAAAAGTTCTTTTTCTAACACTGAATTGTAAGCATCAAAATTCTGAATTTTGTCCACAACAAGTTTCCATTTTTCAATCTGCTCCATGGAATAGCCATTGGAAAATATGGCTATTCAACATTACTCTGAAGGTATTCTTTCATATAATGATGCAGGAATAACGCTAGCAAGAGATTTCTGATGATCAATTTACAGCTCACACGTGAATCCAAATCACATTGAGGACCAGATCCTGCATATTGTTCATGAATTTATCTAGTTCATGGAGGTTAAGTCCATT
Organism: Chelonoidis abingdonii; assembly: GCF_003597395.2. Classification (NCBI taxonomy): domain Eukaryota; kingdom Metazoa; phylum Chordata; order Testudines; family Testudinidae; genus Chelonoidis; species Chelonoidis abingdonii. The sequence goes on along the minus strand of NC_133787.1, from coordinate 11,880,204 downwards.
AATGGCTATTAGCCAGGATGGGAAAGGAATGGTGTCCCTAGCCTCTGTTTGTCAGAGGGTGGAGATAGATGGCAGGAGAGAGATCACTTGATCATTACCTCTGGGGCACTTGGCATTGGTCACTGTTGGCAGACAGGATACTGGGCTGGATGGACCTTTAGTCTGACCCAATATGGCCATTCTTATGTTCTTATCCACCAAATCAATTTCAGTCTGATCATTCAATGAAACCAGGAGCAGATCTCTCATTTGTTAAGCAGTAATTTCTGTTTTAGCAGCTATTTATTCATTATATAAGTACAGTCTGGGTTAGACTAATAAATGACCATTAACTATGTCACTTTGTTTCGAAAGGGAAAGAATCAGATGGACTGATTAATGACTTCAGAATCTGGAGTGTTGCAAAACTTACCTTTACAAGTTATAGGGAGATGTTATAACAGTGATCTAGAAAAGCGGTTATCACTGTGATATAGATGCAGTGTTTCAGGAAGCAGACAAATTAGTTATAGTATATATTTTGGAGTTATGAAAGAACCACATGTAAAATTGATTGATGAATATTTGTACTCTCCAGTTTAATGCAAGTGGGGAGGAAGGGTGGGGGTGTAAATGAAACCAGTCAGGAATGGAGGCAACCAGTACTTCATTTCATTTCCACCACAGAAATGGGGCCTGAAGACTTCTGACTGGTGACAGAGCAAATATACATTCTGCCAGTTTAAGTGGTGGGGTCTCTTTAAGAGGAGGTAAGAAATGGAGCGATTGCTGGCTGTGGATGTTAGAAGACCTGCTTAAAACACAGGGAAGTAAGTGGCCTGAAATAACTAGATCATCTATACTTTAATTAGTCAATAAAAATCTAGATCCAGAGTGTGTCTACCTGTCTGAGTAGCCGATGAAATGTACTGAGGCTGAAGGAATCCAATAAAACCACAAAATTACTGGTGAAAGGGGCATAACTCACAGAGACATGAATGCTGAAGTCAATGAGTATGAGAAGCCTCCAGGGGCTCAAATAGGCTGTAAAGAGGAGATTAGTAAAGTCAGTAAAAGAAGGGGGGAAAAACATGATCTGTAGAGGACAGCAAAGCATTACTGCTGTGACAGTGTAAAGGAGGGTCACAGAGCAAGTGTCTGAATAAAGGGTAATAACCATGATGCCCCATAAGATCTCCAGGGAGAAAAGCAGCTATATTTTGGTGGCAATTAGGATAGAGTGATATGGGAGGAAAAAGCTGATATCTCCAGCTCGCTGGTAATCTTTACCTGCTGATTTGGCAACATAGGCCGATTGTAATACTTCTCCTTTCCTACTAAAGATAGCTAGTCTCCCGGTTCGGATTCAGATTCTTTCCACTGCTCAGCTAGTAAGCCTGAAGCAGATAGCTATCAGCAGCCAATGTGGAGTTCCGTGATCACAGGGCTTGCAAGAGCTCTGCTTTATTCCATGCAGGGGTGGCTGCAGGCCCCAGCACGCCAAGCATGTGCTTGGGCAGCATGCCACGGGGGGCGCTCTGCCAGTCGCCGGGAGGGCGGCAGGCAGGATGCCTTCGGTGGCTTGCCTGCGGAGGGTCCGCTGGTCCCACGTGGCTCCAGTGGATCTCCAGCAGGCTTCACCGAAGCTGCGGGACCAGTGGGAGGTTGACCGGAGCCGTGGGACCTGCGACCGGCAGAGCGCCCCCCCTGTGGCATGCCGCCGTGCTTGAGGCGGCGAAATGTCTAGAGCCGCCCCTGATTCCGTGTCTGGCTCCAACTAGCTGAGCATGACAATAGCAAGGGCTTCACAGTACCCTGTCCACATGCTTTCCGGGAAGCTCAGCCCTTAAAGGAATAGTTCCCAATACCACAACCAAATTCCACTCACTACCTTCTGGCAAGCAGCCCGACTGAAGGTTGTCTGTAAGCAGGATTTGGGCCCAGAAATTCAAACAGAACAATATTTTAGGACACAGAGGAGTTTTGCACTTTCTGCTGATGATCCATAGGGCCCAAGGGTGAATTGGGAAAATAGTTGATGGGCCCATTTTATGTTGCTGTAACAGAGAGACTGATTGAGAAAACCCAGATGGGGAAGCATGAAATCTAAGATTCTGACCCTGCAAGCTGCTCTGTGAAGGCACAGGGGTCCTCCCACATGGAGCTGCTTGTTGGATCAGGATCTGATACAGCAAAAGCAGCTGCAAAGCTGGACAGTTCAAGAGGAAGGTAAACGAATGGCTCCAGTATCTAAGTGAGTGAGTGACAGGAAACCGAAAGAAAAGGTGGATTCATAAAAAAAAGGCAATTCAGCAAAAAACATGTAAATAGTCTCAGCTGCAACAACTAACACATGCCACCAGTTCACAGCTGGATTTTGGGAGCCTTTTGCAGTGCACAGTATCAACTTTATTGAACACTGATTTATGAACAATGCTGCACATTCTTATGTGCCAGTAGCTGGTGCTCTTCAGTGCAACTAAACACCTGCGTAGCCACAGAGAGATAGGTAGGGTTGCCAGCTTTGGTTGGATAAATTCCTGGAGATTTCATCACATGACATAATCTTTAATTAAAGATTAATCTTTAATTCCTGGAGACTCCAGGACAATCCTGGAGAGCTGGCAACCTTATACACAGGGAGGGTGAGGTCATATATTTTAGTGGACCCAAGCTCTGTTGGTGAAAGAGAGGTATTGAGTGGAAATGAAGTTTGTCTCTTTCACCAACGGAAGTAGGTCCAATAATAATAATAACTTTTCACTCACCTTATCTCTCTAGTACCCTTGGACCAACACAGATACAGTAACACTAGTTATACACAGACAGAGCTCTCTTTTACATAGTGCTCCCATAGTACCACACCCTTGTTTCTGAGCCAACGTAATTTTATTTAACTGATGTAACTAATTTTGTATTCTCTTGGAAATGCATGAAGAAATTAAGTAGTTCTGATCAACACGAATCTGTGTGGAAATTAATCAATACTTTTTATTGAATGTAAAGCCTGGGGTTCAATAATGTTCCCATCTCACTTGTTACAAGGGAAAGGGGGTGAAAACCAGTACTCTGTCCCAGTTCAACTGTGGTGTCTTGCATTCAGCAGTAGAGACATTTAGAAGGTGAGAATGCCATGATGGCTAAAGTTCACCTCTGCATTCTTCCACTCCTGCTGTGTACATCTCTCTGCAGGGTCATTCCTTGCATAACAGCCCCTGCATCAGCTCTAAGTGTTAGGAGGATCACACGTACCCTGCCTGGGCTGGCTCCACCAGCTTTAGGGCTAGATTCTGCACAAGCATCTGCATCTCATTTTTCTTTAAAAGAAAAATTTAGATTCTACAGAATCTGAATGTTCCACAAAAATACATCAAACAGGCTTGATATGGCCAAAGCCTAGGTGTCTGATACCACTGCTTTGCATGCTCCCCAGCAAACAGTCAGACCTGTCATGTGTTCCACAACCCACAGATGCATCTGACGAAGTGGGTATTCACCCACGAAAGCTCATGCTCCAAAACGTCTGTTAGTCTATAAGGTGCCACAGGATTCTTTGCTGCTAACTCACACAATGGTTGTTGAGAGACAAAGAGAGAGGAGCTCCCACATTATGGTTAGTAGACAATGGCTAAGGGATCATTAGTTCTAGACTCTCTAAATGACTGATAGACTGAGTCAGGAAACCATGAGTTCTAGACTTGCCCTCTTCCACAGACTGCTGCTAGTACTTCTGGAGCTCATAATGCCAGCTTTATACCCATACCTAGAAATAAAGCTCAGGTCCGTAATACGATAGACTCAAGCATCATCCCCTTAGCTACTCCTGTAGATCAAGTGGTAGAACTTGTGATATGGATCTGAAAGTCCAATGTTCAAACCCTACTGGTGGTGACCTATGTAGGAAAAAAACTGTACATAATCCGGTAGTTATGCAAGATAGTCCACATAAGATATCACAAGTAACTGCACAAAACTTGGCAGCTATGGACCATGCTGTAGCAAACCTTTTAGAAAAATAAAGTTACTAATTAGATTTAAAAGGCCAAACCCACAAAATTATATACTAGAATATGGATCTACTTACTTGTAAACAGTTAAAAGCACCCCCTGAGCATCCATGTCCTTCAACATAAATTTAGTCTCTTGGGTTAGTTTTGTCTGTCAGCATAATTCAATGCATTGGATATGCTCATGAAAGTTCCTTGAAACTCAAAGTTTAACGTTTCTGTAAATTTTATCCAAAGATAGTCCTGAATCAAAATCTTTGAATTTTGGGAGGTCTGGATTGGGATCCCAACTTGGTCTTCTCTAGTTCCGCCAACTTAAAGCTAACAATTTGTTTCCTAGGGTTAATGGGGGAAGGGGCTCACCCTTGTGTTTCAGGGTCAATTCATCCCATACTCCACACTGAACTCCCTGAAACTCCTCTCTCAAGTAGACTAGGGTTCCCCTCCTTCCCACTGGAAACTTCATATGGTGGCAGAGATAGATGCCAAGAGTTTACAACTTCATCTCCAACTCCATTCAAGACCTCCCATACCCCTTAAACAATGACACTGCAGTTTCAAGTGGAACTTTGAGTAAAGCATCATTTGGTTCACTGATTAATAGTTTGAGGAGTCCCATGTTTCAGGAACAGTAAGTATGCTAGGAATTTATAGTTCATTGATAATACACTGAAACCAACCAGTATTCAAGATTTAGTGCTAACAGCTTCATAACTTTTCCTTTATTTCTTAAAGCACAAATCAAGTTTTCCCTACACAGCTTCTGAAGCAGTTTTTTCCATATCTGCTACCTACAACTCTCTTACCAGCAGATTTCAGGCTAGATTTTCTGCTGCACCCAGAACTCTACCAGCCTCTGCAGTGTGTTTTAAAAAAGCAAACACACATTAAATGGAAGTGTGCCAAATGTGCATGCCAAAGATCTGACCCTCCACCCAGTGAAGTTTAAGGGATTTGTGCCTCTGACGTGAATGGTTGAAGGATTTGATCCCTATGTGCCTCACCATTAATACAGGATCTTGAGCCTGAATCACGAAGTCTTTATTTGTACTCAAGCAAAATTTTCATTGACATCTATGCAGATGATCAACATAATTAAGGACTTCAGGATTTAGTTTTTATTTTTATACACAATTACTGTACTCTGCCACCCTGCCACCATCATTTTTCCTTTTCTAACATGCACCTGACTACAAGACATGAAATTCCTCATCTGCTAAGTAGAGCCTAACAGACTGTACTGTGTGCATTTGCTTGATGCAGAATGATTTTGAAATGTAGATTCTTTATTTGATCACCGAAACACTGCAACTATCACGTGGTGCAGACTCCTTTTGTTTTTACAAAGCTAATTTATTACAGGGAGAGTTTTAAAAAGGCTTTGTGTGTGTTTAGATTATTTTCCAGCTTTCTATAGAAATGGCCAGATTTTTGGATGGTGTAAATCAACAGAGCTCCATTGACTTCAAAGTTTAAAAAATTAGCAGTGTGTACAAAATCCAAGCATATATGAGGTTTAAATGGCTCCCTTATGCGGAGGATATTTATGCAACTAACAGACACAGGCTACAGATCTTGATATCCATGGTTTGGTTGACACTCGGTTGTTGTACCAGTATAATTATGTCAGTTATGGGTGTAATTTTTTTTGAATCCCAATAGGTATACTGGTACAATCTCTTCCCTTACGGGGATAAGTTATATTGGTCTAAGAAGGTTTATAGTAGCATAACTGTGTCCACTAACTATGCAGGTATTGTTACAGTGGTATAACTTTTGTGTTTTGACATTATGAGCTAGGAGTGAGATTCCCTTGGAGCGGACACACACTCACACTAGCTTGACAAGAGCTAGCAGGAGTATAAAATAGCAGTGTAGCTGCAGTAGCATGAGTAGCCGCAGCAAAGGCACAGCTCAACCATGTCAAGTGCATTCCATCTGTTTCCAGTGTGTCTGTACTCAGCATGGATCAGCCATGCCTCCATTACTGCTACCCTGCTATCTATACTTGCACTAGGCTGATGAGAGCTAGCACAAGTATGTGTACACACCCCTAGCTTGTAGCAAGTCCCCTTCTCTTTGGCTGCACTACTGACATGCTAGCATCACAGTACTCTTTCAACTGTGTATTAAATGGTTCAATGCCACTAAGGGAGTCCAACTGTGATTCCCTCCCTGAGGCTAAGGAATAAGTCCCACTACTCAATTGCAATGCAGATGCTATAATAGCGCTCAACATTATACAAACTTGCAGATTAGATGACATTAGAGTGTTCATTTCCAATTATAGGAGCCACTGGGAATTATAGGAACAAGTTATACGAAGTACATTATTGATCCCAACTTTGCGCCTAATACATAGCAAGTGCCATAACTGAAGTTAACACTTCCAACATTGAAGGTAAGTTTGAGACCAGGATTGGGCAGACCACTTTGGGAAAAACCAGAACTCCAACAAACCTTCCTTCTTTATTTTGAAATGAGCTCAATCCAATTTTTTTGTATGGTTCGGAAACATAATTGATCAGTAGACTTTGTACCTCTATAGTGTCTTCAATAGAGAATTTCAGAGCACTCTGCAAACATTCACGAACTACACCACACATATGCCTTGTGAGGCAGGTAAATATTGTTATCCCACTTAAAAAAAAAAGTGAGACAGAAGGAGAAATTGAAGTATGGTGAAATCTAGTGACTTACCTAAAGTAACATAGAAAATCTGTCAAAAGTCAGGAAAAAGAACCCAAATCTCTTGACACAGGCTGGTGTGTTAGTCACAGGACCATCCTTCTTCCTTGTCATATTAGGCTGCAGTTTATTTCCAACTGGCATCATAGATAGATGTGACAAAATACCAGGAGCTAATGTTTTGAACTGAAACTGAATTTTTTGGTTTTTCTTGCTTCAGTGAAACACCAAAAGTGTTTTGTTCAGGTCAAACAAATCAATATTTTCAAAACAAAACATTGATACAAACAGTTTGGACTTCTTTATATGGCCAAAACTATTCACCTCAATCAAAATTCACAAACAATTTCAGTTGCCCCAAAACTGCATTTTTGGTGAATTCCCGAATTGCCAAAAACATTTCACCCAGTTCTACTCAGAAGCTAGATTTTGGTTTCTTTTTGTCGAGTACAAAATGATAATTTGTGAATGGTTGGTTTGGCAACACTGTTAAAGGAGCGAGAGGTCTCTCCTACTGACACCCTTGTGCAAAGCCTGGACACAGCTGTCCCTACTCCACACCAGCCAGCAGAGCAGACCTTCCATAGAGTAGAGAGTCCTGCAGCAAGCATCCAGGCTTCCTGCTTTCTTGGAGTCATTGCCAAATGATATTATTTCCTTTATAACATTTTCAGAAGCCTTATTTTATGTCAGATAGATCAACTGCCTCCTGCAGACTGAATGCCCCATATTTTCCATTACAAATGAGTTAAATTCTCTGTGCAGAGAATCACCAGAAGGTTTATGCACTGAAGTCCTTTAAGACTTGACCCAGAAAGGGCCTCTAGGTGGTTAGGCACCTGCACAGAAAGAATCGAGCAGGTTGCATGACTGGAGCCTAAATCCTTAACTTAAGGCTTAAGTAGTATGCAGGACAACTATTGATCCCCGCCTACAGAAGGGTGAATTTCACCAAATATAATCAACATGTGATCAGATAGCCAACCCCAAGCATTCAAAAATCATGAATCAAAGCACAAAAAAAAATCACGATTAGCTTAAAAGTGACAGCTGAGATTCACCTAACACCTGGACCCCAGAAGCTAGGGTTTTCTGGAAAGAACCAAATTCTGCAAGACTCTTGATAAAACCATGAGAGTTGGCAACCTTACACTACATACAGATTTCCAGCAATACATTAAGAAGGGTGAGTTCTTAATCAGACTTATTACCATATGAAACTATTCCCCCTGAAAATTAAAAATTATTCTCTACAACATATATGGCACATACCTGCACCCATGGTTACTGTTAATTAGTGTATTTATCATTGTGTATATAAACTCCATAAGCAGCCCAGTGCAGATCTTTGGGAAAACAGGGCACCATGATAGCACTGTTGGCTGATTGTCTGTGGGATACTTTTAGACAACTGTTTCAATCACGGATGTTAAATACTGCTTCAAAGCATAATGATATCCAACTGTGAGATAGCTGAGTCAGGTGTATTTAGTAAAGTGCAGAGCACCAAATGCCAACACTAATTACTGCACAGTTGCACTAAGATTAGTGCTGTTTCTGGATATTTAAAAGTGTTTTTAAGAAGCCACTGGATAACTAAAAGAGTTGGACAAAGCAAGATAAGCTATAGCTAAAAGGACATTATATAGAGTCCAACTTGAAATAAGCAAGCAATAAAGGCTGAGGGGTAAAGGGTGTTTTGTAGGATTTGCTTCTCCATTTTTAGGGATCAGCACTGAGATCACCTGGAGCTCTGATTAAACAGCTGAAAAGTTTCATCACTCCCAGGTGTTTTATTGCCACCTGTCAACAGTTGATTATTTCATGCTTGTTTACCCAATCTAATGCAGAGACAGATTAACTCCCTGCTATCTCTGTGAGATGTTCAATATGTTCAAATAGCTCCTACAGCATCTTAGCCTGGGATCCAGATCCATATCTCAACTTCACAGCTAGCTCAAGATGCAACTCTGTCGGAGGGCCCCTGAAATGAGAGGCTCTTAATTACAATATTGTCATCCAGAGCCAAATATTCAAGGGTGGAGCAGTGGCTTTGCCTGCCAAATGCATCCACACCCAGTGACAGAACATGTGACACTGTCCTCAGCTGACCCATAGAATCATAGAATATCAGAGTTGGAAGGGACCTCAGGAGGTCATCTAGTCTAACTCCCTGATCAAAGCAGGACCAACACCAACTAAATCATCCCAGCCAGGGCTTTGTCAAGCCTGACTTTAAAAATCTCTAAGGAAGGAGATTCCACCACTTTCCTAGGTAACCCAAGAAGTAGTTAAGATCCTTTCATGACCTGAGAGGAACGCCCAGCCTGTAGGAGCTACCTGAGGCATCAAGCCTGGGAACAGGTACTTGAAGGGTGGAGCTGGCAGCAGTGCCTCAGGGGTGAAGATGAGGAAAGGATCCTGGGAAGATGTGGAATTTCTTTTAAAGTGCAGAGGAGAGGACTGGGGTTGGAGCACTCTCCTTCTCTTCTCCAGCCCTGGATGCAGGAAGGAGTTTGTCTGCATGGCCATGCTGCTTGGCCTCCTGGTCTCCTCAAGGAAACATGGGAGAAGGGCTGTGGGACAGGCAGATAAGGGCCTCAAGCTGACTCATACAAGAGCTCTCTACTTTGATGTTCCTTTTCCCTGTCCATATGTCTTAGAGCTGACACCATGGCTGTATCTGCTAACACATCAGGCCCTCATACAGCTGCAGCAAGGTCAGGAGAAAGTAAAAAGTGACTTTCTCACTGCCTTTACACCACCTCCTGATATGCACTCTGGGTTAGCTTTTGACAAAGAGCTCAGGCCCCATTTAGACAATGTAATGTGACCCCAGTTCAAGAGAGAAGTTAAGCACAAGCTGAATTGCCATGTGTGTCAGAATAGGACTTGTTGGGTGCTGAACATTTTTGAAAATATGCCTACATTGGTGGGTGCTGGGAACTTGAAAATCTGCTGTTGAGCTCTTTTGAGCATATGGCCCTGTGTGTTGCTTGGCTATATCAAGGCTATGGACTATTGTGTTTGAGGTTCAGTGCAGAATTATTATATTACTACTACAATGGAAAGGATACTTCTTGTATTATACATTTTGGATAAATTTGCCTCTATTGGACATGAATTATTGTAACCAAGATGGACCAAAAGTATCAATCATTCTCCATGTGGGATGTTAAACTTGCTGTTTTTTTCCTTCTAAGCCATGAACAACATAGTGTTTGTTTCAACCTGATTAACTATTGAAATGTTAATCTTGCTCAACAAGCGTTTTGCAAAGTGCGTGTGATGATATGCTGGACATCAGTCAAGTCATGATATATACACACTAAACCTAAAACTTTCCAGTTTCTTTCACTCTCACGGCCTCCTTGAATCACCTTCCTCATCAACAATATTAGAAGAAGCTAGCCATGAAGGAACACAGAGCAGGAAATGTGCTACATTAAAGTGTCCCAGCATTAAAAACAAGGTTCAGCATCACTGCTCCTTCCCACACAGCACTATCCCATTAGTAATACTTTCATTTGATTAGACTGATCCGCTGGCCCCTATTTCCTATTACTTGACCCCAAAACCATTATGTCCTATCGAAAACAATTGGTAATGACAATTTCAGGTTTAATATTTAATACAGTGGTTAAATGCATTTGTACTATTTGTGGGTATGGTTTCCATCGACTAATAAGAGAAGTGGGTTGAAATGCATTTTGGCAACTGTTATGCTATCTGAAAGCTAAGTACCCTGTTAGTTATAATAGCCTTAAACACCTTCAGAAAAATGCCCCCTAGAGCCAATTTGATATTACATTGATTTGTTTACTTATTGCAGTCTCTCTTTTTAGTAGCTTTGGAAAATGCTGTAAGGCAGATGGAGTAAGAGACAAATACGTCCTTAAAGGTCAGCCTAGCATTTGAAAGAAATCCTTTCCCATGATACTTTTGTATAAATGTTCTTGCACAGAGGGGAAACTTTCAAACCCACTGCTTTCCTTCCTGTGTGGCAATGGCAAAGGAGCCTCGTGGAAGCAGCACTGAAGTGAGTGTGCTGAGTGTGACCAGGAAATGGAGCTATGCCCCTCTTGGGCTCATCATCAGGAAGAATTTTGGGCCAAGTTATCTGCTCAGGTAAGTTACTGGACCACAAGTGTTTTCAACAGTTTTGCTTATTTACACCAGCTGAGAATCTGATCCTCTGTTTTTAAACTGATCACGCTCCTCCCCATATAGTGCTAGTTTTCCAGGTGTTTTTTCCATTAACATTCCCAGTTCTGGATGATTATTACTTAGCTTATGTTGGCACCTCACTGTTGCTGGGTATTGGACATGCTTGTTATCAGAGACAGCTCAAAGAGTGGGAGGGGAAAAGAAGGCAGAGAGAAGTGACTTGTCCAGGGGCACACAGCAGGTGAGTGGCAAAGCAGGGAAAAGAACCCAGCTCTCCTGACTCCCAGTCCAGCGCCCTCGATCTCTAGAAATCTGCCTCTCCTAAATATAGACATGGTACATGTTCCACCTATGAGAACATAAGAGCCTGCTCCTGCAATCCTTTGCTCATGTGAATAATGCTTATTCACATTAATGGGATTACTTGTGAGTAAGGACTACTTAAATGAGTCAAGTTGTTCAAGACTGATTCCTAAACATTAGGCTGAATAAGAAATGCACTGCAAGTGCCTGATACCATGACGTGCAGAATGCCCTTTACCTCCATTGAAGTCTGTATAATACACAGCATCAGGCCTTGAATTCTTCTGCACAACACCATTATCTTCAGGCCCCCAATATTGCAAACCTTAGTCACACTGAAATGAATAGGATTATATGAATAAGGCCCTGGATGTGTGCAGTCATGCACTTGAATGGCTGCTAACTCCATCACACTTCAACTGAACCTCTCACCAATAGGAAACAACTCACTACTTTAAATACAACTATCTCTTATGTACCCCTTTGCTGTCAAACACTAGAATGAACGTCCTAAAACAGCTGGTGATCTGAGGGCATCTTCCAGAATCCCAAGTTTAGGAGGGGGAAGAGCTTTTATAACAGGGAAACCTCTGAAGTCATACATAGTAGCGGCAAAGTCAATTTACCAAAAAGGGAAAATAGATTGTTGGGTGGATCCAATGTCCAAAAAGGACTCAACCTTGTTTTGAACTTATTTATTTAGAGGCACAACTGAGAAGCACAACTTACATGTTTCCTTTTATAAATGCCAGCATTTAAACCCTAATTTAGGACTTGAGAAGTGTCACTAGAAATAGAAGGGCTCTAATTTTAGCTAGAGAATAGGTGTAACATGGGCATTGAAAGGCAAAACGTCCACCAGTCTGCCACAAACCTATCCTGTGGGGGGACCTGTAGGAGAGAGGGGTTAGTTCTCCTCCATGCTATTTCAGGGCCTGATTTACACCAGTCACTTACACCACTGTGAAGCAGAAGTAAAATCCTACAAAATCAGCATTCTCCACTCACCAGTAGTAGCATTTAATAGTGGTTTTGCACAGGTGTTTGACAATGGAGAATCAATCTTTTCTACCTCTCCAGAAATCACCAAGCAGGAAAAAGAGAACTTAAATAATTTCTTGCTGTTAAACATGCAGTTTAGGTCAAGGTGGTTTAATCCTAAAATTAGTGCTTTAATATAAGACCAGATTGTGCTACACCTCCATGGAAGGGAAGGAAATGGTGTGAGACACCTTCCCCAACACGTGTACTCTTGTATTTAGAGACAAGCCATCCCTGAGCAATGTGGCAAACCAGGACTGCTCCTTGCAAATGCTCTTAGGTGCTGGCCACTCCAAATAGGGAGGTTTATGGAAACATTCTGCCACCTCCCATGTTGACTTTGCACTGGGACCAAGTGGTAGCACCAGGCACATTTCCTCATATGTGGTGCAGAGCTTCAGAAGGCCAAGTGCAATTCCTCACTACTCCCAAAGGCAGGGCATAACTAAGAGAGACAACAAAACCCACAGGTAAATCAATGCTATGACAGAGATCCAGTCAGGAATTAAAATCTTTAGTAAGTATAAATTTTGAAATCCTCCATTTTAGACCTCTTACCTATTCACAAAGGGTGAAATTCAGCCTGTGCACCACTTAAACCCAGTTTAAGCCCCCAAAATAGGTTTTAAGTGGGACATAAGTGGTGCAGAGGCCTTTATGCTGACCCTCAGCACAGGGGTTAATTTCACCCCAAGAGCTTTTCCAAGAGATAAGGAAATGAACTTTCATGTTCAAAGTGGTTGAGGAAACCAAGAAACAGCAAAAGAATCTGCCTGTTTTCAAAGCATTGTATCTCACCTCTGCACTCAATAAAGAGATGTGTTGTGTTGACGTACTGTAGATTATACCTTAGCCAAATGGTAAAGTTAAAAGGAAACAAGATCCTTTGACACCGTTTTAGACAAACTATAATATGCACTATCATTAAATGAAGTTTACAGAAGGGTTCTATTTACATGTCTGCAGAAAATAGCACAGGGCGCAGGATGCTGATTGCAGTGTAAATGTTAACTGTGGGACTGGACAGCATTTGCTGGAGGTTTTGAAAATCTAATGCAAACAAAAGAAAGAGGAGAAGATGGTCTTATTATCCAAGCATCCAGGCTGTATATTGACTTTTCCTGGAAACAGACAGCCTTCATTATTCAAGAACTTGCCAGTGCTGTGGAAATGGACAGCCCATCAGCAATTTCAGAATTAACTTTGTATTTTCAGGAGTTCATAATATGGCTGTAAAAATTTACCTCACACTGAAACATAACATACAACTGACCTACGGGTAGGGTAGCCCACGGTATATGTTGGCTTATCCCAGCAAGGATCCTTGCAAATGCTTTTGGCATTGGTAGAGTGAGCCAGAAGAAGCAGTCGTAGTGGTGGACCAAGGCTGCAACCTTAAATCCACTTTGGTACCTTGGGGAGGCATCTCTGACCACCATCCTGAGGATGAATCCCCACCCCATATCCTGAACATAGGTAGCTAGCTGGTGCAAGTTGAAAGTAATTCACATCTCATGTCCAGTGTGGGGGAATTTATAGGGCAAGATATCAAATCCATTTAGACAATTTTCTAAAGAACATTCTTTTTTTTTGGCGTGTGAGATGAGGAGGGTGTCCAGGACTTTGTTTTATTGTTTCTAATTTTAATGGTGTTCTTCCTCTTGGAAGATCTTTCACCAGCACTAAACTGAGGTAAGGCACCCAGTAGATACATATGGAGACTAAACTTTGTTGAATTACCGAACAGATACAGCATGGACAATGTTTCTTCCAGCTTCCCCACACCGCCATAGAAATTTGCACCCATGCTGCCCAGGAAGATCATGGATGAGGTGAAAATAGAGTTCAGTCCATTCAAAGTTTGGAAGTTCTGCTGAGATTGCCAACCAATGTACCATATGTAGCTAGGCTGAGACCATCAACTTCTTTTACATACACACCTCTACCTCGATATAACATGACCTGATATAACATGAATTCGGATATACACGGTAAAGCAGTGCTCCAGGAGGGTGGGGCTGCACACTCAGGTGGATCAAAGCAAGTTCGATATAACGCGGTTTGACCTATAATGCGGTAAGATTTTTTAGCTCCCGAGGACAATGTTATATCGAGGTAGAGGTGTATTACCAAGTAACCCTAAAAAGGTAGGGACTTCAGTTTACTACTGACCTGGATTGAATTTGAATCAGTGCCCTAAAAATGGCTCTATTTAGCCATTACAAGAACTGAGAATTTGGCCCTGTGTTTACAAAATGGAAAATTTGCAGGCTTTGAATCAATGGGGTTTTCTAGAAACTCTAACACTAGCTCCAAGTGCCCTACCCATAGGAACCCTAAACCTAGCTCCAAGAACCCTACCCTTAGGAACCCTAACTCTAGAGTGGGTAGCCCTAACCATAGGAACACTAAACCTAGCTCCAAGTGCCCTACCTTTAGGAACCCTAATTCTAGGGCAGGAAGGCCTACCCATAGGAACATTAAACCTAGCTCCAAATGCCCTACCTATAGGAACCCTAACACTAAGGCGGGGCACCCTGCCCATAGGAACCCTAATCCTAACTCCAAGTGCCCTACCAATAGGAACCCTAACCCTACCTCCATGTCCCCTACCCTTAGGAACCCTAAACCTAGGGCAGGAAGCCCGACACATAAGACCCCTAACTCTAGCTCCAAGTGCCCTACCCATTGCAACCCAAACCCTATGGGTAGGTGCCCTACCTATAGGAACCCTAACAGAATCTCCAAGTGCCCTACCCATAGGAACTCTAACCCTAGCTCCAAGTGCCCTACCCTTAGGAACCCTAACCCTAGGGCGTGAAGCTCTACCCATAAGGACCCTAGCGCTAGTTCTAAGTGTCCAACCAATAGGAACCCTAACCCTTGGTCCAAGTACCCTACCCTAAGGAACCCTAACCCTAGGGCGGTTAGCCATACATATAGGAACCCTAACCCTAACTCCATATTCAAGCTCTCTAGCCCTGTAAAACCCCTGTCTTCCTTAAAGTAAGATGCTAAGAGCAGCAAGGAGAAAGAAAAAAAAATTTTGCTGTCTGTAAAACCAATCTCTTCCTCCCTGGGACTGTGTGATTGCTAGCAAGCCCTCTGAAAGAGAAGGCTATTGTTCCAACCAATGACTCTTAATGGCTCTCTTTAATGAGCTAGTTAAAAATGCGAAACTGCTGAACAGCAGGGATAAAAGAAAGTTTTTATCTGTCTGCTTTAAACCCCAGAATTCTTCTGCCTGCTAATGCTAGCAGGGAATAAAAATTAATGTAGCTATGGCTTATGGATTAGACTTCCCAATCCGCTGCCACCAGTGTGGTTACTAGCCGTCAGTCCCAGAACCTGACTTAGTGTCCACCAGCTGGCGCCAAACCTAGACTTTGCGTCAAAGTTTGGAGTTACCTGAACTCCCCCAAGCTCACTACAGCTTGGATATTCTCGCTTGCCACCTGAGGTCTAGGATTGTAATTAGAGAGCCTACCCCCTCTTTCCTCTCTCTGGTGCCCCAACCCTCCCTTGGTGGGACACCCAATTCCAATCCTTGGATTGCCAAAAGCGAGGACAAATAACCCCTTCCCCTCCTTCTCAGCTGCGTGCCCCTCGGGCTACCTGGTGAAGGAAGAATACCACTTTCTGCTTTCCTCAGGGACAATGGAGATGCAAAATACCCACAGCTTGGCTCTCTGCACCCCCCTTGCCCAGGCAACGATGGGAAACTGTAACCAACCAGAGAACAGAGAAATTCTTCCGTCTCTTTTCCCTAGTCGTGGCTCTTTCCCTGGACCAAATAGGAAAATAGCCACAGCTGGCTGTTCCCTTTGCCTCCCTAGAAAAGAACCTTCACAAGGTTAAAAAGAAAACTTATAGAAAAAAAAAGAAATATAAAACAATCATTGCATAAGAAACTCATACAGCTCTTGCTTAATAAGAAAATAAAAGAAACAGTCTGAGTTTAAAAATATACCCAATTAAACAGCACCGCAAATTAACATACAGGTAATATACACCCCAAAACATCATAGCTGAATTACTTTGCGGTCCTGGTACTTACAGATGTTTAGAAGATAGTATACGGAAGAGAGAATTAGAGAGAACTTGTTCCTCATAGCTAAAAACACACAAAACCCCGAGGTATACAAATTCCCGCCCCTGACTGTTAAACAATCAGTGTCTGATTGTCCTCTTGTCAGTGTTCGTTACCCTTCGTTCAGGTAAGAAACTAACCTTACCTACTATCCAATATGAAACACAAGTGCCTCTACCATAGGAACTCTAACCCTGACTCCAAGTGCCCTCCCTTATGAACCCTAACCCTAGGGCGTGAAGCCTCTACCCATAAGGACCCTCGCTAGTTCTAAGTGTCCAACCCAATAGAACCCTAACCCTGTCCAAGTACCCTACCCTAAGGAACCCTAACCCTGGAGGGCGTTAAGCATACCCTATGGAACCCAACCCTAACCCCAAGGGCCCTACACTTAGAACCTAACAATAGGGTGGGTAGCCCTACCCATAGGATCCCTTAACCCGACTGCCAATGACCTACCAATGGAACCCTAACCTAGGCGGAGGAAGCCCTACCCATCAGGAACCCTAAGCCTAGCTCCGAGTGCCACTGCCCATAGAACCCTAACCCAGGTGAAAGCCCTAGTCATAGGAAACCCTAAGTCAACTCCATGCCCTATCATAGGATCCTAAACTAAGGATTGGATCATGCACATGACCATAGAAACCCTAAAACCAGCTCGAAAACCTACCCTTAAAACCCTAACCGTAGCAGCCCTACTCATAGGAACCTACCTAGCTCCAAGTGCCGTACCCTTAGAAACTGTAACCCTAGGGCGGGAAGCCCTACCCAGACGTACCATAACTCTAGTTAAATGTGCCCTACCCAAAGGAACCCTAACCCTAGCTCCAAATGCCCTACCCATAGGAATCCTAACCATAGGAAGGGGCGCCCTACCCATAGGAACTCTAACCCTAGCTCCAAGAACCCTACCCTTAGGAACCCTAACCCTAGATCCAAATGCCCTACCCTTATGAACACTAACACTACGGCAAGAAGCCCTACCCATAGGAACCCTAACCCTAGCTCCAAGTGCCCTATCCATAGGAATCCTAACCCTACGGTGGAGAGCCCTACCCATAGGAACCCTAACCCTAGCTCCAAGTGCCCTACCTATAGGAGCCCTAACCCTAGCTCTACGTGCCTTAACAATATGAACCCTAATCCTAGGGCGGGAAGCTCTACCCATAGGAACCTTCACCCTAGATCCAAGTGCCCTACCCTTAGGAATACTAACCCTAGGGCGGGGTGCCCTACACAGAGGAACCATAACCCTATCTCGAAGTGCCCAACCCTTAGGAACCCTAACCCTAGGGCAGGAAGCCCTACCCATAGGAACTCTAACTCTAGCTCTAAGTGCCCTAATAATAGGAACAATAACCTTAGGGCGGAGCGTCCTACCCATAGGAACCCTAATCCTAGCTCTAAGTGCCCTACCCTTAGGAACTCTAACCTTAGGGTGGGAAACCCTACCCAATAAAACCATAAACCTAGCTACAAATGCCCTACCCATAGGAACCCTAATCCTAGGGCAGTGTGCTCTATCCACAGGAACCCTAACCCTACCTTCAAGAGCCCTACCTATAGGAACCCTAACTCTAACTCCAAGTGCCCTTACCTTAGGAACCCTAACCCAAGTGTGGGAAGCCCTACCCATTGGAAACCTAACCCGAGCTCCAAGTGTCCAACCCATAGGAACCCTAACCTTAAGGCGGGGCACTCTACCCATGTGAACCAGAACCCTAGCCCCAAGTACCCTACCCTTAGGAACCCTAACCCTAGGGTGGGTAGCCCTACCCATAGGAACCCTAACCCTAGTTCTAAGTGCCCTATCCATAAGAACCTTAACCCTAACTCCAAGTGCCCTACCCTTAGGAAGCCCTACCCATAGGAACCCTAACCCTAGGGTGGGGAGCCCTACCCATAGCAACCCTAACACTAGGACGGGGCACCCTACCCTTTGGAACGCTAACCCTAGCTCCAACTGCCCTACCTATAGGAACCCTAACCCTAGTTCCAAGTTCCTTACCCGTAGGAACCCTCACCCTATGATGGGGTGCCCTACCGATAGGAACCCTGACCATAGCTCCATGTGCCCTACTCTTAGGAACCCTAACCCTAGCTCCCAGTGCCTACCCTTAGGAACCCTAACCCTTGCATGGGAAGCCCTACTCATATGAATCCTAACCTTAGCTCCAAGTGCCCTACCCACAGGAATCCTAAGTCTAGGGAGGGGCTCCCTACCCATAGGAACCTTAACCCTAGCTCCGAGTGCTCTACCCTTAAGAACCTTATCCCTAGGGTGAGTAGCCCTACCCACAGGAATCCTAAATCTGGCTCCAAGTGCCCTACCCATAAGAACCCTAACTCTAGCTCTAAGTGCCCTACCCTTTGAAACCCTAACCCTAGGGCAGGACGCCCTACCCATAGGAACCCTAACCCTAACACCAAGTGCTGTACCCTTAGGAATCCTAACCCTAGGGCTGGGAGCCCTACTCATAGGAGCCCTATCCCTAGGGCAGGATGCCCTACCCTTAGGAACCCTAACCCTACCTCCAAGCACCCTACCCTTAGGAACCCTAACCCTAGGACGGGAGCCCTACCCATAGGAACCTTAACCTTAGCTCCAAGTGCCCTACCCATAGGATACCTCACCCTAGCTCCAAGTGCCCTACTCTTCGGAACCCTAACCCTGGGGGGGGGGGGCGTAGCCCTACCATTAGGAACCGTAACCTTAGTTCCAAGTGCCCTGTCCTTTGTAACCCTAACCCTAGGGCGGGAAGCCCTACCCATAGGAACCCTTACCCTAGCTTCAAGTGCCCTACCCTTAGGAATCCTAACCCTAGGGTGATATAACTGGGAATTATCAGAACTTGACCCACTGTATAGTTTGTAAAGTACTTTGAGATTCTCGATTAAGTGTGCTATCTAAGGACTCAACCCTGCAAAGATTTCACATGAATAACTTTACTCAGGTGGGTAGTTCTATTGAAGCCTTTAGCGTTGCATGACATTAGTATCATGTGCCGCACCATGTTGTCATTAACAACCCTTGAGTAGACAGTTGGGTCAAATGGGTCAATGATCCATAAACAAAGGCAGGTTTAGAGGATAAATTGTAAGCGCCCAGCAGTAGCTGTTACCGCTCCCCTTTTCAATAATGCATCTTTAAAAATATTCCCTACATATTTATTAATACCATGAGAAGCAATGTCCATCAATAACACTATTTTAAACAGTCCCCAAGCACATTACATGATCTGCATTTGAAAAGTCCATATCCAATATCCACATAGTCACAAAGGGGCCATTAGGATCTCCCGGTCATCTCCCATGTGCTTGTGTGGGAAAAATGGTCCTTTACTTTTACAGAATTAACCCTTTCCCCACCACGTAAAGGAAACTAATGCATAAAGATTTGCTGAAATTTAGGGTTATGACACAAACAAAGAACAGAATCCCAGACCCACAGCACTTCCTGGAGATCTGGCCCTTCATCTTTACCACGTCTCATGGTATTTATTAATGGTTAATAGAAAAAGTGGCAGTAAGTGAATGTATGAGGAGCCAGGATGTTAACACTTGCAGTGAGAGCATGGGCCTGCTGACTGATATCAATGGCAAGGCTCCCCATTGACGTTAAGGGGGCCAGGATCTCACCCCAGGTGTCTTGCAGAGGTCATATCTCTCCCCTGGCCCCCACTCACACAGATTTGCTTTCTGGCAGAGCCATATACTGTGGTAGTGTAAGTGATGGGTCTTTAGCTGGGGCAGGCGATACCAAACCAAAACAGCAATGGGCATTCAGGGCTGATTTTCAGAGGAATTGAGCACCCCTATGATATCAGTGTCACTTGGGGAGGAAATGCACTCATGTGGAGAGGCTCATGAACCACGTAAAGCAGGGTTTAAATGTGTTAGGAGAGGTGCACAGGACTGCATTTCATGCTTAGTGCACTGAGATACAGATGAAGCTTATTTCCCCACTCTGCACCTGCCCCATTTTGTTCATAAAAGATTGCTACAAAATATAATGATGCATGGTATAAGAAAAGGGTCAAGTGGTGGAATGAGTCTTGTGTATCAAAAGCCCAGAAAAGTGTCCATAAAGCTACGAAGACACTGAAATTCGCATAGATCTTGGATAGGTAATAATGATCATTAGTTGTTTTCCACTCCCACGCAGAAGGAAAAAAGTAGAAGACTTGATTACTAATAATTGCACATCACTTGGACATTAAAAAACTTGTTTGCCAAAGAGGTAGGATGATAAACTCTCACTTCAAAGTTCATTTGTGAAGAAATAAAAAACAATTGAAAAAGGATAGATCAGTTGCACTCAAAGACTGAATCCGCTCCTGCCTCCTACGCTCAGAATTATTTTATCCTTGTGGGAAATTGACTTTTTAACTAGTGCATCTCTGCAAAGGAGTATTACCAGGGCCAATATGCTGCACTCAAAGACGCCTGCATGCAATGCTGCTACTAGGGGATGAGCTCCACAGTGACACTGTACTTAGCTGTCACAGTGATGAATTAGAAGAGTGCTGTGGCTAATGCAGCCATGCAGGTGATAAAGCCCTCCCCATCGTTCCCTGTGTGGTCACTTTAAATGGGCACAGATTATGGCTTGCACTGCTACGGGTTGTACATCTGATACTCCCTGTGCCTCATGAAAAGGGGTGGGGCAGGAATTAGTAGCCATCATTCCATTTCTACATGCCAGCCACTGGTACAGGCCAGATACAAAGAGCAGAGCAGGCTGCCAACCTGTAGAGGGCCATAACAGATTATTCCCCTCAGAGTAGGAAAGGAGTTTGAGGGGAGTTATGCCTCAGAAGACTATTTGGGTGCCTCTAGGGCTACTTTTTCACCATATGCCTTATGCAGGGCTGTTTCTAAAGGCATAAATAATTTAGCCCTAGCTAATTAAGAACAAGCAAGGGTTTGAAGCAGAGCCACCCAACCCAGTGGAAGAGAGGCTTTACAGTAAAATTGCCAAAGAAAGGTGACCTTACCAACTGCAATAACTGGAGAAGTACCACATTACTATGTGCAACATCATCCTGGAACATATCAAGAAACATAGACCTTCAACTCAGAGAGGAACAAGCAGGTTTTAGACCCCTGGGATCATATATAGACCAGATTGCTGTCTTCAAACACATTATAGAACAAAGTGCATAGTGGCAAGCACCTCTTATGATAAATGTTATACATTTTCAGAAGGCTTTTGACAGCATACATAGACACAATTATGGCATACTGTGAAATGCCAGAAAAATAATTAGCATAATCAGAAACCTATATGATAATAATATGATGTGCAGTCAGAGAAGGTCATTGACATCATTCAATGGTTTGCACTGGAGCAAGGCAAA
Source organism: Chelonoidis abingdonii (assembly GCF_003597395.2). Classification (NCBI taxonomy): domain Eukaryota; kingdom Metazoa; phylum Chordata; order Testudines; family Testudinidae; genus Chelonoidis; species Chelonoidis abingdonii. Next base: position 11,858,569 of record NC_133787.1, on the reverse strand, counting down.
GCAAGAGCGTATTACATCCCCAGTATTGTTTGCACTGGTCATTGATGATGTCCTAAAAAAAGTAACCACAGAAGGCAACAGAGGAATTGTATGGATGAATGGTAAAATACAATGGGATGACTTTGTTTTTGCTAATGACATTGTCCTGCTCAGTTTATCACATCACTTTCTGGAAGAAAAGACCCAGCTTTTGGTAGACACGGCAGAACAAGTTGATTTGCTCATGAACAAGGGGAAGACCAAATAAATGGCTATCAATATTCTCTGGGGAGAGAGGAGTTCAATGATGATGACATCATGCTAGATACGAAGCAACAAATATCAAAAGCGGCAAACAACTTTCATTAACTTGAAAAGATGTGGAAAGTAACATGATCAACACTGATACATAAAATACCAATTTTTGAACACTGTCGTCATGACAGTCCTTTATGGAGCAGAGTCATGGAGATCCACAACAATTGTTAAGATGATCAACTCATTCCAAAGTAAGTGCCTGAGGAAGATTGTCAGAGTCCATTAGAGAGAGTTTCTTACACAGCAGAAATTCTAAGCAGAGTGTACCACCTTAAAACATTAAACATGACAAGAAGATGGACATAACTAGGGTATGTGTTAAGGATGCCATCAACATGGCTTCCATGCCAAGTGGTAACAGGGACACCAGCTGGAAAAAGAGAACCAGGGTAACCTAAAGAAACCTTAAACAGACCAACATAAAAAGAAACTAAATCCATCCACATGACACTTGGAACACTGAATGACCCAGCACAAGACCGAAATAAATAGTGGAAACTGTTGGATGCCCTAAGGGTGTGGGAGGATAAAGAAAGAAGGGTTTTAAAATGAAACTCAACAAGTAGCATAGGAAAGGGTTAAAGATTTCTATCAAAGATAATTTGTCAGGAATCAGAATTGGAAGCAATTAACTGTTTAAAAAAAAGAAAAGGAGGAGAATTTTTGTTTTGTCCTGCCCCCTGCTGCATGTGGAGAGTTGCACACAGGAAGCTGTTTGCAGTGCACAAGAGTTATTGGTCCTACAAAACCCAGGAACAATGTTACATGTTCTTGAGCACCATCTACTGGTGACTTATTTATTAACTATTCACATATAGAGAGAGAGTCATCTATTTTATACACTAATGCCATTTCCCCATTCAGCATCCCCATCTGACCTAAGGGCTTGTTCCCACTAGCACTTACATATTTGAATAAAGCTGAAGCCACATCTTTATTTACATCTGTGTTTGCAGGATAGGGTCCTATATTTGCTTATTATTCTTTAAGCCCAGATATACACAGATGGACTATTTATAACTACATGGAACCTCACTGAAGTCCAGTTAGACTCTAAGCTCCTTGAGGCAGGGAGTTGGCTTCCTGCATGTTTGTAAAGCACTCACCACCCTTAAGCGTGCTAAATAAATACCATTCTTTATATAGTTTAATAATATATACCATTCTCTATAAAAGGAGGAGCTGTAGGAAGACCAGTGAAAGGAACCACCATTTCCTTTCTAGGTTCACAAAACAAATTAACAAGGACTTTCATATGCTGAAAGTTAGTGATGTATTGGCAATGTTATCTTCAGGACACAGTTAGATCAGGGATGCATTTGATCTGCTCTCTGTTGTAGGTGCAAGCCGTTGGTTATATTCCTGTAAAAGTCACCACTGTCTCAAGTTCTTTTTTTGGTACATTTAAAAATATCCTTTAGAATGTCTGGGTAGGCTAGGCAGTGGTGTCTATAGTCTGAATGATGTCCTGTTAAAGCATCACTGTGAATTTGTGGTACAGTTAGGGTGACTCTCTAGAACACGAGAAGGTAGCATCCTTCCAGAGATGGAAAGATCACATAATTTCAAATGCAGCAAAGAATCCTGTGGCACCTTATAGACTAACAGACATTTTGGAGCATGAGCTTTCGTGGGTGAATACCCACTTCATCAGATGCATGTGGTGGAAATTTCCACTACATGCATCTGAAGAAGTGGGTATTCACCCACGAAAGCTCATGCTCCAAAATGTCTGTTAGTCTATAAGGTGCCACAGGATTCAATGATGCTTTTACAGATCTAGACTAACACGGCTACCCCTCTGATAATTTCAAATGGGCTCAATCACACAGACTTTGGTGTCATGAGACTCTTGCTTTTCTTTTAAACACTGGAAATGAAGAATACTGTCGCAAAAAAAATAATTGCAGCACGCAGCTGTAATATGTAGTTGTACTGCTTGAAGTAGGTCTTGCAGCATTAAGCCTTTTACATCCTTAGACTGGAGATACAGTACTGAAATAGTTAACTAACAGCAGGTTCAATTAATTATAACACTGGAATGTTAACTACCTCCCAGACCTCTCTACAAGATGATAAATCAATAGTCAATACAATCTTACTAGGGAAGTATGTGTCCCTTTCAATTCAATGTAGTGGATAGCTTATTGTTCTGTTGCATTAAATAAGAATCACAAAAATATCATGCCTTGTAATAGAAATAGCATTTTCCTTCAGTTTGACTGGTAAGTAACGTGTCCTCCATCAACCCAAGAAGTGATGCAATAGTAGTTTGTATGGATGTAATTGTATATTTTGCAAGAATCAGAAATAAAGGTTTCAATGTATTAATAAAATCCTTGCTTGGAGGCAGGCATTTTGTACACCTACAATCATTTTAATTGCATGTTCCAGATTTTTTATTTTGGAGAATTTTATGTCAGAAGCTGAAAATGAATACCTCACAACAGTTTCCTGAGTTACAGTAATAAGTTTTTCTCTTTGGGGAAATGGAGCGGTTTGTACAGAGTGTTATATTTTTAGTTTTATGGAAAGGTTTTGGGAAAAATTGTGCCAAGCAAAACATGTGCAGTAACCAACATGCAAACTACTGTCAATTAAATAAGTCTGGAGGCCAGAGGAGAACAAGCTTGGAAACGAAAGACTAAATTCCAATCTCGTAAGAAAAGACGGCAAAATCTTGCACTGACGACGACTGTGCAAATCTAACTTTCACATTTCTGGATGATGAAATTACCTCTCTTGGGGGAAATTTTCCAAGATAGACATTTGCCATTTTTGCAGGGGAAGAACAGCTTTCTCATGACAAAATATCAGGTTTCTACCTGGAAAAATGGTCTTGTGTTTTCACTAAAAATTTCAGGCAAAAACCAAAAGCGAGAGAGAGAAGATGGTCTTGTGGTTAAGGCACTGAACTGTAATTAATACGATCTAGGTTCGGTTCCTGGCTCTACAGCTGACTTCTCGTTTGACCTTTCATTCAAACTAGGTGTCTCAGTTTGTCATCTGTAAAACAATAAGAGCAATACTTCTTTTGTCTGCCTTGTCAATTTAGATTATAAGCACTTTGGGGGTAGCGACTGACTCTAGATCCCTCCTATCTTATCCTCTCCCAATGATATAACCACTGAGTTTTTCTGGCACTGCTTTAGCACTGATCTTAAACTGCTGTTCCAGACCAAGAACTACTGTAAACATGGACACAATCCAAACACCAGTTTTAGTCACTAGGGATTTGTTTACGCAGCAATGAAAAACCTGTGGCTGGCCTGTGTCAGCCGACTCTGGTTCATGGGGCTGCTTCATTGCTGCATATGCTTCTGGGCTCAGGGTGGAGCCCAAACTCTGGGACCCTTGGACTCTGCAGTGTCCTAGAGTCTGGACTCCAGCCTGAGCCCAGAAGTCTACCCAGCAACGAAACAGTCCCACAGCCCGAGCCCTGTGAGCCTGAGTCAGCTGGCACAGGCCAGCTACAGATTTTTCTTTGCTGTGTAGACATACCCAAGAAATGGCCAGCTCATCTCCTCTTGTACCCCTACACAAAAGCTGGCCGGAATCCCACCAGAGAGCAATTTTTGCTCTTTAACAGCCCCCTCCCCCCCGTAAGAGATTAGCTGTCTAAAGGGAGGTGGGGGCAGAGGGTGAGGCCCTGGCTCCATAGTCCCTTTGCGCTACCTATCAGAGCTGGCCAGGCCTGAAGGAGGGACTATGCTGCACTTTATTTCAGGATGGCACAGCAGCCAGGCCCAATATTCTAACTTGAAAGATTAAATCAGGTCTGTATCCTCTCAAATATTCTTGACAGAACCTATGGCACAAGGTACCCTGGAGCAACTTGGTGCACCAGCTGATGATCAAGCTAAAGAGCAGCAGGTGATGTGACAATGGTGGTGGCTGGAAGAGGACGAGACAAGATGCCTGGCACCACACTCACATCTACTCTCCCAGCAAGCGGGCAGAATGGTGCAGTAGATAGGCCCCAGGGCTTGCCTTGTTTGTGACAATGTGCAAGGCTCTCAGCCTCTCTTTTCCTCTCATTTCCCCCTCTCCAGAAGCTGGGGGCAATGAGACCACTCTTTTGTAGTCTAAGATAAAGTTTATGATGAAAAGTGCTGTGAGTCTGATTCAAAACCCATTGAGACCATGGAAGGATTCCTATTGACATCAGTGGGCTTTGGAGCAAACCCAACGTAAGTTTTGAATACAAGTTTATATCAGAAATGACTCCAGTAAAGCCAGAGGATGAAATCACATGGGCCTGACTGATTCCACTTACATAAACTCCTGTGCAATTCATTGACTTTCACAGTGCTGCTCCTGATTTACACTGCTGTAAGTGGGATGAGAATCAGGTTGGGAGTCTTTTGGGCCATGCACCTTTCCATTTGCCACTCTTTTCATTTGACCATGAGCAGGGAGCTGGACAGTGGCAGCTCATGCTCATAGCAAGGACACATCCTATAAAAAAAAAAAACCCATGCCCAAATCTTGAATTTCATTAAGCTTAATGCATTTGAAGCCATTTGGACTTGATAGAAAGCCCTTTCCCATGTAGTATTTAAACTCATCAAGAGCACTAATCAATGACTGGTAGTTAAATGCCTTCTTAACTTTTTATGTGCATTGTCCTTGTGCCATGTGCTATGATGTCTTTATGGCAGGATCATTAAGGAGAATCACAAAGATTAATAAAACTATAAGGCAAATTGGACGCAAGGGGTTCCATTAAATAGAGCAGGATTACAGACAAATGAAGCTCTGTGGTATTTTGAAATATAATATTTTAACTTGGGCTTCTTTGCTTTCTGTGCTTGCTGGTATTTTTTTTTCAGTCTTCTCTGACACTTGTATTAAACGTATGCAAAACAGGTCAGTGCTTGTGTAAACTTGGAGCTGAAGAGTGTGTGTGTGTTCCCAGACTTCCAGGTTGCCATTCTGCCTCCTGGAAAAGTGTGTGGAACCCGGACTTGGAATTAAAATAAAAGGCATAAAAAGGAAGCATCCATCTAGGATGTTTTTATCCCAGGTCAGAGCTTAGAGATAAAAACAACATTGGCCTAGATGGCTCCGCTAGATCAATGCATAAAGGCAACAACCCTATGTCGAGAAGATAGGCTCTAATGGAAAACCAAGTTGTCGGGTTTGATGCAGGAATCTCTGAGCGCAATGCCATGGCCTGCGTTACGCAGGTCAATATGTTATTACAATGATCCCTTCTGGCCCCCACAGCCATGAGATTTACAATGGAAGGGCTCAGCCTTGCCCTTCTGGAGGCCTCTTTGCTCAGTCTGGGATCTGCCCTGATGGAGAGGGCAGAAACTGGGCGGACCAACGGGGAGAAGTTGGTGCGCCAAGGATGCCCACTGTTCTCTCTTTAGTCCAGTGGAAATAAGTCAGCAGCCCCCAGGTATATGAACTTTTCTTGTGGAGTTAACAGCCCGATTCTCGTTTACACTAAGGCCACTTTGCTCCAGAAGTGTAAAGGGGATTTAAAGTGGGTATAAATCACATTTGCAATGGAAGAAACCTTAGTTGCAAATTGAAATCCAGCCCTTAAGGATTTTTAACTCTCTGGTGGATTGATCCATGTAGGCATTGATGAAGCTTTTCTTGGACTACCACAGGACATTGAAGAAGCAGTAGTGGTAGTATTGGAGCACCAAACCTGAAGGACCCCACAACCTTTTTTATGCAATTAAAATTAGACCTTGAAGCAGCTATAGGAAATGAGGAATTGGGATTTAGCCTTTTATGGGTTTGTGAAAAATTAGAGCCGAGCTGGCTGAAGTTTTTCATATGGAAATTTGTTGGCAAATGCCATTTTTTCTTCACTTTTTCTCAGTAAACATATTTTGGGAAGTGTTCTGGTTTTCAGCTTATCATTCTCTTTTTTCTCCTCCTCTTCTGCCCCTTCCTGAAAATCATTTTCAGAGGCAACACAGAAAAAGGAAAAATGGGTGGGGTGGAGTGCAGTGGCAGAGAGCAGGGGAGAGGAAAAAACTGAAAAAAAGTCCCCCAAATGAGTTATAAAAACAAATCTTTGATGAACTATTGAATAAATGAAAACTTGATTTTTTTCAAGAGTGCAACAAAAATGATTTTTGCATGAAAAAAGTGTTTTGTTGTTTCTGCTCAGCTCCATTAAACTGTTTGGAGTTCCTCCATCACTTGTTCCTGACATTGAGAAGGCTTGTGGTTGGCATTCTGAGCAGGGATTCAGGATTTCATGTTTCAACACCCAGCTCAGCCACAGATGCCATGTGTGACCTGGACAAGTCTCTTTTAATCATTCTGCACCTTAGTTTCTCATCTGTAAAGCGGGAATAATAATTCCTTTCTTCCATCCTTTGCCTTATCAAAATGTAAGCAGTTTTGGCCAGGGGCTTCTCTTGCTTTGTATATAAATACAGCACCTAATATAATCTTTACCCTTTTCCACAATGGGTTAAGGGGAAGTTTCCAAATCCCATCAAGTAAAGAGCTGCAGTTTATTCCAGAAGTTTTGTGAGCTAACTTGTTTTCATCCCTATCAAAATTGTTGTTTGTTTTTAATTTTCCTCTATCTGGAACAAAAAATAAAATCTCAGCCCTGTGCTTTAGTAAGACTCTCAATAAAACTGTTATTGTTCTACTGATCTGTTAACAGCCCCATAGGTTTTTAATCCACAAGTTATCAGCATGACAGACCATAATGGCATCTTCATAGCTGTTTTGGTCCATAGTATTAATAGGAGTTTGTATAGCTAAAAAATAATTTGCTGCATAATCCATGCACTGTGTTGTTCATGCATCATAATTACACATATTGAAAAAGTTGTGGTTATGTACACACAGTAGCTACTTTTTAGACCTGAGTATTAGACATTTCTTTAATTACCAAAGGAACCAAGTCACATTGTAAACAAATGGCTTCACATTCTATTTTGAAACAATGCTAATTTGGTGATTCAGGACAGCCACAAATGTAATAATTTCTTTGGACTGCACTCCATGAATTAAAATGGCCCATCTAACATCAGCTAAATATAATGCAAAGATAATTCGCTCTTGAACCACGGCATGAGCAAACCCTTGAAATGTTACTCTCTTCCAGCACGTTTTCACTTCTGGGCTATAGCCATTTTCAGTTAAGGGCAAATCCTCTCCCAGGCTCACAGGGAGAAAGCTCGGTAAAGAAGGTTACATAGGGACTAGAGAAGAAACCCCCCCCCACAAGGTCATTTAGAAATAGCAGAGCCACTCGCAGCTACTGTTGGCTACAGTAGCTCCTATTCCCATGCAGACATTGGCTGAAGAAGAGTCTGCCAATTAGGTCAGAAAATGGGTTTATTTTCTCCCATAGAAAAGAATTATACAAAACTGGACTGTTTCAAGTTGGAAAAGCTGCTGCAATGCCTTATGGGAGTTGTAGTTTGGCTGTCTATGCTCCTATTCTCTATGGGCTGGGCTCCTGGGACAGACTACATTTTCTTGTGTTGCATCAGTTTCCCCTCCTGGAGAGGAAAGAGGGTGCAGCATGGCAGTCCATGGCCACGGTACAGAATGAGAGATGTAGTCCAGCCAAAGAACCCACCCCACAGAAGATAAATGGAGGCAAGAAACTACTGGAATACAACTCCCAAACATCAATGTTGCAGCACGTGGAAATCAAAATTTTGGGGGCTTGGGGCAAAATAATCTGAAAATTTCCACAGAAAAGTAGAAACTTTTCATGAAAAAAAATCATTTCGTTAAAACCCAAGTTTTATGTAAATTAGATGGAATTTTTTTGATCAGCCCAATCACCAACACCAGATTTAGTAACTTGATCTCATGTGATTAAATAGAAACCTCACAGTGAAACTTACAGGGTGTTATCAACACTGCCTGTGAGAGCAGCATTATTTGTAGGAATGTGACAAGTAGGTATCTTTTTATTAACCTTATTCTGATAGCCTCCACAGCTGCCCTCACTGCCTGCCATCATTAGAGACATGCACCATTCAGAAGACGACAGACTGGTTCTCCCACATTAGAAGCTGCTCTTGGGAATCCGGTACGGCACACCAGGAGGATTTCTGCTTTGTTTAACACAGCGAAAAAAACATCAGTTGACACTATGATGTTAAGAGTGGTGGATGCAAGTACAACCAATAAACAAACACGTCTTTGTTTAATACTGGAGAGTGACTTATTGTAGTTAATTATAGGAATTTACAGCTATTTATGTGAACTCAAGAAAGCAGAAAACATTCATTTGTCGGTAGCGTAACTGCTGGGTGGAGGCAGCCTAGATGCATGGAGATGAATGCTAGACTGTATCTTGTTTGTTTTGTTATGCACAACTTTACTATGTAAATTTGAACGTCAATGAGTATCTATATTAGAATATATAATTAGATGCACACACAAAACCCCCATGGAAAGTGACATTTAAACATTGTTTCTTTGTCACATATCAGTTAAATATAGGAAAAAAAACACATATTTACTTGCACCTGCTGCTCACACACAAAATATGTCATTATACTCAGTGCCCATTTCAGTACATGGAGTTTTTATGAAGAAAACAAAGTCGGTTTGGTTCAGCCTTATTTGTCTCATTTCAAGCCTCAGACGAGCTGCCCTTATTGGGGAATGGTAAACCGAAAACAAGATTGACATCAACTACCGTTCATTTGCAGAAAAAAAAAATGCTGCTTCTGTGCATTCAATAATTATCCCAGCACCACTGTGATCTGATGGGTGTGAATTCCAGAAACAGGTTTTTCCTCCTTTCAGAGGCTGTCTGGGCAACAACTACTAATATAAACGTTCATCAGCAGGCATACTTCTATTACATGAAATATTTGGCTAAATTGTAATGAGCCAGCAGGAACCTAGACAACATGGTAGATTGCAGCCTGCTAACATACGAGTGCTGGTTAAAGGCTTGCATGTTTCACAGGTTTTTATGCTGGAGGGGAATTATTGATAAACCTCATTTAAATAAGTTTTCAAGATATTTGCAAGTGATGTAGTTGTCAGAGGGCCAAAGCTATTGCTAAAGATGCCCTGAATAAATTCCTGGCTCTGTAGAATGATTAGTTTAAATTTAATGTTAACAAGCTTCTTAGGAATGATCTAATTCAATGTCTAGAACTCACAGGTGCTTATCTGGAACAATAAGCAGTGTACCTGAGCACCTCACAATCTTTAATTCTTTTATCCTTACAACACCCAAGTGAGACAGGGAGGTGCTATAATCTCCTTTTTACAGAGGGAGAACTGAGCCAGGGTTTATACTGTGACCAAAAACCCGCAGTACCAAATCTCAGAGCCCAGGTCAGCTGGCTTGAGCTGCATGGATAAAAATATCTGCGTAGATGTTTGGGCTTGGACTGGCATGTGGGCTCTGAGCCCTCCCCCTTGCTGAGTTGCAGAGCCTGGGCTCCAGCCCAAGCCCCAGCATCTACACTGCAGTTTTATAGCCCCACAGGCCACCCCTGTGAGTCCAGTTTTATAGTCCTGAGCTGTGCTGCAGATCTTATTACAGTGTGGACGTACCCTAAGTGATTTGTCCAGGGTCTGGGACAGAAGTCTGTGGCAGAGCAGGAAACTGAACCCAAGTGTCCAGCTAGCATCCTAATCATATGGGAGCACCCTTCCTCATAGCACTTATACAGTAATAGGGCCAGCATCTTCCTCCCTTTGCTCAGCCTGTAAGCAGTCCCATCGATTTCAGCCTGAGCAGAGATTGGGTGCAATGAGTAATGAGGCCCAATCTAGGTGTGTCAGAATCTGCCCATTAGATCTATTACTTTGAGTTCAATACTCTCTCAAGCTCTAGTTGCCCTGTAATCCAGAGAAAGAAACAGAAAGAATAATCTTACAGATAGCCCAATGCATGCTCCGAATGCCTAAGTACTCCACAAATCATATATACAGGGATCACGTCAACCGCCACTGAAATGCAGCCACCTCTGGGGTGAACATGGCAACAGTTGTACAGCTACAGTTAAAGGCAGAAAGAGAAGAATTCTGTGGCCAGCTGAAACCACAGGGGGGAATTTACTGGATGGAGGTTAATGAAATATAAATATTCAAACCCACTGATTCCTTCTACTGAATGATATTTCTCTCTCTCTCTCTCTCTTTTAAGAAATGAAGACATGGCTAGAGCTTTACCAAATATTCCCTGCCTAAAGGCATTTGTGTAGTTTTTTAATGTAATACTTTTCAGTAGTTTACGTATTGTACTTCAACATGCTGGTCAGGCATTTCAGAAGGAAAAGTGAATGGACTCCTTTGAGGTTACATTCACTCTTTTTGAGCTACTTCCCCTCCCTTCCTCTCCTCTCCCCCCCACAGCTTTTAATGATTATTATTATACATTCTCCTGATATCTGGACTTTTAGTCAGTCACAAACAACAACTACCCTTTGTATGGGTGTCTGGGTTGGTAACAAATATGCCAAGCATAACAGACCTGGAAAGATACCACAAAGCATACCAATTGATAGTTAAAATGACACATGGCATTGTAATAGCATATTAACAAAAATATTTTAAAAAACAGAATGGAAAGTCTGTAAAGCTGCCTATAAACAACACAACTAGGTAGATATTTTGTTGATGAAACCTCCTGAAATGGCAAGTGAAGCAATCTGCACAACCGACAATTGATGCTTCTAAAACAGGGCAAAAAACAAACAAAAGAACCCATACATAATCACAATGGTGGGAAATTAAAAAGGAGACGCAAGCAGTATTTTTTTTAGATAGGATACAACACTGTTGTTTTATTCTACATCTTCTCCATAAAGTACATGTGAAACCTGCCTTGTTCTGCAACGTCATTATTATTGACTTAAGCGTTTGTTCTGATTTTACTTTTGCTTTTCATTTCTCTGTGTCATTAGATTTTTGCCCATTAACTCCCTCTCCCACCATAATTTTAAGTATCTTCAAAGAATACAGGTGTATTGCAGGCCTGTTATACATCAATTAATAAGGAAAAAAATATGATCCTTTTAATAAACACTTACTATTCAAAAAGGCTTTCCTCAAGTCTATTTAGGTCTATTTTTTCTCTCCCAGGGCAAAAAATTATAATTCATCCTGGTACTACTGAGAACCTTCTCTAGCAAGTGCTAAACAACCAGAAATTCAGTGGCTACTGGCTAAACTTCAAAAGACTGAACATAGTCTCAGCATGGTGGCTGAACATACAAGTTTGCAAGAGTTGGATGCATTATACATTTGTCTGTCTTGAATTTTCATCACTGAAGAAAGCATTTTGATTGGGTCTAATTCCTTTGGGAGTTCTAACTGTTTCTGGCCTCCATTTGTCATCCTTTTCATTTTATTCCTGTCTTACTCTGGCAATAAAGCCTCCTTCATCCACTCCCTCCCTACTCTTTGGGAAGCAGGAGATTGCCCGGGTTGTTTTGAAAGGAAGGGTGCATTAGCTAAGTCACTTCTATGAAAGAGACAGGAGCTCTTTCATACCAGATTCATATTTGCATAGGGGAAAGCTATGAGCAACCACTAAGTATTTTCCAGGTGTGTATTTTTAAGTTTACATTCCCCACAGTCCAAGGGCCAGCTGGTGTTATTAGTAGAGCAAGGCAGGAAAAACCCCACGAAAATTTTCAAAATTTCAAAATTTTTCTCTATCTGCATCAGGGTGAAACAGAAACCTGAATTTTTTTCATGAAAAACAAGGCACATCTCCCCACCCCAGAACAGCCAACAGCCCGGTGATTAGGGGACTCACCTGGGATGTGGGAGTCCCAGATACAAGGCCCAACCTTGAATCAGGCACAGCAGGGACTTGGACATCCCAGAGTATTGAGCTCTAAACACCAGACCACCAGGCTATTGACTATCTTAGGATGGGGGATGGTGAACTTGGGGTCTCTCTTCCTTCTCTTCGCTGTTCCTCCTGTCTAACCCATCCTGGGCCTGAGACACCTTTCTGGACAAAAGCGTTGGAAAAACAGATGCAGTCTCATGAAGTTCCAGTTTCGATGAATCAACATTTTCTAATGGAAAAACATTTTGTCAAAAATTTCCCAACCAGCTCTAGTTTCTAGACGTATTCCTGAGCAGTGCCCCACCCAAGGAGCAACCCCAAGAGCCAGTGTGACGGGATCACAATTTCTTCCCTGCTTTCTCCTTGCTCTGGGCTAAGTGGTTTTCATATGCTGCTGTCCCATGCCAGCACCACAGCACCCCTGCACTGGCTCAGCCATGAGGGCTGTCAAGTGTGTGCATACAGGCGTAGACTCAAGTGCTGCCCATTTACCCACCATTCCCTGTCCATCTGCGTGAGGGCACAGAGCAGCTGCACTCTTACTCCTGTGTGCCAGGGTCCAGATCATCCCCCTTTACTCTCTGCTCAGGCATGCAGTCCTAGCCCCAGTTATCTGCAAGGCAAGAAGCTTAACGAGGCAATTTTAAAATGAAGTTGAAAGCCACCTAAGATATCCACATAGTTTCTTTAATTCGCAATATGAAAAACATTTCCCCTCCCCGTCACTGTTCATACTAAATTCTTGCTAGCTTTTGTTTTCCCCTCTCCTGGGCATGCCCAATGGCTTGCTTTTGGAGGGGTGCTCCGTACTACTGGCTGAAAATAAAGCATTTTTAGAATGTGTTCGAAGAAGAGAAAAAAGAACATTTGCCTTTGCCTCTTTCCCTCCAAAAGATTGATTTGGCAAACAGACCCGTTGTGCAACTCTGGATTCACATTGACGCAGTGGAGAGCACAATATGGCCGCTCTGTCTTTTCAAGCGGTAGTGCACGGTGCTGATTCTGTTCTTACCCTTGTTATACAGCACATTAACTCTATCGATTTCAGTATGCTGAGTCTGGAGACCTGGATTCTAATCTAAGTGGCCACTGACTTGTGTGACCTGGTTAAGTCATTTTACCTCTCCACACCTCAGTTTCTCCATCTGTAAGTGAAACAATGATTCTTATCCTCATTTGTGGAATGCTCTGAAATCTATGGTTAAAATCATTATCCGGGCCTGGTCCATTGAAATCAAGGGCAGTCTATTGACATCAGTGAAATTTGGATCAGGCCTTATCAGATCCAAGTGTTATTAAATGGGATTTGTAAACAGAACTGAAAAATTAACCTAATGAAATGTGGTGATTGTGCAATTGAAAATGTTGATTTTAATGAAATTTCCCCAATTTTGGATGGAAAAATTCCAACCACCATATTTTGTTTCAATGGAAAGGTAATTTTTATTTCCACGTATCTAAATCACAACTTTTTCAGAATTTCTACTTCTGCAAAACTTCAATATTTTATATCATTTCATCCCATTTCAGGACAGAACCAAACCACAGAATTTCTTAAGGGACAGAAATTCCATTTTCTGAACAGCTCTGCTTGTCAATTTTGCTGGCAATATGAGCGTGAGTTGTAGAGCTACACAGCAGAGGCTCCAGCATTTTGCTGTGTAGAATAACTGTCAGGAAGATATGCCACATATTTCACATTGTTGATATGTATGCCACATGGCACAAAAATCTGAAGCCTCCTGTCCATGTTTTGGATAAGTAATTCCAGTTCTTCATAGTGTTCTCCTACATGTGTCAGCATAAAACTTTTAACAGGAAACAATACCCATTCAGCTTCTTCCTCCAAGGCATGAAGTTTCTTAACATAGCTTTCAAGAAAGCACTGTGTTAATTATCACATAGACACACATGGTGAGTATCAGTTCGTTCTTGATGAAGGAGTGTGAGTGCTTCAGAACTTTTGACATTTCATTGGGATTGTCTGAAACAAATGTACAACGTTCACCTTTAAGTAACACATTTGGGAATCAATTATGACTGTCAAAATAACTCAATTTACCAAGACAAAATAATCCAGATGGTCTAAATTCTTATAGTATTTTGACATTTGCAAACACATTTTGCTAGCCATTAACCTAGCAATTCTAGTTCCTAGAATGCAGCAGAGAAGATTATTCCACTCGGTGTCTGGAACAAAGTATACTCTGAAAACAGACTTCAGTGAAGTAACTTTTCCAGCAGGTAGATGCTAAGTGGTGACTGTACTAAAAGCGCCCTCTTATGAGACAAATCATCCCCTCCCTATCCCTTGAGGAAACTTCACCTTTTGAAACAGGACCCACATGCTGGTCTGGAATATATTGGAGAGTATGGGAAAAGGTAAGGGGCTACGCAGTTGCTCACAATAGATTTCATGTACCTTGGTCACATGCATGGTATAAACAACATAGGAGACAGCAAGATCTCAGCTATGTCACTTCTCAGGGGCAAGAGATGCAAATCCAAGGTTTGCCTTTAAAACTTAATGCTGGAAACATGATCAAACTTGTGTTTTAAAAACAATCTGATGGAATTTTAGATTTTTTATTTTTTAGCTCCTGGATGTATAATGGAAAATGTGTCATTTCTTGCAGAAATGTTTTGTCTTTCCTGCAGAATGCCCCAGTTTCTCTCTTCTCACACTCACGTTACTGAAGAATGATATATTTAGACTGTGAGCTCTTTGGGGCAGAGTCCATGTGTTCTTAGCTGTGCCTACAGTGCCTAGAGCTATAGGACTGAGGCCTCTGGCTGCTTCCACAATACATAATAATAATAAAGAAACGTGCAGTACATGGATTATACGGACAATAATTAACCAGAGAGAAAAACTCATAACTGCAAAAGTCTCAGACTAAGTGAAAAAATATTCCACTGAACTCAAGTGAAGCCAATAACCCTTAGAAATTGTTTAACATGGCCTGTTCTTCAATCTTTCATTAACTGAAATATAAGTTAATGCTAATAGGAATGACATACAAACACAGACAGGAAAATAAAATGCTTGGATTGCTTATGTGGTGACTGTAAATATCATGGCTGGAAACGTATTGTGCCAAGGAGAGACACAAGCTGTTAGTTCAAACCTCTGCTCAGCAGAAAATTCACAACGCATTTTCAGTTGTTGAAGTGCCATGTTCAAGAACGAGAGACAAGATGCACCTTCTGAACCAGTGTTTATGACCAAAGCAAATTCAATGACTGCTTAATGATGGTGTAAAGAAACTTGTAGTGCTGCTCCAGCTTTTCTGTGTGCAGCATACTATCACATGACCAAACCTCTACTGCATGAAATGGCAAGCTGGGGAAAATAGATAAGGAAAACATTGGTACTGAAATATACAAAGAACTGCAGATACTCTTTATTGTGTAATGCATTAAATTATAGTGGTGTGATGTAAGCAATTTGTAAGTGTCGCTCAAGTATATAAAAAAGCCACAAAGCAAAAAGTTTGCAGCATTCATGGAACATTCCGCCCCTCCCCCCGCCCCCGTTCTGAATCCCCCTTCTGAGATTTCCTCAAGATACAAACAGGAATATGTAAATTTTTAATCTGAAGTCACCGAGTTGCATTGGTCCAAGAGAGTACACAATGTGCTGCAAATCCGGACTACAGAATGACAGGAACCAAAGTTTGGATTTAAACTAACAAAGACATTCAGATGCTTTCTCCTGTCCACCAAATGAGAACTCTCACTTGGCTTCTTGTTATCAATCAAGTGTCAGATTTTGTCCCTCCTTTCTCATTTTGGGTGCAATTTACTCTGTGTAGTGGACAAGTCCCAGAGTAACCTCAGGCAGCTATATTTACAATAACTATATACAGTGGATTTATGTGGAAATTAAATGTGGCATAGACTTTATGCTTGTCCTCTGGCTAAGGGTCAATTGTGCCATATGTGAGTAAAGGTGGCAGAATCTGGCCCTAACAATCTTAATTTGAACTCAGATCTTTATACAAAGTTTCTCAGATATTAACCAACATAGATTTCATTCAACAACTTGCATGTGTACTAAGTTGCCCCAGAGAAAACAAAGTCCATAGCAAAAAAAGACAGAATCCCAGTTCTTATTTTTACTAAATTATACACCTCAAGGTATCCAGATCACGGCAAGTCCAGTACTCCAAGCAGCATCATTCCCTTGTTAATGCAAGCTATGGTGAAAAAAATTCCAGGATGATTTTTTTTTTTTGTCCCCAACAGGAGCCCTATCCCTTCAATGAGGGGAAACAGCAGGTGACACTTCAGTACAGTGTGACAATAATTAATTCAGGGCTCTATTAGTCCCAACATTTGATACATTGTGTAAGAAATTGTGGTCTGAATAGCCAAGCTACACCGAATTGACTCATTGAATATGTTGCGATTGTATGTTTGCCTCACTTGCCTGTGCAATGCAATTCACGTTAACAATGGCTCCTCAGGGTCCTCTGTTAAATAAGCTACTGAAGCCCAAGAGCCTACTCTGTATAAGGATCTTAAATAAACAAACAGGAGCGGAACCTCTTCATCACCACGTTTGATTTTTTTTGCACAACAGGGTTGTTTAACAGACTATTTCAAGATGTGATCAATGTACCACTAGTGCACTGGCAAGCAGTGACTGGTGGCCCAAGGTCTGACCATATGGGGCCAGATTTTCAGTTCACCTCCCATGAAAATATCTAAATAAGAGCTAGATTTTCAAGTGCTCAGCACCCAGCAGCTCCCATTAACACTTAGGCTAGATTCTTGTGCTCAGCAGCTAATGGACTGAGATCTGTGGAAAACATGGCCATTTATTTTGGTGCCAAAATGAGAGCTGAGTGTCTCTGAAATGTGGCCTGTGGTGCTGGTTCTACATGATTTCCAGCTGCCAAACCCCATTAAAAATATGCTTAAAAATATATTAGCTGTTTTCCTACCTCCACTTTTCAGAGATCCACTGGGCCTAACTGGATTGTGCTCTTAGCAGTGTAAACCAGAAGTACCTCCACTGAAGTCAGCAGAATGACAATGAGGAAATAATCAAGGCCATTATACAGATAGGAGGGTATCATGTGGCGCTTCGTATCTAGGAAGAAGGATTCAAGGGAAGGAAGGATTAAGAACTCACTGCTGTGTTCTGGTCAGGAATTATTATTAGCTTTTAAGACTGAACTAATGACACGTGGGATACCTCAGTTTCTAAAGGTCTTATTTGATCCCACCTACAAGGGCAGAATTTTGAAGCCCATAGAAAGATAGCAGGAATGGGGCCAAATAAGCAAGCAAGTTTCTGATTTTTCTCTTGATATCCTTTAAGGAAATCTTGAACTCATCAGGTATGTAAGTTAAAGGAACCCCCAGGCACTTTTTGCTTGCTTGGCCAGCATCATACTCTAGTGCTCATTGACCTTGACAGCATTACACAGAAACTATTTTCACATGAATGAATTATTCTTGAATAATTTCACCAATATGTTAAGAGCAAAGACATTTTCCTGGAAATATTAGCTTTTCCCTTTCCCCCTTTTATCTTCTACAAACAGATATTCTGAATCTTGCCAAGACAATCACCCATTTGGGCCATGATGGGTTGCTCTATGGACTCATAGCATTTCAAAGCACTATGGGCCTGTCTTTCCTCTCACTTACACGTGTTTTATGCCAATATGCTTGACTAGATACCTGGGGCTCTTAGATTTGGGTTTTGAGAGGACTCGTCAATAAAAGCTGGGTAAATAAAACAAAATCCTGGAAATCTAAGGCATTATTTACCCAAGATGACAGAGATTAGAATCAGGCCATTATTGCATACAATCTTGTTTTATGATGTGATCTAATTTCTTCTGGAGTTGTGTCCTCCCCAAAAGTTAAGTCTAAGAATCACAGTTAATGATTATTGCATTTTTTCTACATGTAATTCTGCCTGCAGTAACTGCACCTGGTGGCTCCTTAACTTCTCCGGGTGGAGCTGATTTCCACACCTTGTTTTGCTGTGAACCCTCTTTGGATCAGACTTCTCTGACTGCCCAACAATTTTACCCAATGTAGGGGAAAAATCATACTGAAGGGCCCAGTTATCTCCTCATACCCTCATCAGCTGCTGCATTTCACTTCATCTCATACTTCCAAATATCATGTTGTTCAGGGGTGAAAGTAGAAATAGGGACTTACCAGTACGGGGCTGGGTTGGGGCAGGCTCTGGAAGGGGCAGGGATGGGGGGCGCTCGACCCACCCCAGCCTGTCCTGTACTGGTAAGTGCCCTGCCCTCTCCCGCTGGGGTAGCAACAGCAGCTGGGGGCTCTGGCAGCAGTTTAAAGGGCCCAGGGCTTGGCTGTTGCTACCGCCTTGGGCCCTTTAAACAGCTGCCAGAGCCCCCAGCCGCCACTGCTACCCCAGGGCTCCGGCAGCAGGGCTGCAGGGGCTATTTAAAGGGCCCAGAGCTACTCTGCCTCTACTGCCCCGGCTCATTAAATAGGCCCAGGAGCCCTGGGGAAGTGGCAGTGGGGCTCTGGTGGCTATTTAAAGGGCCCAGGGCAGTAGAGGCAGTGGGAGCCCTGGCCCTTTAAATAACACCCAGAGCCCTGCTGCTACCCCAGGGTTCCAGCAGTGGGTCTCTGGTGGCAATTTAAAGGGCCTGGGCTCTAGCCACTGCTGGGAGCCCCAGGACCTTTAAATTGCTGCCTGGGGCAGCTGGGCTCTTGCCGGTACACCGTACCAGGGTGCACTGGCTTACTTTCACCTCTGATGCAGTTGGTCTGCCAGACAAGAGTTACAACAAACAGCTTCCCCTCATGGTCCTATTTGAAACAACATCTCCCATTTTAACTTTCTCATTTGACCAAAATATTCCATGCAACACTGTTTAAATATGGTTCTAGGTTATGGATGCTACGGTAACTCTACATAAATACATTCCAATACTCCAAATACATCTTCGTTTTCCTACCTTTATATGCCTTTGTGTTCCTTTTCTGTGAATAGTCCAGTGAACAAGTTTGTTAGCAAGAACTTTAAGAGAAATAGCCTATTTCAAATGAATAGTGGAGAATATTTGCAGAAAATAAACTCTGGCTTTATAATCAAGAGTATTAGTATTAGAAACATGGTTCTCAGAATTATGCCCTGATCCAAGCATGTGACCTAACTACCCAATCAAACCAACACAGCTCAGTTTTTGGACTGGGAATATGAAATCTGTGCACTAAACTTCTCCTGATTGAGCTACAGAAAGGCAGGTAAAATTCACCACTAGGCCCTCCTTGCCACCATTACCCACATTGATCAAAACCTTACTGTTAGTATTTTGAGGTCAAGAGAACTATTCACAAAATATCACCAGGCCACAGCTGCAAATCAGATGCTTTTCTCACCAAGACATTATAGGATAGAGGGAGACAGAAAAGGAACCATTATAAAATACAGGAGTTTTACCACAGCAAGCCCAAAGCCTTCTATAATCAAACCCGCAGAAGTTACTCAGTTCAGCAAATTAAGAAGAAAACTAGGACCTATATTTTAAAGATTCCATAGACATATTGGAATCCCTTCCCTTCTGTGATTCCAGTACAGGAAGCCCTTACCTGTAGAGCACCACCAGGTGACACCTAGAATCCCTGGGACAGCATCCCCTGCTCTGAAACTGCTTTCTCCAGTACTGGTTGAGCGGGTGAAGAGCTTGTATTATATAGGGCCCCAGGCTGCTCCTACTCCCAACGTGCTCTGCTAAAAGAAAACTAATAGGAAATCTTAATTTTTTTCCCCTCAATAGGAAAAACTTATTCCTCACTGTGCTCTAAATTTATCACTGAGTCTGGGTTAACATCTTAGGATTTATTTCCTGTTCTTTCCTGAAAGCAAAGGTAGCTAAAACTGAGGAAAATGGGAAGCCCTGATCTCTTTTTCTCTCCAGACCCCAGCTTTGTGGCCCTAGCAGCAACTGGTGTTCAGCCTCCTAAAGAGCAAAAAGACTTCTTTTCCCTCAGGTTGCTTCTTTTACCCTGTGACAGCTTACTCTGTAAGGATGAGAGAAAACAGTCTCTAAGTAAATTATTTGCTGTTAATTATTCACTCAGCTCTACTGCCCACTTGACAATGGATCCTGACTAAACATTCTTAACCCCTCCCACTAACAGGTCAGAATGTAGGTACACTCTTGTATCTCCAATGTTGCTGTGCTTTATTTCATGCATGTGCTTTTGGTGAGCATAAGCAAGAACATTACATATAGTGTTTAGAAAACAACAGGTTATCATCAAATGCATTTTGGATCATTGTCTAGGAAATACAATTGGCTATGCACTTTGAGTGCAAAATATTATTTTTGTTGTCTGTAGAACCTAATGTATAGTTCTCATGAAAAATCAGAAGGCTATAGACAACCTGCAAAGGTTTTTGCACTTTCAGTGATCCCCAAGGACATGCTTTTTTTGTTCAGGTCGAGCAGTTTGCACAGCTCTGTGGAGAAGTACAGCAATCAGGCATGTCCTCATTCTTCAAAGGATAACTTTTAAAGAGATGCCATTCTTCTGTTAATGGCTTTATAAGAGCACAACCCCATTAATAATTGGCATACAGTGTAAGCAGCATATTAGGAATTGCTTTATTTGTAATGAAAGAGGAGCTGTGGCTCAAGCAATTTTTTTTAGTTTCATGACTGATGCAGCAAGCCCAGAGGTGCTGGGGCTATGAACTGCCAAGCCTAGAGGTGCAGGGACTCAGCCCTGGCACAATTTAAACACCGGTATTAGGTAGAATTCCACCAGAACTCGGGGTGGCTAGTTTGATAATCATGCCCAATTTGTTTCAAGGATATGGATGGGCTCAAGTCACAACATTTGAATCCGGATTTCAAACACTCCACAGTTCAGGGCTTTTTGAATCCAGAGTTCTCATTCTTTGCATTGGAAAGAGGAGGGCCATTTACAGACAGCCTGCACTTTCTTACATAAGTACTCCTCTGACGACCAGGGACTACTCATATGAATTAGTCCTTACTAATATGAAAGGCTCCAGAATCTGGCCCAAAGGTTTTATCTCAGTCTAGCTTTGGATTTCAAACATCCTCAAAGTTCCAATTTGGATCTAGGCTTTTGTCTGAGATCACTTGTACTCATTTGATAAGAATAGCTACAAGCCAATATGTGAAAGTATTTGTATTGCAATCCACAGTAAATCATAATGGTGAACATGGCAAGCTTTCAAAATGCAGAATATGAGAAAAACTAGAGATTAAACTATATGGGACATTGGTAAATCCCTGTTCACATAGTGACAGCAAAGGACTTCCTCCCCCTCCCCCCCACAAAGCAGCTGTATGCAAATAATAAGACAGTTTAAGATTTTAACTAAAAGAACCTCATCTGATAAAAAGTGTTGCTTTACTGTGTTTTGTCATTCCTTTGTGGGACCATGAGCCAGCTATGGGCTAGGGATGCTCTTTTTATGATTTTTTTTTGTCCCTCCACTGTTCTTCATCCAGGCCAATATATGGATTCAGAGAAAGGTCAAAGTCCTAGTTAACTGTCCTTAAGACTCACCACAAATTTCCTGCTCTATCATAACTTTTCCAAACTTTTTAAGAACAAACTTCTGATTATTTTTTTTTCTTTTTGTCTGCATATGTTTTATTGAAGAAATTTCAAGACTAAATAAAATGAGTACAACGGTGTTTAAAAATGAAATAAAGGGAGCATAGGAAAGAGGAATTGTATCTAAGACCATGATACTGCAATGGACTGTGCATGGGTAGACCTCCATTGAAGTCAGTGAGGTTCCACATAAGCACAGTGGTCTCCTGGCTCAGAGTCTGTGGTAGGACTGAGGACCTTATTTTGACTAACAGAAAATATTAGGGCTGGTTAACCATTTTCCCACAAGCTTGCATCAAATTTATCAATAAATATACTTGAGCTGTGTCTGAATTTGTGTGAATTTAACGTCAGTGTCTGACAAAGTGGGAATTCACCCATGAAAGCTTATGCTCCAATACGTCTGTTAGTCTATAAGGTGCCACAGAATTCTTTGTCACTTTTTACAGATCCAGACTAACACGGCTACCCCTCTGATACTTAACTTCAGCTGTGTCTGATTTTTTGCAAACATTGGCACAATCAACATTTACTCACCTAGCTTGATCTACATCCCATTAAATGGTTTTGGATCTGGCCCAGAAATACTTGTAAAAAGCTAATTATATATTTCCTCAATTAATTATGCCTAGGAAGAGTGCTAGACTATGTTGAATAAACTATCCTCTGGTGTTGTTTTAGGAATGACCCTTTATCTGTGGCCTAAATGTACCTATCGGCAAAACAAAATTCTGTTTTCTAGGAATAGTTCTCTTCTTTGTGTGTCGACGACCATCAATAAAAGGTAGGTAATAAGTTATTTATATGGGACACTGCAATAATTAAATGAACAAAAATATGATCTCAACACACCCTTGCTAGAACTAGTACATAGAACTACAGCTGCCAATATGATTATAGGCACACTTGAAAATTTGAATCACAATGGAATTTGAGTATCAATTCTAATTTAAAAGAAAGCTACAGTAAGCGCTAAGAGTAGTGATGGCTTTTTAAGCTTATGCACTTACAATATCCCGTACAGTTTTTTAAAAATGCTTTTGGAAATTGCTGACTAGCACCAGTAAGGTATGGAGAACCAGTGCCTGTCCCCTCCCAAGCCCACCTCCTCCATAAGTATAAGTGGGGAAAAAATAAGACCTGGTCAAGAATTTTTCTATATATATATATAGAAATATATATATATATATATATTTTGGTCAGAAAATGCTCATTCATTAAAACCAAAACAGTTTGTTGGGAAAAAAATAAAAAATTGGAGATATATCTATCTCCTAGAACTGGAAGGGACCTTGAATGGTCATTGAGTCCAGCCCCCTGCCTTCACTAGCAGGACCAAGTACTGATTTTTGCCCCAGATCCCTAAGAGGACCCCTCAAGGACTGAACTCACAACCCTAGGTTCAGCAGGCCAATGCTCAAACCACTGAGCTATTCCTGCCCTATCCTCCCCCAAAGGACCCAGTTTGGGTGAATTTCTGGGCTTGAAAACATTTTTGGAAAAAAAGTTTTGAAATTGACAAAAACCGTTTTTTAAATGAAAAATGCTATTTTTGGGGGGGCGGCGGTCAAAATATTTGTTTAAAAATTAAGCTAATTATAGTGAAAACAATTTTAATAAAGGATTTTGTCCAAATTTTGATTTTGAAATGATCAAAATGAAATGGTTTAACTGGCCTGAGCCTTTTTTATTTCAGATTGTTGATTCCTGAACATTTTTGAGATTTTGACTTTTCATCCTGATCATCCCTGATGAGAAAATTTTTCACAATCTCACTTTTTCCCAGGGTAGGAAAACTATTTCCCATTTAGCTCTAAAAATAACCCATCTCCCCACGCTCCCATTTATAAATAGTAAATAACTTTCCCCTCTCCCCAGTATTTATAGAGGGGAAATAATTGAAGTATTTTGGATAGTATTATGTTGCAACTACTAGTAAATGTTAACTTTTGAATGTAGATGACTAGGATATGCACTAAGTAGCAGACATGGTGAAGCATTATGCTCTGCCATCCAGCATGCACTTAGAAAGCCTATCTCGAGACCTGGGAAGTGCCAGAAGTGGAAGCAGTGAAGCAACATGTCTACATGCACAGGTCAGCCAGTGGTAGCGTTGGGCTGGGGAAAACCCTGCACGGGCTCTTCAGTTTGTCAGTCCAGTCTCTAATACATGGGATACCTTAAATACTTTAGTATGCTTTCTTCTTCAGAGTTGTGTGGTCCTGCCATGAGGGCAGGGGACTGGACTCGATGACCTCTCGAGGGACAAGATACATAGACACTCCAGACTTAAGAGCAGGTGCAGCAGGGAATGGGAATGGGGTCTCAAAATGGCACCTGTAATAGATTCTGCATTCGATTTTTAAAAGTGTTTAGCATTAGCCTAGTGCTGTTCTCAATGAAGTCAATAGCAAACTCCCTTGAACTACAATGACCAGCACTGAATGCTTTTGAAAATCCCCTTCTCCAAGTCCAGCTGTGCATATTAATCAATTTCTGCTTCCCGGCTATTTTAATGTGTGGGGAGGGAGGAATTGAGAATTTGAGAGTATTATGAATGATATACAGAGAGAAATCTCACCCTTTCCACTGTGAAATTTTGCCATAGGCAAAGCATAACTGTTCCCAGGAAGAAATTTCACTATTTTCAGCAAAACAGCCAACAGATCCATCTGCAGCTCTTGATGCTATTGGGTAAAATTTTCGAAGTGCCTAAGTGACTTAGGAACCAAATTTCCTGTGAAAGACAAATTTTACGGATAAGATGTGTTTTAAGGAGAAGGGAAATAACTTTTGTTCTGTGTAATTTTTGACGTTCAAAGGTGGCTTATGCCTAATGTGCTCTACTACAGATGTGTGTGAAGTTTGGAGTTTGCAGCAACTGTGGTTATGTAGCTACAATGAGCTGCCAATAAGGGAGACACACACAACTAAGTTTTATAATGGCATGATTTAATTGTTTTCTCTAACAAAGCTTGGCATATATTTTATCCAGAAAATGTCCTAGACAGTTTAATTGCATCACAACGACTGTTCAGGGGAAATTTGTAGACTCAGTTCCACCATGAAAGTGTGAAACGGAAGGATTTGAATCCTGCTTTAAGTGAAAAGCTCATTGCAACTTTAACTGTGAAGTTGCTACAAATGCCTCCCTAATCATGCATACAGGGCTGGCTGACAGCAACCCCAATTGCTAGTTGCTAGACATATTACATATCATGTTGGAGACGGATAAAGCTTACACTTAATCTGCAGAATAACACATCACAACATCTGTAAGGGAGACCCAGAGCTGGCAGACTTTCTACACTCACTGCCAGTTTAACAAAACAAATATTGACACAGCTTGTTTCATCTTGGTGGCTACTATTTTGATCTACTTGGCCTATAACATAGAGGAGGAATTCCAGTGCCTGATGGACTCTCATCCTCACTATTATGCACAATCATTACAGTGAAAGGTTAAGAAACCTAATTTCCTGAGGGGCTGCTTGGCAGCTGCCAGCAACTGCTGAATGGGCGCAGAAGCTTTACACTTTCTATGTATTCTTTGCCCTTGCTGGGGAAAGATACGGTGACAGAACAAAAACCGACAGTCTTTCAGAAGTGCCAGATTAGACTCCCCCAATGCTGGCCAACAAGGCAAAATTTGTCAGGCCCCCCTGGAAAGGTCACAGCTGGTACTTCTATGAATTTCCTTATTACATAGGAATGAAGTACAGATTCATAGAGAGAGACAGATGGTAAGTGGCAATGTTACTTGTACTAATGTGCCTGTGAGACAGAGAGCTCTCTGGCATACTCCTAGACAGGAATCTTTTCTGCCTTGTCTAGGGAAGGACATTCAAGCCAAGTGGTTTCCCACCCCACTGAGAAAAATCAGATATTTCTTCTTCTTGCTTTCAATGTGTCTGAGTCACAAGCAGGTTAGTATAGAGATCTTTGCCAGAGGTCCAGACTCTGATGGACAAGCCCAGAAAATACTGCGGGCCATCACTGTTGAGTTTTAGCTATGTCTGTCTCCCCCTCACTCCTCCATTCAGATGGGTGTGACAGAGAAACTGATGAAAGACAGAAAGCGATAATGCTGATGAGGGTGAGAATCGGCAGCCTGGAGCAGGCGGGCCTGAGAGAAGAAAGGATTTGGATTTTAAACATGTGTATTAATAATGGCTCAAAATATATATGTGGCTGGGAGCTGCAGTTGGAAAGAGCAAAGGATTTTTTAAAAAAGTTGTGCAGGGCGTATTCATTATGGCTCAAAATGGAATTTTGGGAGTGGGGATCAGAGGCTCGCTGGTAGAGGATAACAAGACATTTTGCACATGGCCTGAAGGAGGTGACTTCTCAAAAGGAGGAGGGCCAGGTTTTGATCTTGCAAGACAGGACTAAATCTGAGATAACCTCATTGATTCCAGTGGAAGGACTCAGTTTACGGCAGCACCTTTAGAGATCAGGATCTGCCCTGCAGCATTCATAGGATAGTGAATGAGGAGACTATTTCACCACCCCTCCCCATCTGTTTACTTGTGAATTGCAGAATGCACATGGCATATTCACTGTCATCTTGGATAGAGTTACAGCTCAAGCTAATGCTGAGGCCATGACAGCAGAATGTTCTAGGACAGACTTCATAGCATCACAGGCAGCTCTTCCGGGGATGATAAAATGTGGCAAGCATTTGGCAAATGCTTGTTCAGAACACTTGCTGGTAAAGCAAGCTCTGTAGTCAAGTGGATAACTTTATATCCAGGGAGGCTGTGGGGAAACCCAGCCAGTCTCCAGGACATCTGATAGCTTAAAAGGTAAAGACAGATCCTGAAACTGAGGCTCAAAAGGAGGAGGAGTTAGAGTGGGAACTGGCAAGTCAAAAGGGAGAAGAGGATTTTTCTTTCAAATGACTTTTTACACATGTGGTTCTGTAGACAGCAGGGGACATGAAAAGGCAGGTCAGCATTTGCAGCTTACATATGAGTTTTGCACAAGTCATAACAGGGACTGGGACTCCACAGCCAGCTAGGGGAAGGATGATAACAGCTTTTTTTAGACCTGTCACTTTAAAACAGTCCCACTCTGATGCAGCACTAGAGCAGAAGACAACATATTTCACATTAAAGGCAACTGACTTTAATTAGGCCTTTCTTGGGCACATGAGATTTGATGGCTTGCTTCCAAGCAAAATGAAGAGGACTTAATGTTTAGGAAAGACATCAGACTGACAGCACAGGAGACTGAGGCCTTATATATGTCTGCTGAACAGGTAGCATGGGCAACAGCTGGCAAGCTCTACCAGTGTACCTCTATTCTGTTCTGGAGGCATAATTCTCTAGGGCTGAGCACGCCGGGGCAGATCCTCAGCTGGTATAAATGGTCACAGCTCCACTGAAGTAAATGAAGCTACAAAAATTTTGCACCAGCTGAGGATCTGCCCACAGTCTTTATGCTCCTTCATCCAACAGCCTCTGCTGACAATGGCATAATGGAAGGTGATCACTTCCCAGTCCACCTACAGTCTGGGTGATGAGGCCGTAGGCTCTCAGATACTATGGTGAGGTTCATGGTGTAAGAACCTGAAGAGACTAGTCATGAATTTTGATTAATAATATTTGGTTTTAGACCAGTGAACTAGAGGCGAAGCACCTCAGCCATCAGTTTCCCTGTGAACTTGAATAAAAGCAAATAACAATTCACGTGCAAACCATTAAAAACAAAACACTGCCAAGCTTTGAAAAGCATCTGGGATAATTTTTTACTCTCTATTTTTGTAACAACAGCCAAGAAGGTGAAAAACAAGAGACATTTCTGCATCAGTTTGGTTTTCCTCATGTTTGCAAATGACTTCCATGCTCTCCCCAGAGAAGGCAAGGTGGCTCCTTGAGGATGTAGACAAAACAGAATAGTGGATGTCTTCCAGCTCCCATTGCAGCCAATGGGAGTTTTGCAATTGACTGCAGTGGGAACAGTAGATGATCAGCATCTCTGAAAACCAATTAACTTTTACTGGGCAACTAATTTTGGCCTATATTGGCTTGTCCCACATCAGGAGAAGTAGTCTATCAGAACTGACATTAGAACTCAAACAGTATGTCTACACTGCAGTTAGAGGTGTGACTGCAGCACGTGTAGATATACCCACAAGGCTATGATCTACCTAGTATGACCCACCATAGCAATGAAACTGTGGCAGCCTGGCTGCCACGTCTTCACTGTTATGGTTACTCCAGCTAGCTATGTCAAAGCTATCTTCGAAATGTCTACACATGCCGTAGTCACAATTCTGAGTGCAGTGTAGACATACCCAAATTCATATGCTCAGATATCTTGCTATGCCATGGATTAAGGTCTTGGTTCAGAAAGGTACTTAAGCTTTTGCCTAAGTTTAATCACATGCAGAGTTCTGAAGTCAAGGGGAATACTGAGGTGGTTAAAGCTAGACACATGCTTAAGTATCTTGCTGAAATGGGGCCTAAATACTATTGCTATAAACCAGGACAGTGGGTCTCTTGCGGTGCAAGTTCTCTGAAAACTCATCTACGGGGGAGGCCTCAAGTAGCCAGCACAACCCAAAACATAGGGTCTTGTTGGCCAAGGAAGATACGTGGCCAGGACAGCTGGAAATGCATTGATTCAGTCACTCCAACTGCTGCCTCTGTGGCAGACCCTTTATGGAGCTCCTGGTAGAACTCACACCTGCCTTGCCCTGAGGAAGGATACTACCTGCTCCCCCTGCAGCTGAATGATGGCTTGTAAGAGGCCACGTGGGGACAGAGATGTCCAATTTGCACCTCACTACACCAACGGGATGAATCTATCTATCTATAGATCACCTAGACAGCATTCCCACTAGATTGTAATTTTAATGCTGGTAAAGTTGGGGCCTGAAGTTCTTAGCAGTGTCCCTGTGTGGTCTCAACAGGAAAGATACCCACACTTTCTCCAGGCATGAATTTCCTTAAATACTCTCGACATGAATACTATACTTCTGCTAGTATAGTAAACCTTCCACCTTAGGTCTAAAATTGTGTCAGTTTTTTGTCCATTCTTACAGATGGTTGTTACAACCATGACATATTTTTTTGGTGTCTTGTATAATGACATACTCTAAACTAAGCTACTTTGGGGAGGGGGAAAAAAGACTAAATTGAATCAGCCCTCATTACTTGTAGTTGTTTCATACCTTTAAATGATTCTGGTAAATCGATAAAGCCCTGCAAAGTGGCTGTTGTCTGCTGATTTCTAACTCTAGTCAGCGGCATCCGCTCTTTAGTGCACCACACACTTGCTGTGTAGCCATTAGATGAAAGCACGATCACCTGTCAAGCAAACTGCTAGAACTGTGATAAATTAATGATCAAATAGCACAGTCTGATGTACAGTAGCAGTGCTGAGGCTAGTTACAACCAGGCCCCATGCTTTAAAAATGTAGCTGACATTAAAAAAAAATCAGCCATTAAAGAAAAATGTCACACAGCTTTACAAAAAAAAAAATTCTCTATTTAAAAATGACCACATACTGATATTCCAGAGTTTGTTTTAAAAATAAATAAATAAAAAGGTGCAGTTGTTGCTGCAATCCTTTTTGTGCACAGTGCGTTTGCGAGGCAAGTCACTCTGTGCAGCTAAGCAAAGAGGAGGCTTTTGTATTTTGGGTATGTAATGCTGTGTACAAATCTGTACCTTAGAGGAATCCTCTGGCAAGTTGTGGATGTGGTTCTATGTTTGGAAGGCAAGTGCTCTGAGCCTGTTCTCTCTCTCTCTCTCACCCCCCTTCCCCTCTATTTTTTCATAATGCTTTTGATTTTTGACATCATGGGTAAAATATTTCAAGGGAGCTCCACATTCCTTCTAAATATAAACAATACAAAATAAGCCTTTGCTTTTGAAGCACTTGACATCCTTTGAGCTTTGAATTTCAACTCCTAATAACTCTTGATACTCCCTGCATTAATGTATAAAGTCCTTTTTGTGAGCCAGAAATGGTTCCTCATGTCCCTCCTGCCATTGGCTTCATGAGCTTAATTTATTCTTTTTAATATAAAATCTCATTACCTGAACATGACACTACCACTTCCATTTTATCTTTGATATAAGAACAGAGAGAAACCAAAATCAAACCCTAAAATAAAGTCTAATCATCCCTCACTTTTTCTTGCTTTTCAAATTTCTAAACAAAATTAAATAGATATACCTTCCAGGGCACACTCAGAAATGTGAAGCGAGAGGAGGAAGAGAAGTATGTTACTTTACAGTGAACTAACAAGGGACATAATTACTTACATAAGGAGAATATCTTGTTCTGGATGATATTCCTGCACTCTTATTTTGTTACAGCATTGAAAGTTGGGGAGGGGTGGGGAAAATTGAGATTATGTAGAACCTGACCTATTGAAATAAATCCTGATCAAATACAATTTCTTAATCTTGATGTATTTAAAGGTAATTTTCCCAAAGTTTAATTTCCATCCAGTGCAAAATTGACAAGTGCCTTTTTTAGTATAGTAACAGATTGTTAGCAACGAGAAACTAACAACAAAAAACCCATCTCCAGAACAACTACCATAGATTTACACTTAAGTTAGGACTTCTTGAAAACTGATTTTAATAAAAAACTGGAGTGATGGCTGTATTTGCACGTGAAAGCATCAGTTTCATGCACTAATGGCAGTTTCTTCATGTTGTTGTTATAGCTGTGACTTAAGCATTGACTTAAATTATGAATCTGGCAGGGATCAAACTCCATGATCTAATTATGTCTTGTGGTTTTCACTGAGTCTTTTGAGGTGGCTGGTTGCAAAGATAAGGACTCTTTTCATAAGGAATATGTTTTTCATCAGAATCCACATCCTAGATCCTGCAGGATCTTCAATCTCTGCCTACTTCTGTGGAAACCTTAAGCCAACAAATGATGGTTTACGCTCCCCAGGGAAAACAATATTTTAGCTGGGAAATGTCAAGTACTTCCTCAGAAATCATAAGACTGTTGTAATGATTTCAACTCTCATACGATGCTTTTCCTTCTGAAAACAATAATAATCAGGGTAGCGCTTGTTTGAGGCTACCATCCTGTATCCGTTGTTGAGAATGTCAATTAGAATGAATGAGGAAATTGCAGCACTGAATCGGTGTTTCTAAAGCTTAGTTTCCATGCTTCTGTTATATGCTCAGACATAACTCGTGCTTTGACAAAATTCATGCTCTGACACAAAAGTAAGTTTCAAAATCAAAACTCACTTCAGACCCTTCATGCATTATCAATGAAGAGAACAGGCCTGATTCTCCTCTCAGCCCTATGGAAATTCAGAATAACCCCACTGAAAGTCAGTGGAGTTACATTAGTACAAAATCCAAGTTAGTGAGAATGTACAAGAGTATTAGAAAAAAAGAAGACAGGGCAATAATGCATAGTTCATTTGCTTATTGGAGACTTAGATTCATTCCCTGTGGTAATTGTAAAATTTAATAATATCTGTATACTTACACAGTTCTGAAAAAGTGTTACCATTACACAATTGTTATATCCCTGTAGGTTGGATGACAAACGCCCAGGGCAATATTATCATCAAAGCATGTGACATACTCAACATGGATCTTCTAATCTTCATACGGATGACAACTGTCACTTTTAAAGTGCATGGCAAATGAGGAATGCATAAGAACGAACACCTCTCATTTGCATAGCTGGTAGTTTTGAGGACTATTTAAGTCTATGCTCTGTTTTAGACCTCTTCTAAAACCAAGATAATTCACTTGAACAGATGTATAGATTTCTTAATGCTTAAAAAATGCTGACCAGTGCTGGGAATAACCATGTGTTCCTTTGAGAACCCACACTCTCTTAGCTAATATATACAGCTAATACACTATCTACCTTGTGCTTGAAAAATAGATCAACGTCTAACCAAAGGTAGTTAACATACTATACCCACAAAGAGCCTTGCTTCAAATTTTGTTTTTTCTAATGGTAGCAAACATCTCTCCTTATTTATTTATTTAGCTTTGCAAAGTAAATAAAATATCCAGCAGGCTGTTGATTTCCATTAACATTTCTTTGCTCATGTAATTTTAAGTTCTAGGTCGTATCTAGTTCTTTCAGTTTCTCTGTGCTATTGTATATGGAACAGATGGTGTGGATCACCCACATCAGTATTTTGAATAGGATTGTCACTTTAATGTTCACATGGAGTTTTCTTTTTAACATTTTTTCTCATTATAGCAAGGCTCAGTGCCACAAGACACCTTTTATTATGTATATATGAATGAAAGCAGTCAGAACAAATTTCACAAACTTGGGCAAAGGAACCTGAAGCTGACAACAATTAATAGACAAAAAAAAGACAAGACACTGTATACTAGATTTAATCTTTTCTTAAACTTTGCCTTCCTGAAACTGCATAATACATTGGTCATATGCTTTCCCCAGAATCTAGGTAAAAAAATATGATTTCAAGAAATGTTTGATTTTCATAGGTCTTAAAATAACAGATGAACAAATTTTCTTTTGCTGCCATGATTGTATAATTATTCAATTTCAAACATTTCAGAAAGGAATATTCTGCAAGGCTTTGTTCTGTTTGTACATAGCCTAGTAACAATGGGGTCCATGTCCGAGGCTCCTGGACACCAAGGCAATAGAATCAATAATACAGGGTAATACCTGAATACCTAAAATATCTTACTTGCACTCACTATCAGATTTAGACAGATTATTAGGTATGAAATCATCTATGAAACTCTTCCTATATGTGCTATATGAAAAATAGCAGCCCCTTTACAGTCAGTTGAATTCAGTGGAAGAAGATTGGGCTCAGTATAGCAGAGCAGAGGAAGCAAAAAAGCAGTAAACATTATTTAAGTTCCACAAAAACTGAGGCAGAAGAAAAGCTTTTTCCATCTGAGCTTGTTTCTGTTTTCTAGAGTACAAACTACTATCTTTTGCTCAACAAACGATTTACCGATGAGAGAGATGACTCTGAGCCACTCCCGTTTGGAACTGGATCTGAGTTTTCCTAAAGTCTGAAGGTGTTTGGAGCCGATGTTTTTGGTTTGGTCCATTATATAGAAGAGGGAACACTGCAAAATTGGAATCTAGATCCATTGTTTGGAGTGTCATGTGTGTAGAATGACGACAAAACTATTGAAACTCTTTGGGGCAGGGACTATTTTTATTGGGTGTATTGCCCAATGAGGCCCTTTTCCTAACTGGGGGCCCGTGGGTTCTACTGTAATAAAAATATTAAATAGCAACAAGATATAAATGTGCTCATATTGACTCTTCTTCACGCGCATATGAAATGCAAAGCAATGTGCAGTGTATTAGTTTTCTCCAGATTGGATCCTCTTGAAATAATTTAGTAAATATGACTTTATTTATTTATTTATTTATTTACAGTAAAATGCTTGAAAACAGAAACAGTATTTCTTAAAAATAACCTACTATATAAAACTCATGGTTTTAAATTAAAATTCATTCTTTTTTTAAAGCTTGTCTTATACTAAGATGCCAGTTGCATTTGATACTGAAGATGGAGACACTATATTATAGTTAGGCAGAGCAGCAAAATACTTAATCAAGGCAATTTGAGCAAGGCCATACTTTGCTGTCAGCCCTTCACTATCTAGCACTTACCAACCATGGAAGAGTCCATTCAAACCCATAACGGAGAAGAGATGGACAGGCATTTCCAGTCACCTGAGAACTGCTGACATGGAACTGCACCAGCTATCTCAAGGTAAAAGCTAAAGTACAATGCTTTTTGATGCTGTATCAATAACCCATAGCCAATGTTCAACTGCTGTAGGGTCAGAATTTTCCCACTGGACACAGCTCTGAATAGATGATCACCAGGTCTGTAATAAGCAACTGGCCATGGCCAAGAAAGTATAAAACTGGAGAGAAGATTTCTGTGCCTATCCTGCCTAACTCTCCAGTGCAAGAATGAGCTACAATTTGGCCCATAAGTTATGCTTTCACAGAAATGATGCCTGTGTTTTTTTTTAAACTAACTGGACCAAATCCAGTAGTCCCTGTTCTCAGGCCATACTCCAATCAGCCATAATCCCTGTAAAGCTGATGTGCCTAAATTAGCGTTTCTTAAACTGTGGGTTGGTATTCCAAAATGGGTCGTGACCCCATTTTAATGGGGTTGCCAATGTTGGTGTTAGACTTGCTGGGATCGAAGCCCAAGTTGCACCATCCAGGGGCAGAAGCCAAAGCTCAGGTTACTGGCCCCCTACCCTGGCTGAAGCCCATGGGGTCTGGCCCCCCAAACAGGGGTGGTGGGGCTCAGGCTTTGGCTGTCCACTCCTGGGGTCATGCAGTAATTTTTGTTGTCAGTGAAATTTGAGAACCACTGTCCTAAATGCATGAGTTAAGCGTGGCTTGAATGATTTGACCCATGTTGACACAGCACAGTTCTGGATTTCTAATGACAGAACGAGATACTGTTAAAGCATCACAAACCTCAGGTTACACATCCAACACTGCCAATTCTTATCATTTTATTGCAAGTCTCACTATATTGGGTATTTTTTCTTAGACCCCAGCTTCTTTTGATCAGACTAGAAGCTTAGCTTTTCTTTAGGTTTCTAGCCCTTCTGGTTATGGAGAAAATACTGAAAACTGACCCCCATCTACCCTAATGTCTCCAAGAAAACAGAAGGTAAATAAAAAATTTCCAACTAAAAAAAAATTGTGATTAAGAATATGATGATGGGCCGGGCATATAGTGGGGCTCACTGACAATCGATGGACTGCAGCTGTCACCGCATGGTATCCACGGGAACTGAAACGACCATTTGGCCAACCTCCAAAAAGATGGGAAGATTTTATTGTGAAAAGACATGGCCACACATGGGAGAAGGAAGGCCAGGATATGAGCGGAAGGGAAGAAGCGTTGTGATCGGCTCAATCTATATGAGGGCTGAAGGACTGATCGATCAAGGTGAGGAATATGCATAGAGCTATTCAGAAAATGACAATTACATTTCACAAAAAAATTATGCAGAACAAAAATAAAACTTTTCAAAAGTTTTTGCAAAAGAGAGTCATCTTGAAATGTTAGTTTTCAGATCAGAATTGTCAGGTTTTCAATTCTCTCTCTCTCACACACACACACAACCCTTGAACCTGAAAAACTTACCTATCAAATTGCATCAATCTATACATTTCCCCCAAATGTTATGGTTTTGACAAAAAGTTGTCAAATGTTTTCTGACCAGCTCCAATCTTACTGGTTTTTTTTGGGCCCTGGTTCATGATTTTGGATTGCTTGGGGTTAGCTGTACTCAGGGTTCTTAAAATGAATATATTCAAATTAGGAAGCTATCCCATCAACAAAAATCTCTCCAAAATACAACTGGGATTACTACTCAGTGTCCATGATCTCTTTGAAAGGGCTAATTTTTTTAATAGTTTTCCCCCCTGCCTCTAATTTTGTGCTTACTATCAATTGTGGCTGCGTAATTTTAGACTCAGTAAATAGTGAGAACAAATGATTAATTATCCTATTTCAGCAAAGAATTTAAGCATATGCCTAACTTTAAGCACATGAGTAGTTGCAGAGAAATGAATGTCTAATTACCTGAGCTGAGGCAATCAGGTAAAGATCTAAATTTTGTCTTTTGGCACAAAGTGAGAGATCATTTAAAATGTGGACTTCATTGCTTATTAAAGGCTAAACGTGAAGCTTTGGGTTATGAACCGTTAGGCCATTGCTTTAAATTTTACTTTGCTTACTAAAAATTATCTTGAAATACAATTCCTTAAATATTTGTTGATATCATAGTTTGTTGGTGTATTTGTACTTTTAAATCAGTTGTTGGACTATCTGAGGACAGATAGGTTTTCAGTTTTAGTCTTAAATTTTGACCAGAGGCAAATAAATATCAACAGCAATTCCGACAAAGTACTGGATTCAGTGTATTTGAGAATTCACATGTGAAAGTTATTTAAACAACTGATCTTTGACACTGAATACATGTTGCAAAAGGTCCCTAATTTTGTGATTTATGCTTGAATTATTGTGTCTACTGAACGGCACTATCTCAGCCAGGAGCTTCCTATATACGGTGTTTTCATTTTTAGTGCTCCATTTCGCCAGTTACCAAGGAACTACTGAATAGAGACAATGGGAATGCATTGTTCATTTCCTAAATCTCCACTGCAGTGTTCTGTCCAGATGCAAAAAGGTAACTCGATCCCAATTAATGAAAGTGCCTAGGTCAGCCTGTCACGTCCCATGCTCTTTATGTGCAGTTCAGACATCTATGTGCTTATTAAAACCTCAGGCACTCTACATAAGCTCTGCCTTGAAACCAGTTGCCAGAGGCATCACTGCTCAGAACCTGTCTACAGGTTTCTTGGTATCAGATCTGACATTATATAAATCTCTCATATCCAACTTGGCAGCACAGATCAGATGAAAAGCAGCCTCATCCTCACAGAATAACACTCATAAAAAGAATGGAAGGTGCACAATAATAAACATTTCACTGGAGTTGTTCTTCACAAATGTACCTTATTGCTAACATGTTCCAAGGTTATAAAATGCCTGCACATCACACACATCTATTATTACTTCTATCAGAATCCGAACTGGGTACTTTCTAATGGAAGGCTCTCTGTCCTACTCTAATAATTGCACCTGCTGCTTTTAAACTATAGTCAGAACTAACCAAATTCATAGTGATGAAGTTATTTGATACATTTTAACTTTAGAATAATTCTTGGTCTGTAGGTTATTCAAGAACAAGTCATTGAATTGTTTTAAGGTTGAGCTGTCTTGGGTTTTGACTGCATATAAGGCATAGAAACAGTGTCATGTGACCTAATTGGATAAGTCATTATTAGAATCAAGCTTTTGGTGTGAATACAGCTGACTAAACCTGAAACCAGGCAAGAATTGGTAGGAAGCGGAAAATGTTTTGAAGTACCAGCCACTATAAGTTCTCCCACTAACTATAGGCATCTGCCTAGAAACTGTTGTTGGCTGACAGCCTTTGGGTCCATTTCAACTTAGTGTTATGAGGTGTCCAAATAGGTTTGGCAGCAAAATGAAAGTGACAGCAAAAAGTATCCACTTCCATTTGCAACTGGCCAGGAGAATGTGCCTCCACTTTTGGACAACTACCCGGACATGCTGATCTATGTATTCCCGACCTCTTGGCTAGTCACTCGAACTCATCATATCCAATGAGCATACCAATGCCCCATGCTCTCTAACAGCTCCAATTACTAGAAACTCATTTCGAAAATGTGGCCATTATAGCCTGTTGTTTAAGAACAGGTACAGCAAGCATAAACCCAATGGACCAGAAGTTCAGAATGACAGTCATTCCACCCTCACATGCTAGTTCTTCTTTTATTTATATGGCCTATGATGAAATATTCAGGTTATACATGTAAGAGCCACAAACGGCCTCCTAAAAAGAGCTTTGAACTTTATTTCTTCTTCAAAGAGGTTTGGCTGTTGGAGGAAGTGGTTTAACAACTAAACCTACTAGCAGAGGCAGGAAACAGAGTTTTCTAAGTACAGTCTGGCACCAAAACCAGATTGCAATAAGAAGAGCTTCTCATTTACTTGTAAAGAACCAGTAGGCCAGGATCAGCCATACATTACCTCAGACGGAAGTTCACGGCTTTGGCTATTCAGAGAGAGGCACTAGACTTATTTTGGTGGTAAAAATCAGAAGTATAACAGAGTCTGTAAACAATAAAGCCTACAGATAAACTAAGGGATAGGCTTATTGCTCTAGTGATTTTTAACAAGAATTTAAGTTTATTATCAGAATATCCTCTCCTTTGGCAGGCTTATTCTCAAACTGGTTAGCATTCCATAAATGATAACAGGTCCTACCTGAAGGTTTGGTTGTGCTGCACAACATTAAGCCAAAACAATAGAGAACAGCTGCTCCTGAATAGCTGAAATAGTTTATTATACTGTATACCTACAGTATATCTCCAGGCCCTGCATTAAGAAAGCTGTTGCCTGTGTGCCATACATATAACAGAGGACAATATTCATAAGGAACTGCAAAGCAAATGGAAACCAGACTCAGATGCTAGCTCTTCATTTCTTGCAAGAAACATAAAACAAAACAAACTAACTATTATCAAAGCGCAAACATTATCATAATCATGTAGTTATGTTGCATGTATTTTTCATGTGTATGTATATCTGCAAAATAATCATTAAAGGGTCAAACATCTGGTTTGCAAAGATGGTTCCTGCAATGTTTATGCCAGGTATTATTTCACAGATGTATAATACTTTTATTTTTACAATCTGGAATAATCACAGCCTGGCATACAAAGAAATAGCTTTTATAATCACGCTCCTCACCCAAATATGCCCCAATCTCCAAGATATGCACATGAAACATTTACATTAAGAAATAACTCCAGGATGATAAAACCTATACTTATGAGTGGTTTATATTAAAATTTATAACAGGCACATTTGCTCAGATCTTGGTTTTCTTTAATAACTTTTCAATTCTTAAGCACAGCTGGAAGTCTAAAAATAGGCAACAGAAAATTGGCATGTTTTACTTACGGTAATTTACAGGATATCCTGTTAATCCTATCAGGGTCAGGTTGGAGCATTTTTGCAAGCCCTAGCAGAAAGAATGTACACTATTTACAGTATACACTGACAACTAATGCAATCATTTTATTTGGCATTTGCAATGGTAAATTCATCTCAAGCCAAGTCCTCCTATTCCACGCCTGATCTAGATTAACTATGCTCTTTCCAGGTTAGCCCTATTCTCTGGTTCAATCCCTTCACCATTAATGTTTTATCACCAAAGCTCATTCCACAAAGCTTCCGCCTTATTCATCTTAAACAATAGCAGCCAGTAAGTTTTATAATGAGGCACTTTGTCTCGATGGGCAGTGAACTGGATGAGTGACTCACAACATGTTGGCTCTGTTCCCAGCTTTTTCACTGACGTGCTGCGCACCCTTGGGCAAGTCCCTTCACCTCCTCGTGCCTCAGTTTCTTCATCTGAGAAATTGGGATAGTCATTCTGACCTGCTGTGTGAAGTGCCTTTT
The DNA here is from genome assembly GCF_003597395.2 of Chelonoidis abingdonii. Taxonomy (NCBI): domain Eukaryota; kingdom Metazoa; phylum Chordata; order Testudines; family Testudinidae; genus Chelonoidis; species Chelonoidis abingdonii. The sequence goes on along the minus strand of NC_133787.1, from coordinate 11,819,842 downwards.
GATCTACGGATGAAAAATGCTATATAAGAGCCAGCTGCTACCAAACCAAACAACAGTACCAAATGTAAAATAATGAAGGCTTCAATACATTTAATTTTGTAACATGAGACTAAATTAATGATATGGTGGTTCTCTAGGTATCGAAACATCAGATCTCTGCAAACTGTGAAACAATCACCTGATTGGTCTTAAAGGTGTAGAAACTCAACATTGTTGGCCGCTCTCAGTATATTCCGAATAAGAGGAAAAAACACAGTTCCCTTTGGGGCTTCACTCTATGTGGCACCAAGCACCCTAAACTTCCACTGCAGTCACCGGGGACTGTGACTGTTCTGTATCTTGAAGAAGGCACTGAGGTCCAGATTTTTAAAAGTAACTAGGTGCCCAAAGTTCCAGTAGGAACCTAATGGGATTTTCAAAAGCACCCAGGCACCTACCTCCCACTGATTTCCGAGGTGCTTCTGAAAATCCCACAAGGCAGTTATATGAATCTTTAGGTGCCTACCTACTCTTAAAAATCTGGCCTTCTGTTCCTTGTAGGATTGGGCCTTGTCATGACCTGGTTGCATAACGGAATCAAGTCCAATTAGATGCTGCACAGGAAGGAACTGTTGCTATAGGAACAACTCATTATTTTAAACACTTTAAATTACAAAGTGTTACTTTTAATAAAATGTTACCTCTTAGCAAGAGTCAGGTGTTCTGGGCACTATAGATTACAATTGAGAACCTGTGTGAAAGATCCTGTCATTAAGGTTCAAATGAAGGGTTCTCTCTGAACCATATGTGACTTGTCAGAGGACAAAAAAGGTGGAACCATTCTGTTTGTGTTTCCAGAACTAGCTAGAGTTCATGAACCTTTCCCTTCACCCCGCCTGTCTTCTAATTTAAGACCACATAGCTTTTCATTGGCTTAAAAAAAAATATAGGGCCAGAATCTCAGTCATGCCAAGATTACACTTATTACAGTTGATGGGAGCAAGGGGGAAAGGTGGCTCCACGCCACTTTCTTGTTCCCTTGATTTGGAGATAGCTAGGGACCAAAATGCCAATGCCTCCCCCACTCCCAATTTAAAGCATCTTCATGCCAATTATGGTAACTGCAGAAATATTACAGTCATAAAGTGCTATGCATTACATCCCCACTTCCCATCTAGATATGCTCTGTGGGGAGGAGGGTGAAACCAGTGGCGTAGAATCTGCTATGGTGGTTTTATATAACCCAGATTCCCTGCTGTTTGGGAACTCCTTGGTTGCCCCTTTTGGGCAGCCTTCACCCTGATTCATTCTGGATACATACTACCATGGACCATAACCTGTCCTCAGCATTTGTGCAGAAAGCCTAGTGATTCTCACTAGAAGTCTTACAGATGCTCACATATGGGGCCAAGTAAGTGCTGGGACATACGTAGAGATAAACCTAATAGCAAAGCACATGTGTACAAAAACTGGAATCTGTTCTGAACAGTGGGAGTCCGTGTTACACATGGGACAAGAATCCCTGTCTTGGCTTAGCTAGCACAGCTGCATGCCACAAGCTGCACTGCCCAATCCACATTGGAATTTCTCATGAAGCAATAACTAAAACTAAAATATGGTTGCCTCCAGCCCTCCTCCCCCTGCTGTAGTTGACAGACAAATAGAGTATAAAGAAGTAGTAACAGTCATAATCCAAGACCCGTACAAAACAAAACAAGGTTTGTTTTTCCTGGCTCTCTGGGGTAAACTGAGATGCTGAATCCTTTGCCTACATGCTCTGAGACAAACGGGACGTGAAATAGTGGAGGGACAAAACCATGTCTGCTCCCTTTAATGTTCTTCCAGCAACTTCATTAGGAAGCCCATGCAGCCCTCTTTGCTATGTATTACTTTAATTATGACTGCAGCACTGGAGTGGCATATGCCTGGTATGGCATTTGACTCTTCTTTGCTAATGCTTTCCAGTGTCTTAGAGCACAGTATCAGTCCTGGCATCAGCATTCGAATGAATCTTTGTCTGGAGTTAATACAGGTTTGAGTACGGACACTCACAACACATGGGGATATTTTATAGGACAAGTTCTATACATTCCCTCTGATAATTAGTAGTGCTGGCAATAGTTTTGAAATGTAGTCTGATTATTTACTTTTCCTGAGTCATGCAAAAATCAACCCTACCATTGGGACAAATCTCACGAGCCTCTCCACATTTTCATGCAAACTGGCACAGATTTTTCTCCTACTCATCTCGTACCCCGTAGCTCTTCAGAGCTCACCATATAATGCAGCCTGAAGCGTTTAATGGATGCTTAAGATAACACTCTAATTGTTCCAAACATCTTAGCTTCTCTGGCATTTGAAAAAAAAAAAGGAGGCTGCATTTCAAATACTCTTCTTTATCTTGGCTCATCACAGATCTTCCAGTAATGGACACGCTTTTGCTAACCTTTCTTCCAGGAATACACTAAGGCCCCATTTAAACTTTGAACACCCACAGCAGTGTGCTAAGGAATGGGAACCAGAAAGTGAAAATGACTGTAAGACGGACAATGAACTGAAGTGACTGTTGCCAGGCATCAATGGTAAAGAATTGCAGGAAGAGTTGCTTTCAAATATAAAACAAGATGCTTTATTAGAATTAGGAAAATATTGTCCATAAAATTACTGTCTCTTTGTTTCAGCTTCTGTGTAAATCCTCTCTCCTGCCTAGTTCCCTGCTACAGATTGAAAGAAACAGTGCACAAGCATGGATAACGCCCAAATTTTTCAAATGCAGGTAGTGATTTTGAAAGGTATCTATTTCTGAGTGTTCAACTTGAGACCCTTAAGGGGTCTTGATTTTCAGAAAACATTGAGCATCCTCTGTCTCAGGTTAGTCACTTTAAAATGTTTCAGGTTGGTCACTCAGAGACTAAGGCATACAAAATCATGAGACACTTTTGAAAAGCCGGGCCCCCGAGGTCTATTTTTGGGTCATTTTAGGAGCATTAGAATTAAAATACTTCCTACTCTAGTTACACAAAAAATGATTTGTCTAATAAAACTAAACCTTTAATGGGTTATTTTCCGGTGGCATGTTCATTCTGTTAACATGATATTTTATCTACCTGGTACTATATGCATATAGAAGCATTTCACTTTGCGTACATGTTTGTTTTGGTGCATGGAAAATGTGTTTTTGAAGTATGGCTAGTGGGAACATTTTCAGAAGATAAAGAACGCTTCAAACAGGATGCTACACCAGCACAAAATTTTCATTAAAACTAGACAACAAGGCATCTCAGTGTTTTTGCCTCAGTTCAGGAAAAACGGTAACACTGCCCAGGTGTTTAAATAAATAACAGAAAAATAAAATCCAATTGTGATCAAATACTGATTCCATCATTTAAAGGGACATATATTCCACTCCTAAGACATTCGGAGGGCAGGAATCTAGATGTACAGTTTGGGCCATAAATAACATCAGATTTGAAGGCCTCTAGCTCTGGAAAAAATTTAGCTCTGATTCTGACTTCAGAGCTCATGTCCATCTGGACTTACGGCAAAGGCCCATTTGCAGTGTTCAGTTCCCATCCATGTCCCTTCATCGTGACTGCTTTGTATTTCATTTAGTTTCTGTCCAACTTTAAGTTCATGGAGCTGTAGTATCAGATTATGTTCCTGACGAGCTACATCAGGGACTAAAAGCTGACATGTTCTTCTCAATACATCACTTGTGGGACTCAGTGTGGATCTTTCCCTTGGTTGGTGCAGAACACCCCCAAATCTAACCCCTCTGTATTTAACAGTTCATGTCTACGGGGACCGACCCGCCAGTTTACCAAGTATAAATATAGACTCTCTCCCAGACACAACTGAGCAGAGTAAAATCTCTTGGGGCGAGGAGGAAAATATTTGAATGTTCAGATCAAGTCTCTAATTTTACAACCAAATCAGCATGACTGGCCATCCTCTGCTTTGCACTTGTTTAATGCAGGCAGATGCCTTCCTGTACAAGTCCATGAGAGCATGAATGCACTCCTGCAGCCATACCCAAGCTAGCTTTAATCTATCTAGCTCAGACATCAAATTTGTCATGAAAGAGGTGCTAGGGCTATAAACTGCCAAGCCTAGAGTTGCCGGGACTCAGCCCTGGCAAGCTCTGGCACAAATCAAACACTGTGTGGCATCATGGGCATCAGTGTGAACTAGCTGGCCGAGTAATTACCCAGGGTTCTGGGCAGGTTTGTACAGTCCATGCCGCTACCCATGCTGCTGCAACTTCACTGCTTGGACACCCAAGACACATCCTTCAAGAAAACATGCCCTACTCCTCTCTTCCCAGCACACACACTATATTAGCCGGATGTCATAAAAGCTGGTGAATTCTTTCCTAGATCAATACACAGTAATTTTTTTTATAATAAAATGGCTGTGGCTGGAGAAAGCATATTCATAGGTGATGCAGGTACTAATGGCTCTAGTTAATGTTGCCAAACACTTCCCATTAATAAGACCTTATTTTCAGTTGCTTGTATCAAACTGTTGGATCTGAAATTTTGTATGCTGAGCATTTGCCTCAGGCTGAATTTTGAGGGGAAGTTGCACTGTTAATAAGATGATATGGTAACTAACTAGTAGTTTGATTAGGAATTTAATGTGCTTGGCAAATCTATAAATATCTACATATTCAAACCAGTGATAAGTAGAATCGGAAGTTAAGTTTTAACTTTATAGACTTTAAAAGTGTGTGAGATTAAGTGTGTCAAAATGTCAGTGTAGGGTGGGGATTGGGGGAGGGGAAATTCACAGCAAGATTCTCTTTATTGTTAGGGAAGCAAGTTATCTTTTAGCCTTTACAAATCACTCAGGAAGACAGTGATATTAGAATCAAGGCCTAGCTTTCTTATAGCCCTTCATTAGTTCTCCAAAGCATTTTACCAAGGAGGTCAGTCTCAATATGCCCAATTTACAGATGGAGAAACTGAGGCACATGGCAGCAAAGTGACTTGCCCAAGATCACCCAAAAAGGCCAGGGGAGCCAGGAATAGAATCCAAGTCTTCTGAGTTCAATTCTCAAGGTGTCTAAAACTGGACATGCAAAAATTGGGGCATGCAGAATTCCCTGTTACTTTGGAAATGTTGGCAAGTTTATTTTGCCATTGCAGTCACAACAACAAACTGCACGTGTAGCATAATGCATATCTAGATCTGATATTATTTCTTTCTGGGAAGAAAATCGTACCCCATGGGCTACAATAACATTATGGCAACATATAAATATATTGTCTGCAGTTTGTTCTTTCACGAAATATGAACAAACCCATTAAAATATATGAATCCAGTCAGATGCCTGGGACCTCTATTATACTAAGCAATAATTTTCTGAGGGAAGCGATGGAAGTCTATTAATCAGAAAACTGAATGAACAGGGCAATTGAGAAATGTATTCCCAAATAGGGCAGAATCTTATCTTGGCAGTGAGTGGGCTAAAATGAGCTCATAGGTGTTTTCTTTCTCTAACACCTCAGGGCCAAATTCTGCTCTCTTTACTGGGTGCCTGTGTAGTATAGTTGGGTATAGGTAAAGGGGAGAATGAATGACTTCAAAGCGTACAGCTTGAAACATTTGCTTTCCCCTATAATAATTAATGCAGTCATCAGTGTTCTAATGTGCAGCTGAGGAGACTCTAGCTGTAAATTAATGTAGAAGTGTAAATAGATACAAGAGCAAGGCTACTGTTAGGATGACACACACTGCTATTTCTGAGCAGACGGTCACTTCCTTTCTCGGCCTGAAATGAATCTCATCCCACGCACAGCTCCCAAGCCTTTCATTAGTGGTTGTGTTAGTATATAAAAGCTATAATGAGAAGGCCATAAAAAATCCCAACTTAGCTGAGGGGCTTTAACCATTTTAAATACAGCTCTCTTTCCAGATTTTACTTAAACTTTAATAGGATCAAGCAGCAAGAAACAACATTTGTGTTACAGTGTTATTATTTAATTTCCATTAATTAAAAATGCCAGGTTACTGGCCAGTAGCTGAGGAAAATAAGTGGTGACAGGTGAAAGAAAAATACCCTTACCATAGCATCTCAAGCCACTTCAAAGCCTGAGGCATTGCAATGTAATTTACACCTAATGAAACCCAGTGTCACGCAAAATTATTTAGCCAAATGCTATCCATTCAGTAGCATGGACTCTGCTTCTTTTAAAGAGACAGTGCACTTCCTGGTCATAATTTCCACTATCTAATTAAACTACAATAGCTGTACATGAATGCCTTATCTGTCTAGCTCTGGTATTAACTGGTTTAACTTCTGCTTTTAAAGTCATATGATCAATGCCACCTTACACGTTGGCAGATCTATGCATTTTAGAGCCCTAATTTGCTCTCTAGTTTAATTAGAGGAACAGTCTTATTGGACAGCCTAAAATGTTTAGGGTAAGTCACACTCCAAATCTGATTATCCTTTTGAATTTTAAATTAAATGCAAAGGTGGCTGGGGTCTGGGGTGAGAAGCACAAGTCTCTTCATTTCAAATTTTACTCAGCATTTTAAAGACTTCTCTTATCCCCGACAGCTAAATTTTGGAAAATGTAAAGCAATAACTGAAGAGAGATGTTTGCACAGTATATAGTTTACTGTAGTTTTCAAGAGAAATGTGATGAAAAATAAATGTAATAGACTGTAAGTTTGTATTGATCTGCTTGGCCCTTGAATAATGCATTTTCCTTCAATGTCAATTAAATTCTGCCTTAATGTTAAAGGAGTTAATGGAGTTACTCGCTTGAGTAAAAGGTCACAGGAGTGGATTAGGAAATAAATTGTGTATAAACAGAACCCCCGTTCTTTTACAGAAACGCACCAAGTTTTTAAGGAATAAAGAAAAAATATGGGTTAAAAGAGGGATTTAGCAACTCATCACATCTCACCCAGCCCCTTAACCAGAGGTCTGTTCTTCCTTGTTTATTAAATGTGTGCGCTAAATGCTGTGCAACAGCAAGGTCCTCAGGAGCTTACAATCTAAATTTACAATAGACACCAGATTCTCATTCCACAGTTAGTCTCATTGATTACATGCAATTACTTGTAGAGTAAGTTACTTCTCAGTGTGAATAAGAATAGCAGAATCTAGCCCTAAGTAAAACACTAACAACCTGGAGCGTAAGCGTAGAAAAGTAGTTAATGAATTATCTAATCATGTGTTAGTCTTTGTACATGAGCATAGAGTTTGTTACTTATTTTCTAAATTTAAAAAAAATAGGATTGCCCTTTAAGCAGTTATTTACTGAAAATGCTTCTGGCAATGACATCTTGTTAGAATATTTTTACCATTATCTGCACTAGAGATTTTATTTCTATCCCAGACCTGAGTTTCACTCTTGTAATATAATTTGCTTATAAGGGACAACAGCAATTTTAAGCACCATTTTCAGAAGATAAAGAATGAATGTTACCTTGAATGTTACTTACTAACTATTGTAACTGATGGAAAGCGCATTTTTATTTGACAGATCCTGCTCCCATTGACTTCAGTGGAAACAGACTTAGGCTTTTCTTCTGGGCTGGGCACAGACTGATTTTTCAGACAATTTAGGTGTGCAATTGTGTGTGCCTAATGTGCATGCTCAGCTAGTAGATTTGTGCATGTAGATCAGGTAATTTCACACACAGAGATACATTGCCTCATCCATAAACAGGATTAGTAATATTTACCTAGGGCCAAGGAGTTGAGTGAGACTAGATTTGCTAATTGATTCTTGTTTGCCAGATGTTTCCAGTGTACCTATCACCATGGTATCTAAGATCCAGAACTGTTTAGAGACAGTACTGAGGTCTTTAGATCAGTGGTGCCATGGAAGTTCAAAGTAATATTTGTACAGAAATACATTTATTGCCTTAAATAGAGCACAGCAATAGAGTGAAAAGATGATCTCATGGCTAAGGTCTGGGATTTAGGAGATCTGGAGATTCAATTGCTGCCTCTGCCACAGATTTACTCTGAGACCCTGGGGCAAATTACTTAGTCTTTCGGTGCCTCAGCTCTCCTCTGTAAACTGGGGATAATATTTCCCTTCTTCTACCCTTTGCCTTGTCTATTTAGATTGTAAGCAATTCATGGAAAGAAAGAATGGTCTTTCACTAGAAGCTTGTACAGTGCCTAGCACAGTGGACCCCCTTATTATTTACAACCCAGAGGTGTTACTCTAATACCAATAATCATCAACTGACTAAATCTGAAATAAATTGGCTAATCCATTGGCAAAAAATTGCTTTGGCATACTGGTGTTCAACTAGTCATTGGAGGGCTGCAGGCCACACAGTTTGCAGACTCGGCTCAGAACCTGCTTCAGAGGCAGATTATTAGCAAATCAAATGACAAAAACAACATTACTTTAACATAAATTTGTTTTTTGTTTTCTCCCTTCCCCTACAAATGCATGTCTGCCAATAATCTTGCAGAGAAATAAGCAGAATTATAAAGGCTGCAGTCCCAACTGTGGCATTTGCTTTGTCAAATCCAGTGAGTCCCTCTGGATTATGGTGGTATTGCTATAGAATATGTGCTGCAAAAAAACCCAAAACCAAAACCAAAAATGCTTTTCTCTCCCTGCTTGGAATATCTTGGGATTGACATTTCAAATTAAGATTCAAAATGCTTCATGTTTCTCGACATAACAGCATATTAAAAAATAAGCATTTGTAAAACATAGCCCATGATCCAGTTAGGGAAGGAATTCATAGTCTATACTAATACTAGAGGCCACATTCTAACTAGAGATAAATGCACACAATTCTTGTTGAAGTCAATTGAATTGGTATACAGGCATCCAAAGGTAGATTACAGCTATTTTGTTTTAATATTTAATCCCCAAAATTATCAATGTTGGTTTTTTTTAAAAAAAAGAAAGGGAATCGTATTTAGTGGGTCTGGTGGAAACTGGTTTATATTTCAATCAACCACCCAAATTTTCAGATGATGGGTTTTATGAGTCACAAGTAATAATTAGAGTTGGTTTGAAATTTAACCAAAATAAAACTTTCATGGCAAAGGACCAGTTTTGACAAATTTCTTGACTCAGAAAAGTTTTGAAAAGAGTTTTCAAATTGTCTAAATGTTTAATTTTGATAATATCAAAATGAAAAATTCCAGTTTTCTGGTTCAGAAATGACTGTTCATTTCAAAATTTAAACTGGAACAAAAAAAAGAAAATTAAAAAATGGTTGAAATCAAAAGGTTTAAAAAGCATGGACATGAAATACTTGGACCTGAGCCAAACTGAAATCTTTTCAGATTTTTGGTTTGAGAAAATTGTTTAGATTTTGATTTTTTGAAATGATTTGGGATGGGGGAATATTTTGAAACCTCAAAAGTTCTAGTGGAATGGGAAATTTTTTTTAACATGGCTTTAGCAGTAATAGTGATATTAGGGCAGGTGCTGTAGGATCTTCCTAGTCAACAGGAGTTTTGCTTGACTAAGTTCAAAAGACTGGCAAATTTGACCCTTGAAAATTTACATGAATAAAGTGATTTATATTAATATAATTGAAAGTGACTTTTTAATGTTGTTTATTATATATTTGTATTACGATAGCATCTAGGGACCCCAGCCACAGTGGGACCCACGTTCTGGGATATTCACTGTCTACCCAGGATGTTACTGCATGGCAAGCTGGTGCACCGTAAATTCACATCCCCAGTTGCCACCCAGTAACTTTCCATGCAGTCAAGCCCAATGTGAATGAGGCTACTCATATGAGTAAAATTAAGCACGTGTGTAAGAATTTACAAGATCAGGTCCTTAGCTGATAAGTGGTTATGAAGTAGGATCTACTTTTAGTTGTGTGTATTGTACAGTTCTGGGCACATGGCAGGTACTTAACTAACAATGACGCTGAAAAAAGAAATAACACCAATAGCTTGAGTCTATACTCTTTGCAAGAGTGAGGGCTGCAGGATCAAACTCCACATTTGTATTTCTAAAATGCAGAAAATCACAGATAAAGTTCGAAGAATCCAGGAATAATTGGCCACAAATCCTTGAATGTTTCAGGTTCATGGTGCACATTTCTCAGAGTAAAAACTCAGTTGTTTCCTATTGCTCTCTGAACAAACAGTGCCTGGTATTTGCTTCACTGTTCACTGACTTTGAGAATGACAGAAAGGATGTTGACATTTTGTGCCATACTTAAGGGAAGAAACACATCGTCTCTCTGTGAAAGGTGCTCTATTTTATTTGCAAAAAGACAAAACTCTGAACCACATATCAAATAAATCATACAATAAAAACATTTTTTAAAGGGAGTGAGTATTTTGCGTATGAATATTAGATGACATCTGTGCAGCAAATATAGAAATTATAATATTCAGTGTCTCTCAGAGCAGTGACATATATAGTACAAGGAGTTATGGTAACCAAGCTGTCTTAAATCTACAGCCTCGAATAAAGAAAGCTTCATAAAAATTTAATATGCATGCAATAGGGACTCTTTCATTGTTATGAAAGCTGATTAGGACCAATCATAGCATCTGGGTTGTATGATTTACTCCCTTCCCCCCACCAGAAAGGAGGGTGGTTAGGGAATCCAACCCATGGGGGGAAACAAAACTGGCAAACATTCTTCTGGTAACATTCCAGAGGAGCTACTATTTTGCATTTGGTACCCATGCAATCCTTACCATGTGGTACACATGCTCTTAGAAGGGGCTTGAATGGACATTAGTAATGCAAATAAGGGGCAAAGGGGACAGAATAAAATTAAAATATGTACAATTATTTTCTAGCGTACAAGCAACTGCATTTGTCTAGCATGAGGGATGGAGAAGGGGAGAGCGGTTGATAATGTTCTTGTAAAGACATGGACAAAGCTTTTTAAAGAAGTCACACAGTTAAAATAACCATATTGTTAGACAATGACTCATGGGAACAAAGACAACAATGCTATCTAGGATCATTATGCTGGGGCCTTTTAATCATAATGTTGGTACAGTTTCCCTCACACTGACCTAGTTTAACTAGTTTAGAAAGCTTAATAAGCATTGCTTCTTGCAGTACATTTAGCTAGACCTAAATATATACAAGTGTTTCTTTTGTGAATAACAATTACTGATTTGGGACCAAATTCTGCTCCCAGTGTAAATCCAGAGTAATTCCACTGAATTTGACCCACTGCCTTTGAAAACATCCAATCAGGCTATTTGAGACTGTATTTCCAGTACACAATGTCCCACAGTAGCTACATGTATCAAATTTATTTTTCTCTAGCAAAAGTACATCTGATCAGAAACAAAATACAGGTTAAAAAGTGCTTTTATTAATGTGCTTACTGGAGCTGGTCAAGGAATGTGTTTTGTTTCTGTGAAAAATATTGATATAAAAGAAAGGTTTTGTAGAAGTTTTCCTTCATAAGTTTTTGGCTTTTCATTGAGAAACTGGAAACCAAAAAAAACCCACCCCAAAAAACAAAAACAAACCAACCAGCTTTTGGGTTTTCAAATACAATCAGAAAAATAGTCCAAAATTGGTATTTGCAGGGGAAAATTTTATTTTGAGGAAAAAAAAACTACTTTTGGTCCCAAAATGTTTTTGATTGACAAATTTTGACCAGCTCTGTTAGTGCTCAAAATTGTGCCCATTTTAAATTGACATCAGACATAGGATACATGTTTTTTTTAAAGGAATAAAAGGTATTTTGTGTCAACTGGATTAATTCCTTTTATTTTTAGTATGTTTATGTTTTCTTGAGTTATATCAACTCCTTTTTATGAATATCACATTTTGACATGCACATGACCAATATATACTATCTGAACTCAGAGATGGTGGAATAAAGTTGGGAGTCATCTCAATGCATTACAGTGTGCAACCTCCAATACTGGTTACTGTGACTGTCTATTTAATAGGGAGAAATTCACTGCCCTGGAAGGCCCATGATGTCTATCTGCATCAGCTAAGTTCTGTGATGGGATTGTTTGCATGAAGCCATAGTAGTCCCACAAGAGAGACCATGCACCTTCTGTATTTTATGGATCTGTACTCTGTCCCCACAGACTGGCATAAAGCATAAAAATGAAAATGGACTAAACAAGGGACCCATGGGATGAAGTTACATAAATTCAGTGGCCCTAATCCAGATTCTGGTGCAATGAGTGATTGCAGATGTTATTCCAGTGAGTAGGTTGTACTTCACCCTTTACTTGACTAGAGCTAGAAACTTGCAAAAGTTTTCATGAAAAATGAAAAAAAATCCTTTTTTTAATGGGAGAGAGGGAATCAATATTTGATTTTTTTCAGCCCTGTAGCCCAGAACTTCAGTTGGCATTTCAACCTCCTTGAATTTCACCTGCAAACTGTCCTATTCCTTGGCCTTTGCATGGGTGAAGTGAATTTCACATTCTGTATGAGTATGTGACTGTGTCTATGTGAATATACAAGGTGGGATTTTCAAAAGCATTCAACACTGGCCTAATTCTACTCTCCGAAGTCAATGGTAAAATGTCAATTTATCTTCAGTGGAGAAGACAGACTGATAGTAAATGTTTAAAAAAATCCACTACCTATACAATATCACACACACACACAGAGTATATACATGCAAGTTTAATTTTTCACAGAGAGGCTGAGTGGAGGAACCACTGTCCATATTATTTTGGGCCAAATTCTGAAAACAAGGCAATTCAAGCAAGGCAGAGAATCAGTCTACCAAATGCTAGATAAGTTCTGTAGTTCCCAAACCAGGAATGGCTTCTCCTGACAGAAGAGAAATTAAACCACAGCAGATTTTCTTTGTATAGAAGGTTTTTCAAAAACAAAAATAAAGGAGAAAATTTTTAGGTAGGTTGTTCAAAAGAACACCTCAAACACTAGAGCACCATGCAACTTGGAATGGTGCAGGTTTACTTTATAAAACCAAACTTTGCTTCTTTCAGTTTGTTAACATGAAAATATCCTCTAATTTTATCTCCAGCTACCACATTCTCTGAGTTGCAATTGCCAAAAAAAGGTCAAAATATCCTAATTTTACATTCCTTCAAGTCACTAAATGGAACAGAAGTAGTATTACCATAATTCATAATTTAGAACTCAAATTTCATAAGACAACATCAAAAAAGTCACTTTAACCACACTAATTCCTTCATAGTTAACATGAGTGGGTGTTGGTCCAATCCAAGCTGAAAAAAAGCCATCTAATTTCAGCAAGTGTACCGCAAGCCAACTTGGCAACCCTCCACCTGGATCAGACAAATGTCTGCTCTGTGGAAGCTGAAGGCACTGTGATAATTACCATAGCTGATACTGTATCAGTGGTAATGACAGTGTGGTTTATAAATATAAACCAAACTCAGATTCTCTCTTTCGCAAGCAGGGATTTGGTATTGCTGTGGGAACCCAACATAAATGCTACAGAGCTGAATGCGGCCACTGATCCAAACCAGAGCATATCTCTGTGAAACTGGAAAGTCACTCATTAGAGTTATTGCACATGTTTACTTTCTGTCTTCTTAATGGAAGCTGGACAGTTCTATGACAATGACTTACACAGGGACTATAGTGAATCTAACACAACCACTAAAAGTGAAGATACTGCCACCTTCTGTCGTGGTACTCTTAGGGTAGTCCCATTATAAGGCCCTTTCTGAAAAATACACCAACTCAGTTAGGGAATTTTGAGGGGAGATGAAAAAAAAATTCCATGGGATATTGCTGCTAAGCCAGTTCCAAAATCTGGTGTTTATTGTATCCTCAAGTAGCTTCCCATAAAGGACAGAAGAGATACTCTGTTAAGTCTAATGAACTATCAGCACAAAGGTTAGGATCATCTTGGCATACGCACCTGCCATTGCTGGGTCTCAGGCATTGGTGGCATCTTGAGGATAACACTTTACTGCTTTAAAGGATGAAGCTTTATTAACTAATAGTATTATAAAACGCTTACAGAATCTTAAGAGAAAGGCACTATACCATTCCAGAGAACTATCATTACTACATGTCCCATATGACCACTTTGAATAATGCATGTAATTCCACTGTCATTAGAAACGGTTCATAATGGATAGTGCTGGTTGGAACATGTCCTCCCCAACTCCTCCAGTGAAAAACCTCTTTTCAGTATAACAAAAACAAAACAAACACAGACACATTTGTGTTTGAGAAGACCATCACAGTGCTTCTTGGGAACTGTAGTGCAGGTACCCCACGTCCCCATTCTCTATGGGCAGGAATCCAGGACCAGATTACAGCTCTCATGATGCAACATAGTTCCCCCTCCTGCTCAGATTCCATGGTGCTTCATGAGAGATTTAGTCCAACTGTGGAGCCCAGCCCATTGAAGAAAACGGGGGCTCCCAAGAGCCTTTACTTTGAAATCAAACCCTTGTCATGAAAAAATTCATTTTGCTGAAAACGAAATTTTGCATCGAAAAAAGACGCATCAACAGAACATTTTCCAACAGTCTTAATAATGAAATATGGAAATGATAGCTGTGTCCCATGCTTGATATTTTGTGCTGAGCATCACATTTCATTTCATCTTCCTAAAAGGTGAACAAACAATTCGGAATGGAAACAGGCTTACTGTTAAAGCCACCTGTTCTTCCTTCCCTTTCTCAGTCTAGGTAACTATCACACTCCATATTTTCTCCATTACTGGGTGTTGGCCACTTTTGCTCACTAAAAGATAAAATCTGTGTAGGAGCAGTAAAACATCTAAAGAAAATGCCACAAAAGTTTAAATTTGAGTTTCCTCCATATTTTTATATTTTAATCTAGGGTCAGGTTTTGCTTCTTCCTATGGAAGAACTGCAGTCTTCAAACCTTGCAGCTCCCCCATATTCACTCTAGACACAGGGCCATTTACACAAAGGCCCTGTTCCTTTCAGGTTCCCTGCAGTTCTTCTTAGCTCCCTGAGCCTCCTTTCATTAGAGAATATTCAGGGGAAGTGAATTTTCATCTCTTGGTCACATGTATTATATTTATCCTCATCACTGAAGTGTGTGTCTAACAACAGAAACAGTAACACATTCTTCATTTCCTTCTCAGTCTGTAGGGGAAATAGTTTGATTTGGGGCCATCTTAGTATGTGTTTGTGTATGTGGTTGGGGTGCATGCCTGCATGTACATGTGTGAAAAGCTCACTGAGGTGGAGCTAAGTGATTAGTGGAGATAAATTGGAGAGATGTGTTTTCCATTCAGATCTGAGTCTGGTGAAGCTAGCAAGTCATTATTTTCTCTTCTGGTAATCTAGGCTCAGTTCTCATTAGATCCAGCCCTCACAAGTCTCCCCTTATTGGTCAACAGTTTCATCATTCAAGTGGAATTTAACTGTCACAGGAGGTGATCTCTCAAAAGATCAACTGAATATGAGAGGAATTTGCTTGGACAGAAATCTCAAAACTGGACCAGATGGCACTAACCATTCTGTCACATCTGATGGAGTTTAGCCCTCTTTCTCTCACCCCCCCCCCCGCCAATATTCTGAGAAACATTAAAGCCAACACTTATAAACCTGATATATGTTCCTGCTGGCTGGTAAGAACCACGGAAGAACTACCATGTCCTTTGTTAACAGATCACCAATGCCCTCTTCAGAGAAGTAACCTGCCAACCTCATTGAAAAACCCATTTGTCTGCAGTAGCAAATCGCAACACACATCATTTAACAGCTCAGTTGTGCTGCTGGCTCATTGACAAATCACTGTCTACTCAACTCATCCCACATAGCAGCTGGGTGTAGTCCTTGCATATGTGATTTAGGGTGGGGACACAGTCTTCCTCCCTTGTGGCCCCAGACCGATTCACAAACTAATCCTAACTCTTTCTGGGGGAATAGTGTGTTTCCAAATGAAATCGATGAATCTGTGTAACCAGCTTCTCTAGGTTGTGCCCCCTTGTGGCCTTCCAGGACACAACTCACCCTCCGGCTATTGCACGCTGGAGCCCCAACCCTTCTGGGTGTGTTGGAGTCCAAAACAAAAAGGAACACAGTGAATTCAAAATCAGGGTCATCAGAGGATTTGCCAGCAAGACCCTTCCAGGACCCTTCCACTCCAGGAAGGGCACCATACAGCTAATTCCTTCTTGGTCATTTTCCTGGGCCTAGTTGTTCCATCCACCAAGTGGCTAACAAACTGACTCAGGCTATTGGCTGGAACCAGGCTTCCTTTGCCGAGGAAGTAGCAGAGCTCTGCTCTCCTTCCTGATCAGCTCTTAAGTGGCCTAAGTCACCTCTTTTTGACACCCCATGACGGACAATAGAGGCAGGTAGTGGGCAGAGTCCGATGAGTCCGCAGGTTGTCCTTAACCCTCTCATTGCCTGCATGGAAACTATGTCCCCCATTTGCACTCTGAAACTGATCCTTAAGTATTATAGAGTAGCCCCAAACTCTGGATTTTGCTTTTTCATTTTTCCCCTTCACCAGATGTAAAAAAAAAAAATGTTGTTGTTTGCGTATGGTATGCACATTAGCACAGATAAACTGTTCACTGAGTGTAATGATTAATGATTGAATAGTGCAGTTGTTGCAAAAATAAGTCATGCAGTGACGAGAGATCTGAAGATTATATCTAACACCAGGGGATGGTTTATTAATCTTACTTCTTGAAGAATTCCTGAGTAAATCATTCTCCTTTATTAATGATATTTCACTTTCCTCTGTGAGACATCTTTTATACATCCAGAAGGGCAATTATCTGTTTAGGCCAAGAAACAATATTAGTTACAGTCAGTGCTTGAATGTTTGATGTAAATCGCTTAAATAAAAGAGGGGAAAAAAGAATGAAGCACACTCCAAAGACCTACTACAAACATGATTGCATTTAGGGATGCCTTATTTGGTTCCCTTCTATCTGGAATGACAAATTGTGTATGATTTCAAGTATCAATTATTGTGGAGCTTGCATACTCAAACTGTGATAACAACTCAAGAAAAATTACATTACTTTTATCTCTTCTAGGTCTGGAGGAATTCTATAATATGTGAGATAGCTAACCATATTCTGGAATGGTTTATTAATATAACGGTCTTTTAAAGGCAGGTCTTGAATTCCTGATAGGAAGAAGTAGTGAAAGACAGAAAGGTGGGAGTATATAATTAAAAAAAATATTTTCTAGGTTCAAGGCACCCATTTTTCTAGTTGTCTATCATCTGCTACTCAGCACAGATTAGAGGATTTAGAGAGGGAAATGGGATACCAATTTAATGGATTGCTTTAAGAACTATAACAAAAATTAAAATGATCCAAATGGAAATCTATAAATCAGCCCCAAAAGGAGTTTCATTAACTCACTTAAAGGACATTTTGTATGAAAATTATTCACTTTTAAATTATAATAGCAATTGCATTAGATAACAGTAGTTAGCTGTGGTGGATATATCTCAGACTCACTAAACTTTGACAAATAAGTTTCAAAAGATCATTGAGTTATGATCATCTTTGGGATTCACATCTGAATGACTGTAGAGACACAAAGTGCCGTCTTCATTCGATGAGCAATTCATTGAGAGGCAACATGGTCTAGGGCAGCGGTTCTCCATCTGTGGATCGGGACCCCAAAGTGGGTTATGACCCAGTTTTAATGGGGTCTCCAGGGCTTGTTTAGACTTGCTGGGGCCTAGGGCTGAAGCCCGAGCCCCACTGCCCGAGGCCAAAGCCAATGCCTGAGGGCTTCAGCCCTGGGCAACAGGGCTCAGGTTACAGGCCTCCTGCCTGGGGCTGAAGCCCTTGGGCTTTGGCTTTGCCCCCACCCCCCACCCAGGGGGATGAAGCTCAGGCTTCAGTCCTACACTCCTGGGGTCATGTAGTAATTTTTGTTGTCAGAAGGAAGTCATGGTGCCACTGAGGTTTGAGAACCCCTGGTTTAGTAGATAGGGCACTGGACTCAGAGAGGAGACCTGAAATGTGGGGAGGATGGTGAATAGGAATAATCTTGCCCCATATGGAGATGTGTTTGTGACTTTCTATAATTTGCATTTCACGTAGACATTTTACCCTTTGTAAGGCTGGCATTTTATACACATTAGCCGGTGTCTGGTAAACACTTGTATGTAGCTCTGCATTCTTACCAAAATCACCCATTGCTTGTTGGATACTGTACCAATTGGGTTCATGTGTATATATAACTACCCTCTACTGGATGAAGTTAGAACTGCTTAACTGTGCATCACTGGTGGGAAAAATTGTCATTGTCAAATAATTTATTCACCCAAAAAAATGCAGTTTCTGGGCAATCAATACTATTTGCAAGTTAAGATCTAATTCAGCTAACAGTTTCAGCCAAATAATGACTTAAAAAAAAAAGGTCAGTGTTTCATTTTGAAGTTTAGCTAGATTTGTTTAGTTTAAAAAAAACAAGAAAAGCTAAAAAATCCCAAAACATAATGAAGCAAAGTAAAAAAAACACAACCCAAGGGTTTTCTTTTTGTTTGTTTGGGGTTTTTTTAAGGTTTTTCTTGATTCAGTAAGAAAAAACTGAAAAAATTCAATTTGAATTGTAATGATTTTTGTTTCTGTTTGGCCACAGAACCGAATAAATAACAATAATCACAGGCACTTAAATCTTGTCATAGGCACACCACTGCTGATGAGAATCTCCTTTAGGTCAAATAGATGCAAAAGCACATTTGTACCAAGGGATCCAAGCTTTGTCATGTGAAGAAGCAACTGGCCATGGCATGCAGCATAGTGACAATTATGACATTTCTAAGCAGCCAAGGAGTCAGAGTCTATACACAGTGTGTGTATATATATCTATGTTGACATATAGGTGGAGTCGAGGAATATTCTAGTAGTGATGGCGAATACCATAAACACCATTCTAATTCAGATTTCAAAGCTCAAAACCACAACTCAAAACTTGAATGAACTTGGAATCAGGCTTTGTTTGAGTTCTGCTAGCTTTTGGGAACCAGCTGTGGCTTGCACATACTTTATTCATGGCTATAAATATTTCCTCAAAGCACAATATGAACATTTTGGGGGATAACAATGTACGTTCTGAGACTGCTGTTCACTGGTGCATTTCAAGTTTGAATCTTGTTCCCTAGGAAGAACAACATGGATTATCAATGTGGCCATTAGTCTCCTCTTCTGGTTCCAATGACCATGCATAAACATAAACCTTGCCTATCCATCAGGGGCGGCTCTAGACATCTTGCCACCCCATGCATGGTGGCACGCCCAGGGGGCGTTCTGCCGCTCGCCAGTCCCGTGGCTCCGGAGGACCTCTCGCAGGCTGAAGGCACCCTGCCTGCTGCCCCCTGTGGCATGCTGCCCCAAGCACATGCTTGGCGTTCTGGGCCCTGGAGCCGCCCCTGCTATCCATTTACAGTTACATTCAACCAGGCAATGAGGAGTGGGGATGAGAAACAAGTTTAATTCAAAATCGACTTTTCACATTTCTGGGCATATGAATACAGGAAACCATTTTAAATTGGTAGGACAAAATCCTGGTCCCACTGCAGTCAATAGCATTCAGTGGGACCCAGATTTGACTTATAATGCAGAAATTTATAAGAAATGGATTGAATTCAAAAGTCTGGATTTGAACTTCCTGAAAGCACAGTGTGGTCACATTTTGGTTTAGCTCATAATAGACAAAGGAGTGAGCTGAAAAGCTCAGATCCAGACCCTTGCCTATCTCTCAAAACATAGATTTTGCTTTGAAATCATCAGTAATTTTAAAGAATAAAATTAAAGTATTGGTACAGTATGTATTAAAATTGTATCCTGCTTTCACTGGAGCTCTCCTCAGTCTGATGTAGGCCTCGGTAACTTGAAAGGAGCATCTCAAAGTGATTTGAAAGAAAGAATAAATGTTATTAACATTGATTTTTCTCTTCTCTGAGAATTCCATGTAGTCCTTCTCAGGGAAGCAATGTAGCAAGGGGAAGCAAATACCCAACACTTTTGGGCGGTACCGTGTATAATTTAGGAGTAAATACGTGATCTCCTTATGGCAAGGTGGGCACCCCATCCAAATTTTTTTCAGATTCTCCTGGAATACCTCTAGCTCTATTCAGATTTCCATGCCAGATCTGCTTATGGGAAGTACATTATTCATATAGACTATACCAAAATAATCAGCAGTTAGAAATGAACCTCAGTTGATAGTGACTATCAGCATTTTTCCCCCTGCTTTTTTTTTAAAGTAATTAAAAAATGAGTCTTTGGCAGAGGAGTATATACAGTATGTCATAAAGTCTCTCTGAACTACCTATATATTTACCCCTGAAAGTGAATTCTTTATAAGACCTAGGATATCAAAGAAACGATGGATCAAAGTAGTTTTAATAAGCAACCCAGTGTTTGTAGAACCTGCACTTTCATGTATCATGTTTTGTTCAAGTTTTTAATTTTGGTTCGTCACCACAGAAAGCACTTAAGATAACTATCTATAACCATATTGTCATGTTGAATCCTTTGATTGTTTAACGTGTATACCTTAGTGAAACAAAAATACCTTTTCCCCCATAATATTTGGACTTTATTGTATTTTTACGTGAAACAGATTTGATTTGCCAGATAGTTTTAACACTAAGTAGTATTGTCTATACTATATTTTCATATAGCAGTAGTAAATAATTCTGCCTTTTATATTGTAAGCACATAAATCAATGTCATCTGTACCCTCCTTCATCCTGCCTCATTCTTTTCCATAGTATCAAATATATACATATATACACAGCAAAAGATCCTCAAGAGCTATAAAAAATAAAATTAACATGCCCTTCACTGAGAATCCAGTCAGAATTTTGCTCAGTGCACATGGGACTGTTTTGGGATTTTTTTAACATAGTAAAATCAATTTCCTCATCCTCTCTTTCAAACCAGAGTTCTGCTATGCTTACAAATTGTTTTGCAGTGGAAACAAACTGTTTTTAAAGGAAAAAAGTCCTTATATATTTGATCTATAGTCATAATAACATTGTCAACAAAGAATGAGAATTATTGCACTGTTTAAACTCCAGGTTTAAAGTAAAGTCTGAAAGAGTGAGGAATGTAAGTACAGAGTGTATGCAAGAAGCAGTCATGACAAATGGGATCTGGTAGCTATTTCAACTATACATCTGGCCATAACACTTTAATTTTTAGCTCTGAAAATTACTGTACAGTCAGTTAGGAATTTGTATGAGCTCTGAGTTTAAAACCCTAACGGAAACATACTGTAGCTTAAGTAAAGTAGACAAGTGTTTTAAAAAAAAACACACGGTCAAAATTTATGATTTCTATGCTAGCTCACCATACCTTGAGATTTGATGACTTGGAATATCTGAATTGCACATGGTCCTGTATTTGTGGTTGCCTTTGAAAATTCAAAAACCCAAGTCCCACCATAGGAAAGTCAGTTTTATATGGCATATTGGAGGACAGCCATAGGAAATCACATTCAAAAGGAATTAGAACACACAACCCTTAAACTTATTTATTCCTAATTTAATTGTTACCATGACTGTTTATATTAAATGCATCTCTAAATATCCCACTTTATGACATGTACAAAAGACCATCTAGGATGATGGCATATTCTAGCTGGACAAAGGGAATTCCAGATCAGAATCCTTTTAAATAAAGCACTGGAACTTTTTCACATTATGCTTCATTTCATCATCTTTTGGTGCACAGCAGCTGGGCCAATTTGGAAAGTTAAATGTTGGAGGGCATTATATTTACACTCCAGCTTGGCACCTCTCCTCTCATTCTGGACCACGTAAGAGTTCTCTGGCAATTACTTACATGTAAAAGTAACTGAGGGCATTTTGTGTAGCGTTAGCTACATTTTAGAACAAGAAAACAAGGAGAGCCAGCATCACATGACCAGCCTGTTCTCCATGGACTGCTACCAAGTGCTTTGTAGACCAGCAGTGGCTCATGGACCACAGTATTGGAACCCTTCTTCTAGGATATGTTACATACAAATATATGCAAAACCAAGCCTAATACAATGGAAAAGTATGCCTGAGAATTTCAGATGATCCCTTCCAATGTGCATTGCCTTGCATTTGTCAAAATGGCATCTAACCCTCACAGAACAAAAGGAACTATGTTAGACCTAACTCTCTGCAGAGAATATTGGAATGGCATTAGTAGCCCCTAAATATTTTAGGAATCAACCTACAACCCCTTGCACAGTTTACATGTACTGAGTCAAAATGAAAATATTGAGTCTTCTAATTACACAAAATAGTTCTTGATAGCAATAGCGGTGGTCAACTTGGATTCCTGAGGAAACAAATTCCGTATTCCACTAATATAGCTGACGGAAATAATTGTTGGGGATAATAATTATTTGGGGCAATAAAAAAGTCATCTCACTCAGTGTTTATGTTGCTTGTATCTTTGCTATGATAGTCTTAGTTTGGTATCAGCTAGCAATCATCTGCATCTCTCAGATCCCAAAATATGGGTCTTTGCATACAGTTGAGATGAACTCTAGCAATTTTTCATATGACCATGAATTGATCGCTCTTATCAATACCATAGACACACTAGTTATTGAGCTGCATTATAACCTGTGCCTTGCATCAGTAATTGCCCTATCTTGCCATAAAACAAATGATGTACATATAATGCGTCTGGTTCTCACGCCACATAAAACCAGACTTAGGGGCTGATCTCCATAGAGTTCCACGGCATCACACTTGAGTAAAGCTGGTGTGTTGGGAACATCAGTTGGGTAACTCCATTGGCTCTGAGCATTTAAAACTTAAGTGAAAAAGTTTTGAAAAAGGATTTTGCTTCCCTGACAACTCTGGCAAGAGATTTCCCCATGTTTCTTATCTGCTAGACCAGACCTAAATCAGGCTGTCATGTAATCAATGGACTATGATAGGTTGATTATCATGTAGGATAAGTGATATCTATTAGAAAAAATTGATCCTGACATAACTCAGAAAAGGCAGCAGCTTAAAGCTAGAGGCCTTGGGCCCTGGACTGGCCTTTGTACATATGTAATGGCTGTCATTTTCCTGGAGGTGCCTGAAAACAGCAAAACTCTCAGGGTAAATCTATATTGATTGAATAATCCTTGTCATCTGTTAGGACTAACAAAGCTGTCACAGCACAGCCACAAGCAAACAGATTTTATTTGATAACTTTCTTTCCATTTCACCATGGAAGCACACAAGTACTAGAGTTTCAAGGGAGCTCCTTCATGTTTGGTCTGTTTTCACTCAGGTAATTCCCCAGAGGAGGTCCTTATTTCCAGTGACTGATTGACTACCACATACTTAATTAAATCTGCATCATCAGAATTACAGTTTATGAAGGAATCAGAAGGTAACTCAGCAAACCCCTGATTCTACATAGCACATGGTGTATTAAGAGTGGAGCCTGAATGATTACTGCTAGAAGCTTGATAAAAATTGTAGGGGAGGGTGCGCTTGAGGCTGTCCCTTGTGACAGCATCTCCTTTATGAATACAGAAAAATTCATCAAACAGAAATCATTAAATGGAGCAGATGGGGCTTGCTGTGTGGCTGATGCACAAAGTGCCTGGAGATGATAAGCATCGCACAAGGCAGACCATCAGATCAAAACGACAACCCCGAGAAGGTGGGAAGAAGCATGATTGTTTGCTATTGTTGTCCTGGCCATATAAATTGTTTTTGTTCTGATCAGCAATGGTGCTTCATAGAATCTGTCAAATATCCTCTATGGCAATCTCCCTTGAGTGTCACATGTTTAATGCACTGTGTCTGCTTCATGAAACCCCAGCAAAATGATTGGAAAGATCAATTTGGCAAAGAAACAAAAAGAGAGGGGATTCCCAGCCCCATTATCTAACTATTTTCAATATACTATGGTAATTCTTTGCATTTTTTTTTTACTCAACTCATTTTGTAATTGATCCAAATAGATCTCGATCTCTCTCCTCCCCCCCCTCCTTAAGGATAGAAGTGAATTTGATTCTCACAAGAGTAAGAGTTTAGCACCTCAATGTAGGAGCTAGAAAAATAGCCAGAATTAATCTGTAGTTTATCTGAATATCCCAATATTCTCTCTCCTGCAGAATGCCAACACATGGCCCATGCACTGCTAAAGTCTCCAACTAGGGCTCAAGTGGGGATGTATGGAGTACATAGGACATGTGCTGGCCCTCTGCACAGGAGCATATTTCACTCAGAGACACTTTGGAGACAATCAGACATGAACTCTCAGAAAAGCAAAAGAAAATTCTGAAAGCTGGATCCAGAGATAGCACTCTAATGCAAATGTTTATTTGTTCATCCTAAAGTATATTTGCAGATTGGTGATAAAATTCTTTCACGTTTACCTATCACTTTCAGGGGTGCATCTTCCCCTCCTCTAATTCCATGGGAAAACATAATTTGACAGGGATCACCAAGTGCAGAAATAGCAAGTGGTGTGAGTAATTTTTTCGTCTCAGTGGGAGGCTAGAATGTCACCTACTACCCTTACTGGCAAGTAGCAGATGTTTTAATTTTGTCCCATCTTCACATACAGGAGCTCTTAAATTCCAAATGATTTTTTAAAATTTAGTCTTTAAAGGCAGCCACAAAATCTAACACTCTTAATGATCCTTTTGTTTCTAGCCTCATTCTCACTCACTTTTTCTTGGAATTATTACATTCTACTTACAAACATTGTTAGACAGACAGACAGACCAACCCCATCATTGAAATACTGCTACCTTGGGTCTGGAATAGCTCCCTTTCCCCTAGTGACAATTCACAAAATTTTAGGAAAGGAAATGAAAAATATTGCCAAATGAAAATGCAAGCTGGAAGGTAAGCAGCCAGAATGTAATTGTCCCCACTGGAATTTCCCCAGAAATTTGGGGCTAATTCTCTTACTCTTATAAAAAGCATTAGACTTTTAAAAAGATTGAAATGGCTCAGGAAGACCTCAGTGTTAAAAAGCAACTGAAAGCAGAGTATCCCCTGCTGTTCAAGGTTGGGGTACCACTTTAACAGTGACTGGTCCCCTCTTGCAGCACCAGCTGACAAGATGTAGCATCAGGAAAGTATGGGAAATATTCACAATGCCACTGGCTTACTTGCCAGATAAGATACATTTTTCACTACGCATAGATAGCCTAACTGATCTCACGTCAGTGTAAGTCAGGAGCCACTCCTCTGACATCTGTGGAATTATTGGTGCAAGTGAGAGGAGAATCTTATCCAGAGTCTCCAACATACCACATTCTGGGCAATTTTCATTAATCAAATTTTCTGCTACCATCTGCTCTAACATAAAACTTCACCTACATTGACTACTATGTGGCCTTAGTTTGCAGTTGATTTGGCACATTTTTATAAATGTAAGTAATGTCTTGCTTTCTCTGATCTGCTACCTTGGTCACCTCACACATACCATAAGTTGAAGGTAGCTCCTGTAAAAGCTAAACAAGGCATATATATTGGAGGAGCTACGAACACTAGAATTTTCACAGGAACAAACTAGCATAGCATGGTTCTTTCCTAAGGAAAAAAATAGTTCTACTTGCTTGGGCATTAACTCTGTGTGAATCTTATTTGAACCACCTTTAGATCAAAGCACAAGTTTTTCCTGGTTATACTTAAAAAACCCTGACTTTCTGGTTTCAAAAGGAAAAGATCTGCTAAGTTAGACATCAATAGCTTGCTTAAAACACAGTGAATAGTACTATTAACTTTTTTTTAAAAAAACTGGGCTACTGGTTCCACTTGCATGTCCAAATGGTTCATTCTTTATAAGCAGCCAGCTTCCAAGGCAGAGGAAATGAAGCAAACCTCACAAATTCCAGAAATGAAGTCTCATTAAGACATTGCCACTGTACAAAATGACTTCCTACCCCTAAAAATCAGATTGCAGTGCAATTTTTTTTCAGATTCTCAACTGGAAAATTTGAATAGTTCTACCACAGTGAGAATTTTGTTCTTCCATCATTTTCCCAGCTCTAGTGATGGAGTGTTAATGTAACACGCCTGCCAAGAGGGTTAAGCTTAGATTGCATGCAATTTGTTTTACAATGCTAATGCGAGATACAGAAACATAGGGGGAAAAGATGACAACAATTATTCTGACACATCAGTTTTTTCTAATGCATGGAATTGCTTAAATGCTTTTTAAATTAAAAAAGAAAAAAGCAGGAAAAAATTATTCCTTATTTTAACTAATGAAACCCCAGTCTTTTTGTGAGATTTCAAAGTATGTACATTTTTTGTAAGTATGCCAAAGTCAAGGCCTGTACGGCATGTGATCTATAATAAACTTCAAAAGAACACCTTTGACATTGTAGATAACTTGCAAATGATGATGCAGAAAGATCTTTTGCCACTACAAAGAAAGAACAAAAGAACCAACATGAAAGAGAAATCAATAAACATATGGCAATTAATAAAACATTTTCTATGAATACCCTACAAAGAGTTTTACAACAGTATAAAAATCCAACAGTTGTTTCAATGTGGATTTAAAAAGTATCAGCTGTTATATTAAGAGATCTTTTTTAAGAAACAAAATGTATGTAAAATAACGGATATGGATTTTGTTCTAAATCCATCAGTTGCAGAGGTACAGATCAAATGTGAAGTTTTTTTTTTTAAGGTGACCCAGTCAATTAGGTAATAAAATCGTTCATTTTTCAGTGAATGAAAACAATGTTTGGAAACAGAAACATTTGTTTGCTGATGTGCTGTTTGCCTGTGGGAGTTCAGTTAGTTTTTGAGCTTTTTTCTTTTCTTTTTTTTAAATCATGTCTTCAATTTTTTTTAAATATTCCTATTGATTTCCTTTGTAAGTAACATTATACTCACCATTAGTACAGACATTATAATATCTTCAGTGTAACCTACAAGCAATAATTTATCATCATAATAAAGATACATCCACTTACACACTGTTAACTCAACTTCTCTCTATCCAGTCATGAAGTATTCCAATTCCACAAGCATTGCCAGCAAATCTTGGAGCCCTGGAGCGACCCATCATGCTGCCTGTACCCACACATTCACGTCACACCTGTTTAAACATTGTGATGGCCTTCCCAGCCTGTCTATTACCTTCTCCAAAGAGGCAAATGCTTTATTCTGTCTTCCTATTTTCTTTCAGATAGTGTAGTTCCACATTATGATAACATTGTCCAAAAGCTTCTTTGCAACATAGCCATAAAGAAGGAGAATTTATGGTGTGGGGAGATCAGATTCGTTAAATGTGCACAATAGGTGGAAATACAATATTCCAATGGCTGGAGGGTCCTAGCTCATTTTCTGGAAACACCAGTTGGTCTGACTTATGAGTCTGGTCTTCCTCCCTTCCAGACAGAAGAGCAAGATGATAGTTTCTCAGCCAAGCAGACAGTCCATTTCATTGTAGGCAGTGTATCTGTATCTGTGTCAGTCCCAGGATGTTACAGAGACAAGGTGGGTGAGGTGATCTCTTTTCTTGAACTGACTTCTATTTGAGAGAAAGAGAGAGAGAAGCTTGTGAGCCACACAGAGCTCTTCTTCAGGTCTGGGAAAGGTACTCCGAGTGTCACAGATAAATGCAAGGTGGAAGAGATTTGTTTAGCATAAGTAGTCAGCATATATTCTAAGGCACTAGTCAAAACAGAGTGGTCCCTTTTTACAGTCTCTTTACACTCCCAGAAATGCATAAATGAGAAGCAGGCCAGAAGATACACCTAACTTGTGCATCTCTAGTTAAAGACGATGAAATTAAGCCTGTGGCTGAAAAGATTGCTATTTTTTTCCTAGTTTCAGTTTGAAGCCTTCTTATACTCACTAATGAGGACTCACAGTTGTTTAAATTTGCTTTCCATGAAATATTGCATTTACCGCCTTTCAAATTTATCAAGTGACACTTAGAGCACATTGTGTTTCCCACTGACTTTTGTTATCTTTGCTGTCCTGGCGCAGCCAATTGGGGGAACCTGAGCCCAGCATTGTGTACGGTCAGCCTGAAACAACATTAAATCCTCATCAGAAAGACCCAGCCAGGATGAACAGTGGCCCAAAGAACTTCTGGAAAACTGACAAACTAATCATGCACATAATTGCTTTTTGACTTCTTGCTCCTGCTGTGGCAGGACTTAATGATAATCTCAAAGGTTAGCATTGGAACACACACATCATTTAAATGACTCCAGGATGACACACTTGTAGAATGGTATCAATTCTTGCAGACCCACTCACTAGTATATCCAAAAGATTCAAAAGACTATGGCTTGAAAACTGGTAGGAGGAAGTGTGTATTTCAGGTTAGTTTCACTAATTAGAAATTCCTGCTCAGATTTTCCTTGTTGTAACATGCTTCTGAATTAGTTTGATATCTCCTTGTGGCCAGAGCATTCAAAAAACATAAGGGATTGAATCAATGAACACTTGTATGTCGAATTAGTTAACAGTTCTCTGAAATAGAAGACCTGAGAGGAAAACATCTACATTCAGTTTAATAAGAGTCATAATAAAGTATCATAATAAAGACGTTTGATGAAAAACGTATTGTTCCTCTTTGTACTGTTTAATAAAGAAGTTGGCACTGTTTTGGAACCATGGCTGCAGTAACAACAAGTCTGATTCAAAGTCCACTGGAGTAAATAGGAAGACTCTTGACTTCATTGGGTTTTGGATTAGGCCCTGAAGCAATGCATTAAAAAATGAAACACTTCAGACCTCTAGAACTGTGCTGTACCCCAGAAAAATGACCACACTGATTAATTACAGATTCTAATGTACAGCAAATAAGCAGGACCATAAGATTAAAAAATTCAGTACTTTTAACTGCACTCATACATCTGGCAGTCTTGCTGCTGAATGGATTTTTTTCTAGTACATCTCTTTAAAATACTTAACATAAACCAGCATTTATACTGCCTCAATACTTCCGTATTGCCTTATTTTTCATATCTGAAATGCATTTTTATTTTACTGCTTATATAACAAAATAATTTGTGCTGCCAACAATCCTGTTTATCTTTAATAACAAAAATTAGTAACTAAAGGAGTTATAAAGGGAAGTTGAAGCATATACGTCCATCAGTAGAGCTGGTCAATAACTTTTTGTCAGAACTCATTTGATGGAAAATTGGGTTTTCTACTACTAAATTTTTCGTGAAAAAAGTGTCTGGTTTCTGCAGAAAATTTATATTTTTTGTTGAAAACGAAACACCTGATAACTAAAGTATTTGGATGTTGATATACTGGCACAGTGCCTCAGGAGTTGTAATTCAGTTTCCTCAAGTCCACATTCTCATTCTGGGCTGGGCTTCCCAGCCAGACTACAAGTCCCATGATGCCTCCCTCTCACTATAACATGAGATCATGCTGCATCATGGGAGATACAGGATGGCTTATAGAGGAGAATGGGGACATGAAAACCTGAAGTACATCTCCCATGAGGCATCACAGTATCATTTCTAAATCACAATATTTTAATTTTCCTCCCAAGTATTTAGGTTTTTCATTTTTCCTGGGAAACTAAGTTTTTCCATTGACAATTTTAACAAAACACAAATTTGGTTTGTTGTCATTGAAATTATCCATGGGAAAAAGCAAATATTTTCTTTCCAGCTTTATCTACCAGCAAAAGGTTTAAAATGATCAGAATGGGATACATTCTGCTTGCCATACATCTTTTTCATTTCAGAAATCGTCAAGAAACTGGATTAATAAAATAAAATGTTACCATTTTATATGTTGTACAGAAAATGATATCTTTTTCATGAGAAAGGCACATCAGCATTGATACTCAGGACACTAAGATTTATTTTTATTTTAAATATTTAAGGCCAAAATTTTCAAACCCAAGTGTCTACAGTTAAATTCTAAATTTATATTTAGGTCCTTAAATGAAAGTGGCCTGATTTTCAAGAATGCTGAGCACTTGCAAATCCCTCAGGAGTTAATGGAAAGTGCTCTTCTTTGAAAAGTAGGCCACTTTTATTAGGCGCCTAGACGTGGATCTAACAGCTAAAATTTATACACATTGTATGTTTTCCTAAGTTGTCCATTCCGCCTCTTAGCTTCTGAATAACTAGGTAGGACAACTTGAGGTCAGCAGCCTGTGGCTGCATATGGAACCAACAATCAGAGATCCATAAATCCAGTTGATTGGATTATTGGAGCCAGGAAAAATTATAAATGGAAGCTCCCTACAGTCGTGGGTTTAAACCAGGAGCTCAAAGAGTAATCCTTCAGCTGGGATAGTGGGTAGATAACACCCTCTTTCATAATGACAGTATTAAAGAACTCCTGTGATTACAATCAATAGCATCCGTGTGCTTTGTCAGGCCTGTTGGAGAACTATAACAGGGAGGAACTCAGTCCTACTGGGTGGCAACCTGAAACAAGCAGAGCTAGATTTCAAACCAGGGCTCTGGACTGAAGAAAGGCTTGAGAACAATAACAGCTAGCCCCCCTGAAAAAAGACAGACTAGTTTGTTTCTTTTGTTGAAACCTCTGGGACCAAGTCTTGGCCTGTAATTGTGCAGGAGGACAGAAGCTGAGACTTCGTGCAGGGTCTGAAATGTTGGCTCCCAACTGTTGCATGAAGGAGGTGACATCGTGGACTGTGGAGCTATTTTCCCTTTTTGTTGGGACTGATTTTATTAACCACGTCCACCCACCTGGAAGGAGATGGACACTGTAAGGAGTACAGCTGGAGGGCTATATCCCAGGACTGGACCACAAGACTGCTGTTGCTCATGGAAGGACATATAAGATAAGTCTTCACCCCAAGAGAGCACCCATGAGACCTAGCTTTCATCATGTGGACATTCTTATTGTTTCTCTCGAGTTGTACATACATCCATCAAAGGATCAATTGGGTTAATATACTGTGTGTTTCCTTCTCAAAGCACAGACCACAGCTGCCTGCCCCAATATGTAGGCACTGTCAGGGTACCATGGATGAGCCACTACGATGAATTAAATAATTCCAGAAGATCACAGGGATCTATATTGTAGTGAGTTCACTAGTAACAGCAGAAAGATCTTCCATGGAAAGAAGAGGAACTTAGTAGCTGGCAAAGCCAATTGGTGATCACTGGAAGGGGCAAGGTGATACAATAAAGTATTTCCCTTTTACCTAATTAGACAGACATCAAAGGTCCTTTAGAAACTGCACTCTTGTGGGAAAAGAAATTGCACACATCTGTTATTCAAATGGGCACTATCTTTGATGGAGACATTGTAAAGGGAAGACCTGCTCAGTATTTGAAAGGGAAACCTAAAAAGAAAATCCAAGTGGCTTCAGTAGGACTGAGCAGGTGGCACTCTTTTCTGAGTCACCAGAAAACTGTTTTTCAAATCAAGACTCCTGACCACTTTGTTTAGAGGTCATATAAGCTTGCTTTTTATTTATTTTTTTTTTTTTGATAAAATAAAGGTAGAAGGCTCCATGGTCTAAGCAAAATTCTAGCTCAGTATTTTCTTTCTGTGTAGCCACATTTAACTTAGCTGTTTTATTGAGTTGCCCACATTTTATATTTAAATGATGGTGAAACGGTCCCTGTCTGCAAAGGGTCAGAGAGATTATTGCTATAAGCTACTGGGGAAGTGCATGCTGAGGGAATGCTCTGCTACACTTTGCAAGAAGGGTGTGTTTGTACTTCCATAGCTGGTGCAGAGCTGGGAGGAGTTGGAGCCTCACCCCCTTTGGGGAAGATAGCACCACTAGTGCTAGCCTAGTGAGGCGTCCGTGTTCCTCCATGCAGAATCTTCATGTGCCTTTTCCTTCTTTTACCAGCCACGCTGGGCCAGCCACAGTCAGAAAAAAACTTTTGCAAGGAAGGTGCTATTTAAATACAAGGGAATATTAGCTGTTATTAGCCTCACACAGCATGGAAATAGCAGTGCTTTTTGTTCTGCTCACCCTTGGGCTGCTGCCATCTTCCCAGTTTGTTGGCTTGCAGGTGGAATAGGGTGGCATCCTCCCGGCAAGCCAAATAGGAAGATTGTAAACGCATGTTCTCTCCTCATGGAGCACTTAAGGATGTCTGAATGGAATCACTGATGATCTCCTGAAACAAAAGGTCCTTGTTCCCAAGATAATAAACATTGGACATTTGTAGCTAGTAGGAAACTATTTTCTTTTCCTCTCCAATTTTCCCAGGATTTCCACGTTATGTGGCAGCTCTTCCTGTGGAAAGCTGGCAATTAAAATGGCAGAATTTACCACAACTGGCAATTTCTCTTCTCCATAGAGCAGTACAGTTTTCATGTTGTAGGACACCCACCCTCTCTCTCTTTCTCTCTCTCTAAACCCCCAGAATGTCTGATTTGATTTAGTAGCTGAATTTAACATAAGATGATATGTAGTCTGAATCTAATGTTAAAGAAACAAACAAACAAAAAAACCTTCCTGAGCTGCAGAAGTTTGGGGAATATAAAGCAATGAACACTGCACTTTTGGGATTACAAGAAGAGAGAGACTACTGTGTGCTTTACATATGTTTTGAGGCCGCAGCCAAATCTTTCAATATGCTGGACGTGCAAAAAGTCGGAGAGGCTTTTGCCCCACTAGGAATGGCTGGAACTAACACATATCTCCCAAAATGAAAAGAAGGAATATTGTGATATCCAGAAACTTTCTAAATATACTCTGCCAACTTGTTCTCAGTACTTCAAACATGCGGAAGGGCAGTCAATAATATAACTTTCCCTCTTTCTAGAAAGACATCTAGTTGTTAAGGGCAAATTAATTATCTGTATGAAATTCAGTTTAAGCAAATTATTAAGCATAAAGGATTCCTTTTTCTCTGCTTTTCAAGGCATAGAGCTTGCATTAACTTCTTCTCTGAATTAAACATCAATAAAAAGACATGTCATTAGTGTTTATTCTGAATGGTATTTTTTTAAAATATAATTTCGCAGACTTTCAAGTAAGTCCAAGTTCTACTATGATTTCCATCCCTCTGTCATGATAAGTTCTCCAGTGCCTCCCATCTAACCAGTTATATAACAGCGTTATAAATAATCACCTAATTTCCACTTTGCAGCCCTTTAATTGACAGTGCTACCGAGAGTACATTATTCAGATGTTCTCTTTCTTTTGAAAAAAAATAATTAAATTAAATATTTCCAAACAAGTTTTGTCCTTTCTTTGACAGATTACTTTTCTTCAAGCATAATAGGGGTTTATATTGTTGAAACTTTCTTTGTTTAATGCCCAAATGATGGAGGATATCCAGTGGCAACATTCAGTTAAGGCAGAAGACAAAGGAAATCAAACTATGTACATCAATAATCCCCCTAAACAAAGGCGCATATAACTTACATAACAAGGGTGATAGCAGAGCTGATGCCACAACAAAGCTATTTAGTCTTGTCTTTGCATTAAAGGCCATTAGATGAGTCCCTTTGTCTTATTATTTAGTGGTAAGAATGGAAGTGAAAAACATCTTTTATTAGCTTATATCATAACACTTTGTATGGTATAATCTAGAAGGTGATATTTTAACACAGTTCAATGAATGACTATATTGGGCCAGTGCATTACCTGGTGTAAATTGGCATTGCTTCACTGGTTTCAAAGGAGCTATGCTTATTCACACCTGCTGAGGTCTGACCACACATTAACAGGAGAGACACACTTAGACTGAGGACAGTATATGGCCTTTGGAAAGAAGAGAAGAAATGTTATTTCTGTCAAAGGAATGTAGAAGAAAAATGCTTTTGACACCAACCTTTAAATAAATTGTTTAAATCTGGAGCTTGCCTCTTTGCCAATTTCATTTGTTCATATAAGGCAAAGTTAGAAGCGCCATGCTACCTTGAAAGGCTCTGAACAAGAAACAGGTAACACCTCTATTGCACCACCTACAGGAGGTAGAAGAACAGTAGATACCAAAGATAAGATGTTCTTTTTTATTATTGAATATTTGAAATATTCAAATTCACAAATTTTAGCCTTTCCACTAAATCTTCTATTTTCAGGAATCTGTAACTCGGTCACAAAAATTCAAATTTCAATATAGGTTTTTAAAAAAATGATTGTAGCTACTTGGAAGCTCTAAAGTGGCCAGTTTTTAAACTTGGGCATGTAAACTGGGCACTCAAATTAGCATGTAGGTGAATACGTCTTAACTGCAGCCAAGTAGATCTGTCACAGCACATCTTTAGTCCTGGAAAGACTCCACCTTGCAGATCAGAACGAACCTCCAGTGCTGTACAAAGTGTTGAATTATGTTCTTGAATGGAACATACTATATCACATCATCATCTAAACCACTGAAGAAATCTATTTTTTTCTTTGATATCCCTATAACTGCAGCCCTTATCTATACCTTAGTCTTCCCTAGCATCAATTACTGCAACTTACTCATCTCACCTCTCCCTCCCTCCAGTTGACATGAAACACTGCTGCTAACATTGCCTCCTTCATTTGTGTCATTGACCACATCAGTCCCCTCTTTGAATGCCTTCATTAGTGTCTTCTCAATTCCCATACCCAGTGCAAGTTTCTTGGCTGTATCTATAAGGCCCTGAACACCGTCACTCTTGCCTCCATCTTATCTCTGATTTCTACTCCTGTTACCTCTCAAGCCTCCCTTCCTTAATGTCTCTCATGTGCTAAACTCTATTCCTTTTTACTTATTACAGTGAACCTACTGGCACTGTACAATATCCAGCCTGGAGAGTGCCCCATAATTCCTCCAGCACAGGGAAAGTGGGGAGAGACCAGGCTCAGGATGAAGGTTGTGTGCGAGCAGAAAGAGTAGGCTGGAGGCAGCAGTTTGGGACATGACTGGGGAGAGGCAGCCAGGTAACTTAGGAGCTAGAACTGAAGCCCTGCAACCCAGGCTGGGAAACAGCCTACTGCTGGCAGAGGGACAAATGGCTGCCATGGCTGGTGAGTACTCAGGAACAACCTGAAAACAGAAGGCCATGTGGACTGAATGAGGCTACAGATTTTAGAAAACAGGACTAGATTCTGGCCAGGAGATAGGTAGCCAGGAGAGGAGTGGTTGGGAATGAGTGCGTGCCCTGGCACTAGGCCTGAGTTCTCCACCTTCATACCCAGGTACTAGACTCCCTGCCATTAAGAGCTGGACTGGGACCTGCTGTTTATCATCTTTTGTCTGTAACTTAATGCAGTCGTGCCCCAGGTAATTGCAATGTTTACTCCTGGCAGCCCTGTAAAGTTGCCCTTTGTTATTCAACTGTGCAGCCATGTTAATGGCTTGCCTACAGAGAGACTCAGGGTCTGTCTACATGGCAAGTAGAAACCCATGGCAGTGAGTCTCAGAGCCTGGGTGTATGGGGCTTGCACTCTGGTCTGAACCCGAACATTTACAGAGCTATTTCTAGTCCCCGCTGCGTGAGCCCAGCAAGCCTGAGTCTGTAGGCCTGGGCTCTGAGACTTGCTGTCACAGTTTTTTGCTTTTGATGTACCCCTAGTGCGTGGCAAGCCAGGGCATGAATGTACAGTGCATTAGCTTGTCAGGAACTAAGTTGCTGTGTGGACAAGCTCCGAGTTAGACATAGAGTTGAACGAGCAAAGACAGGATTTGTCCACACGTTTGCAAGCCGAGTTTGTCTGTCTGTCTATATGTGTTGTTGTGATAGACCTGAAAGGCTCATGCACTGCTTAAAAAAATTTAAAGGGAAATTAATGTTTTGATTTAGCTTCCTTCCCCTGGAGGTCACAGACTTTGCTATGTTCAAATGACAGAAGTGTTACGAGCTAATAACCCAAAGAAATTCAGGGGCCATGGTGAAGGATTCTCTTCCTCAGCCATTTCTCTGAGTGCAACTATTGCAACTCACGTAGCATCTGAGACCCCCTTTAACTCTTATTTGACTTTTCAAATTTTGTCAGACCCTAAAAGTCATCATTAAAACCTATGATTCCCTCCACCCACGTGGGTAGATCTGGTTTCCTGCTTTTCATTAAAGTTAAAATCTACTTCAAGTAAGACACTAACTTAAAGATGAATACCTGAAATCTTGGCACCCCTATGACAATTATTCTCTGAGATCAAATTTTTTTTAAAAAATTGCTAATATACTAGTGTTGCAAAATGTTATTTCAGAGGCACTTTACTTCTGCAGTTACTTATTAATGCTGTGTTTTTCCCACAGCCCTAAACCTAGGCTGCGGTTGTCTCCTTCTTAGTTCTGGCATGACTTTGACCAGCTGAATCCCCAAATATGTATCAGTAATCAAAAGGTATATTTCAGTACAGGAAAACCTGTTTGGAAGAATTCTGCTCATTTCTTCTCTGCTTGTTTTATCTTTGGTTGAGATGTGAATAATTCATAGGCCTCTGTCTGCTTTACAGTCAAACGCATTCTGTCCACCCAAGACTGTTCAACTTTGTGATTTATTATTTAATAATTTGCAGGGCTGCGCTGTTGTAAGGTGAGCATTGTGACAGCTTGCAGAACTGTTACAATCTGGTCTAGTTAGCTGTCCTTTCTTTCCCTCTCTCCAAACAGCAGCAGTTATTGATTTTTTTACAAACCTCTGCCATGTAATCCCAGAGCTGCTGATCTCAAAGCTGTTACTATAAAGTAAAAGTTGGCCCTTCTTCTTGAAAACAAGAAGTAGTGTTTTGATTCGTTTTTTCTTTTCTTTCTTTTTTTATCAATTGATTTTCCTTTCCCCATCCCCTTTTGTGCCTCCATCAGTGACAATACCTAGGAAGTGCCACTGGCTTCTCTTAAGGATAAAACTGAAAACTGAAAGCCTTTGGGAGAAATACATGCTGATGTTTTCATTATACTTGATTTAAAAAAAAAAGCCCGTCAAACTTTCCAGGCTTTGAAACTTTCCCAACAGAAGAACTACTATTTTGCCTATTATTTTTTTATACAAGGTGCTGTTGCCTAATGTGATGTCTGTGCTTAAGTCCCACTGCCTGTTATCAGATACACAGAATGCGTGAAAGAAACACTGCAAAAATATCCAGTGATAATTTAAGATTTACTATGCTGAAAGAACATCAGCTGTATCTCAAAGTACTAATCAGTGTGCAGTTAGGGCTTGATCACAAACCCAATGAAGCTAGTAGAAGTCTTTTCATATAGAAGTGCACCCTAAGAAGATTAAAAACAATGAGGAGTCCTTGTGACACCTTAGAGACTAACAAATTTATTTGGGCATAAGCTTCCACTTCATCAAATGCTTATGATTAAGGATTCTAGCAGGGTAAAGCTCAAGTCTGCTATTTCTCTGCTGGTTCTGTGGAAGTTGTGGATTAAATATTTGCAGAATTACTATTTGTAATTTACCCTTCTCCTTTTATCTTCAAGCTACACCTATGTTATTGATCACCACTGTATCTGCTGGCTGCTGCTGCTTCTCCAACGCTTAGCCGAATAGTCCACCGTAGCAATTATTCATCATTTGGTCCATTCCTGTGTGGCTGTAAGGGCTCGGCGGCCCAAAAGTTCAATGTTGGAACAGACCTGATGCACCCATGTAATAGGGAGTCTGTCACTGCGCCGCCTACACCTCTTGATTGGCTGAATTTTATCTTGCATGTTACAAGCCACCCCAAGAACAGCATCTTGTGGCATTCTGGTGACATGTCCAAAAAGCATAAGATGCTGGCTGTGGACAACAGCTCCAGTAGCGTGTAGACCAGAGTGATCATAAACGCCTGCATTATGAATCAAGTCATTCCACTTTATGCCCTATATACGATGTTGGCATTTTGCGTGGAAAGCCTCCTGTTTGGCCAGTTCTGAGCAGCATAGTGTCAATGTTTCGCAACCATAAACCAGTACAGAGAGGATACAGCTCAAATAGATCCTGAATTTGGTTGTCATGCTGAGATTATGTTGGGTCCAATTTGTCATAAACAATCCATGGCAAATGCTGCAATGCCAATCTGGTGAAGAACCTCTATATGAGCTTGGTTGAAAACCATTCTCAGAGAGTATTTATTAGTGGTTCATAGTCAGGCTGGAAGGGCATAATGAGTGGGGTCCTTCAGGGATCAGTTCTGGGTCCAATTCTGTTCAATATCTTTATCTATGATTTAGATAATGGCCTAGAGAGTATACTTATAAAACTGGGAGGGATTACAAGTGCCTAGGAGGCTAAGATTAAAATTCAAAATGATCTGGACAAACTGGAGAAATGGTCTGAAGTAAATAGGATAAAATTCAATAAGGACAAATGCAAAGTACTCCACTTAGAAGGGAACAATCAGTTGCACACATACAAAATGGGAAATGACTGCCTCGGAAGGAGTACTGCGGAAAGGGATCTGGGAGTTATAGTGGATCACAAGCTAAATATGAGTCAACAGTGTAACACTGTTGCAAAAAAAGTGAACATCATTCTGGAATGTATTAGCAGGAGTGTTCTAAGCATGACATGAGAAGTAATTATTCTGCTCTACTCTGCTCTGATTAGGCCTCAACTGGAGTATTGTGTCCAGTTCTGGGCGCCACATTTCAGGAAGGATGTGGACAAATTGGAGAGAGTCCACAGAAGAACAAAAATGAGTAAAGATCTAGAAAACATGACCTATCAGGGAAGATTGAAAAAAAATGGGTGAGTTTAGTCTGGAAAAGAGAAGACTGATTTCAAGTATGTAAAAGGTTGTTACAATGAGGAAGAAGAAAAATTGTTTCTTTTAAACTCTGAGGATAGGACAAGAAACAAGGTGCTTAAATTGCAGCCATGGAGATTTAGGTTGGACATTAGGAAAATCTTCTTAACTGGATGGTTAAGCACTGGAATAAATTCTCTAGGGAGGTTGTGGAATCTCCATCATTGGAGATTTTTAATAGCAGGTTAGACAAACACCAGTCAGGAATGGTCTAGATAATTAGTCCTGCCACAAGTGCAGGGAACTGGACTAGACGACCTCTTGAAGTCCCTTTCCAGTTCTCTGATCCTATGATGCCGTGATAGATCCTCAGCTGACAGGAAGAGATATAGGTGAAAAAGTGTCAAGAAGTAGATTCTATCTGGCTAGCCAGGGTTAATGGTGAGTCCAGTATGACCTTGGGAAATGCCTTAAGGAATCAAATTTACCACAATAAACATCTGATATTCACAGTACAGGACAGTCTTCAGGATAACAGGGACTTATGCTAATAGGAAGTCTAAAAACAGATGCCTATTAGTTTTTGTGTACAAGGTCCAGCACATCAGCAATATTGACGTTGTGGTAGATGTTGAATCAAACTATTGCAATAATATAGGAAACCTTTCCTCCTATGTTCTGGTGTGTTACTTTATAATAATTTAAGGTAAAAGCTAAGTAGTGCAAATCCTGTTCCTCTGAGCACAGGTGGCAACAAACTGCAGGCAGGAAGTCTTTGGTAAGGCACTGCTGTCCTGTCCCTAGAAGCGGCTGCCTGGAGCCCCTGGGTACATTTAGGCTATGTGTACACATACCAAGAATCTACCCACCAGTTTCATGTGGGATTGTATTTGGCACAGCTGAGTTGTGCCTCGGCTGCTGCTAACTGTTCGACCACAGTTACTCTGCTATTTATACTTGCGCTAACTCCCATTGAGCTAGCATGAGTATGTGCGCGCAAGCAGGGGAAATCACACCCCTAGCTTGTAGCATAGACGTAGTACACTGCAAAGGAAGGTATACTTGCAGCATGCATTGGTAGGAATACAACACTAGCTTTAATCTAGTCATCCCAGTACAAGCTCACCGGGGGCCCTGGATACATATTCAGGGTTGCTGGCCCATGTCGGATTCTGTATCCTCATGTCTTCACTACTATTGTTACCCATGCTAGCTAGATTAAAGCTACTGTGGGTACATCTACCTGTGTTATAATCACACATTCATTTACAGTGTAGATGTACCTACCCTCTTACTCTAGGACGTATACAATTCAAACAAACCCAGCTGCTTAAAATACACTGTGTCCTTTTCCCTCCCTTATCCCTTTTACACCTGGGAAAAGCCCTCGTCAAGGTTCCCCTCAGACCTCAAGGTCTGGAAAGGTCTAATGGCCCAGACACAGAAAAGTGCTTTAACTCACATAATACCCTTAATGACTCTCTGGGGACAGTTACTGAATGGTGTCTAACTCTTAGTATGGCAAGGTTTCACCCTGGGTGCTTATACATTAATGACCCCTAATGTGCAAGCCATTAGCACCTTTCACCATAATCTCCCCCCAATGTCCATTTAGATTACAGTAATGGCCACTAGTAATGTACAGTAATGGCTGCTAGTAAGAATATCATAATGACTTCATTGAATCTGTTCAATGAGCTCTTTCTTATATGGCAATCATATACCCTTACATAGAGTCCCTTAACTCATGAGACACATACATCTTGCCCTTTATCCTGAATGCTCTTCTTTCATGTGGACCTCTTTTTCATATACTATTAACTTCATGCATATAACAATATACGCAAGACTGAAATATTTTGCTTTACATTCCCCAAACAAAAATAGGCCAGTAAAAATGGGGAATGTCTTCATCGGCCTCTTCGCAGTTAGGAAGGACATTTCTATTTAGGTCAACGAATAGGTAACAACATCACATCCTAGCAATATTATTGAGAAGGAGTTTTCGCCTACACTTGGGGCCAATCACATTTGCAATAAGGCCCCTTTATACTGCTAGAGCAATGTATAGTGTAAAGAAGAATCAGACCCTGAACGTAGAACAGCAGGGTAGTGACTTGAATAATCAGTTCTTCCCAGAATACAATACGGGAAAAATCCTTTTCATCTTGCTCAAGTGAGCACTCTCATTGAAAACATTGAGATTACTTAGCAGTAAGACAGGTGAGATTTGGCTCTATATGTCAGTTCATTTATCTAATTATGCTCTTTGTCCATTTGCCTACGTTGTACACACGTAGCTTAAGTTTTTTTAATGCCATTTTCTTGTAAGCGCTAATTAGTATAATCAAATTAAAAGCCTGGCTTTCACTAACGTAGCATCAAATATTCGAAGAGATCATAATATCGCTTTTCATTTTTTCTGTTGTATTTGTCTTCATTCAATAAAATTCCACAGCCCTTTAGAAATTATTTTTGTAGTTTATTTTTCCACTTTGGGGATAGAAACTGTCCTTTGCTCATGGGAAAACAATGCTCTACTGGAGTGTGATATATTTGCTATTGCCATTTTGCAGCCCGGGGGATAGATCCTCACCCTGATTCAGAAAGGTACTCAAGAACAAGCCTAGCTCTGAGGATGTGGGTAGTTCTATTGACTTCAATGGGATTAATCATGAGTTTAAAATTAGACTGAATCAGGGTTTCCTGTGAGGTGCTGTGTGCCCTCAACTCCCACAGCCTTCAATGCTCAGCAAGGCACAAGATCAGACCCTAGAGAAAAATCTAATTCTTTCAGTTTCACCCCATGGATGTAGCTTGATCAATGCTATCGCATACAACATGTTGACTTCTACATGAATTGTTGTGAGCATTATGTGCAGGAAACAGATATCTTATGATTTATAGACAAGCCACATCAATTTACAGAGATACAAGTTATTTAAAACTTTTTTTTCTTCCTTCGTTTAATGCAACTGTATCCTGTACGTGGTGTGAATACCCTCGGCTATCAGAGGCTTCTGTTCTCTGTTAGAGCTGCTTGGTAAACTCCCAGCCCTTGGTACAGTAGCAGCTAGTATACATGGTAATCTCTCTGAGAGGGATGAATAATTAATAATAGAAGTAAATAACTGATCATTAAACAAGTAAATGTTTTCTTCTGTAACTGAAAATGCGAACAGTTTCTAGGTTATATTATGCTTTCCAGTGAAAGCTCCCAAACATTATCTTCAATACAGACAAAAACACGTCAGATGTTTCTTTCATACAGAATGGTAAATTATGTTATTGCTTTTGTACACTATTCCCAATGCTTATTGCATATTCGTTCATATACATCTAGTGCAACATTATTATCTTGTTCTGATTTTCTTTCTTCCCTCTACCCTCCGCCCCTCCAACCTCCTGTCAACAGTTGGAGAAGCTGTTAATACTGTATTGTATAGTCATTATCTCAGCTTTTTCTTTACAAATATCATTATAACATCCTGCATTTGTAAAGTAAATAATTAAACATTCTAGAAAGTCTTATAGGACATAGTAATCTAACAGATGAAAGACATCAGAAATGTGAAAATCAAATAGAAGTACATGTAATATGTATCTTTTAAAAGAGTTTTCATAAAATAGGGTTAATGTGTTAATCAACCATATTTAAAATGCTAATTAATCATCAATTTAGAGCCTATTCATAAATAATTCAATGTCCTATTTATACAGAATTTCTTATACTTTACTCAGAAATGTGTGGAATTTATTTCTGGGCTTGGGCTATGGTGTACTGTTTTAAGGCTCACTGAACTCTTTTTGCTCTGTGCATGCATCGTGCAATCATTATTACTACCTAGAGACTTATTCAGTTATATTTGTCAATCAAAACTTTGAAATTAAGCCCTTAAACCCCAAAGGCCACATAGGTCATCGTTTTTCATGTGCTGGCGAAGAATTGAAAGTGCCTTCTGTGCCACACGGTTCTAGATAACGGGCAATCACAAACTGGTGTTACAGGTTTCAATTAGCTAGATTTCTGGCATGGATCATAACAACTGTAAATCGTCTAATTTTGGCATGATAAGCTTCGCTTTTCAAGGGATTCCCTCTTCCCCATTTGGGGCCCAGTTTTTCAAACACCAACTCATGCAAATTGTCCTTTTTTGAAGAATTCTACTGATCTCAGAACAGACCTTTGAGGTTATAATATACTTGTCTCATTTCCTGTTTAAGGGCTCCACCTCACAAACACTGACTACCAACCAGAGTGCTTACTTCTGAAAATGTAAGAATTACATCTACTAGTGCTTGGAAGATTGGGACTAACTCTTGGAAATACAGCAACATCGGTGTCTAGTTAAACCAAAACTAAAAAGCCATAATGCCTTTTGAGAGGATAGGAGAAAGTGATTCTGATGAAGGATGCAAAGATGTGATTGAGACCTCACCTTATATGATTTAAAGGGCAAGATAGGATAGGAAATTTGCACTATCATTGAATAGGAAGAGTAAAAAGGGTAAGATATTTCCTTTCCTAGTCCTTCCCCATTTCCTTAACAGAATGGAAATGTGTCTGTTGATGAAGGTTTGGAGATGTTAGAAAGCATCCACAGGGGCTTCAGAGGAAACCACTGTCTGTAGGGTTATCATAAAGGAAACGGGAAGAGGATAACAGCCAGAATGAGGTTGGGGGAATGGCTTTGGGGCAGGAGCTAGTTCTGAATGGCTGGCTGCAAGCCTGCTGGGATTTTGTGGTTCTATAAAATGTGCACAGTTGTTGTAGAATAAGCTAATGGAGGGGAAGGAGCTCCTGGACCTTGGGAAGAGACCTGCCATGCCTCAGTGAAGGGGAAGAGGAATGCTGTAGGAGCCATCAGGAGTCTGACCCAAGAAAGCTTGGGCTGATAATAGCCACTGGTGTGTGTGTATGTATCCTTGGTGCACATAAGAACATAAGAACGGCCGTACCGGGCCAGACCAAAGGTCCATTTAGCCCAGTACCTGTCTACTGACAGAGGCCAATGCCAGGTGTCCCAGAGGAAGGGAAGCTAACAGGCAATGATCAAGTGATCTCTCTCCTGCCATCCATCTCCATCCTCTGATAAACAGAGGCTAGGGACACCATTCTTTACCCTTCCTGGCTATAGTCATTTATGGACTTAGCCACCATGAATTTATCCAGTTCCCTTTTAAACAATGTTATAGTCCAAGCCTTCAC
Source organism: Chelonoidis abingdonii (assembly GCF_003597395.2). Lineage (NCBI taxonomy): Eukaryota > Metazoa > Chordata > Testudines > Testudinidae > Chelonoidis > Chelonoidis abingdonii. The sequence goes on along the minus strand of NC_133787.1, from coordinate 11,776,220 downwards.
AACCTCCTCAGGTAAGGAGTTCCACAAGTTAACTGTGCGCTGCATGAAGAAGAACTTTTATTTGTTTTTTAACCTGCTACAGTATTAATTTCATTTTGTGACTCTTAGTTTCTTGTATATGGGAATAAATAAATACTTCATTACCCACTCAACATCACTTCATTGATTTTAACTAATACCTCTATCATATCCCCCTGTCTCCATTTTTTCCAAGCTGAAGAGGCCTAGCCTCTTTCAATCTTTCCTCATATGGGACCCCTCTCCAAACCTCTAATCATTTTAGTTGCGCTCTTTTTCTGAACTTCTGTGTCCTTAGTATTTAGAGAATCTATCTTTTTGAAGGTAGAAGGAGACCACATCTGTACACAGTATTCGAGATGTAGGTGCAAGGGTACCATGATTTATATTGGAAGCAATAATATATTCTCAGTCTTATTCTCTGATCCCCTTTTTAATGATTTCCTAATTTCATCTCGTTTGCGTTTTTGATAGCCTCGCATACTGCGTGCGACATTCTTCAGAGAACTTATCCACGATGACCCCAAGATCTTTTTTCATAACTCGTTGTAGCTAAATTAGCCCCCTATCATATCGTATGTATAGTTGCGGGTTATTTTTTCCCCCCATTGTTTTGCATAACTTTTCATGATTTAAACCACTTACTTAAATTTCATTTGGCCATTTTGGTTGCCCAGTCCACATTAGTTTTGTGAGATTCTTTTGTGACGTTCTTCACTAATCTGCTTTGGTCTTAACTATCTTGAGTAGTTAGTATCATCTGCAATACTTTGTCACCTTCAACTGTTTTACCCCCCCCCCGTTCTCCCAGATCATTTCATGAATAATTGAAATGATTGGTCCTATGGCTGACCCTGGGACCACCCAAACTTTTTAGAGGTTTGGTTAAGCCCCCTCTCCATTCTGAGAATTACCATTAATTTCACGATAACCTTTGTTCCCTGTCTTTTAAGCCAGTTCTCAGTCCATGAAAGGACCTTCCTTTAATATCCCATGAGCAGACTTAAGTTATACGTAAAGAGCCTGATTGGATGAGGGACCTTTGTCAAGGCATTTCTGGAAATCCTTAAAAGTTACACTATGGTCCCCTGGCATTACCCCGGCTTATCCACATGTTTGGTTGAACCTTCAAAGAACTCTAATAGATTAGTAAGACACGATTTCCCTTTACAGAAACCATGTTGACTATTGCCCAACAGTTTATGTTTTTCTATGTGTCTGACAATTTTATTCTTAACTATAAATAAAACTTAGAGAATAGAACTATTGCACCAATATCTTAGTTCCTGAACAAAACCTCTTTGTCTTAAGAACACTCTTAAACCAAGACTCTCAAGCCCTACACGTAACCCAAAGGCAGAAAAAAATGTGTCTTTATTCCATAGTGTATATGCAGAGCTCAACCAGCAGCCACAGCTAAAATTGACATGGGGGAGGGTTCTAAGTTCGGTAGCCGTTCTTACTCCTGATTCCAGCTGAGAAGAGACTGGATTAGTGGAAACAAGGTAAGGGAGGCTCTTAAAATAACCAAACTCTTGGAAACATCCTGTTTTTCCAAATCCACCAACTCTTTTCATGGAGATGGGGACTGGCAGCCAGCAGCAGCGCAGCATTGTTCTCCTTTCCCATCTAGTTGCCATTAGAAATGAGCTCAAGTCAGAAAAAATGAGATCAAAACCCTTGCCTGTAGCTTGAAAAAGTTCTGACCCAGCATCTCGTTTCAGCCCTCTCTCATTTCCATCCAAAGCTGATGCATGTTTGAAATCCCAGTCTTGTTTAAAAGTTGAGGTTAAAAAATGGCATAGCTGCCAGCAACGTACACCTAGTGTAATTGAATCCTGATCCTGACTAGGGTTTCCTGATGCTAGCACAATACAAATGAATCAACAAATAAGTAAATAATAGAGACAATACAAGAACAAAATTCTAAAAACAAAAACAAAAAAGTTAGTGCCAACAATGCTTAATCCATGAATGCTAATTTCATAGTTACAGTGGGGAGATAGTCTCTCAGCCATCAGAAGATTGGCTTCTCTTGCAATCATTACATCTTGTGCATGCAGGCCAGTCTCCATGTTATGTTGTGAATATCTTCCTGTAATGCACTGAGGGGCGTTTGTGTCTATCCACTGCCCCCTATTGGACAGAATCAGAGCTGCTCAATTGTTTAGTCATCATGAGTGGCTGGTCTGAGAACAGGATATAGACCATACGACTATAAGGAATTAGGATATTCTTCTTTAGCCGAAGTGGTAAGAAGCCTGTGCTATTGGAGCAGAAGGTGATGAGTTCAACTTCTGCTGCTACGCTTTGCTATTAAGATGATAACCACAATGGCTGCATGCCAGCAATAGATAGTTGCACCTCCACACACTTTGTTCTGGGTTAACACCATTCAGCCTCTTTTCTGTTGGCTGCAAACTGGTCAAGGAGAAAGAGGATGAGAGACCCCTGCCCTAAAGACTATATAACATTCCCCCTGTCTGATCCCTCTCCCTTCCCCTCCTCTATTATAGAAAGAGTTGTGCCTGTATTCCAGTGATGATGAAGCTATACCAGTGCTAAGTGCTAGTTCAGATGGGCTCAGATGTTGATTGGGCTTTTTCATGATATGGTGGCAAAAACTCCTGAGCCTTGTCTACACTAGTGCATACCATCAGTGAGCTGCACCTTACCTGACTGATGCAGGAAAACAGGTACAGTTTTTTCAAGTGGAAACACAACCTAAGTGGCTGGTATTCCCCATATACTCTGCATTGCACCTCTATGGCTCCAGCCTAAGAATCAAGAAACTAAGGTCCGCTGTGCTGCCATATATAGTCCTGCATCACCCTATAGTCTCACTGTACTTTCTCTCTCACACACACACAATTCTAATTTAGACACATCTGTCACCTCCTACATTTGGTTTTTCCACATAAAAAGTGAGCTCAGGTACTGTGGACACAATGCATTGTGTTTTCAAGTACTAGCTGGCTGTGCTGGATATTTCAGTCCCAATCCTTCTCTGTTTCAAAGCTATATTTTAATCTGGTATGTCAGGTAGAACATGAAACAATATTCATCTATGCTACATAAATAATTTCCTTCAATTATCAGGAAAGTGCAGCAAGACATGAATTTTCAAGTTGATTGAGTTTTAATCTCTAAATTTGAAAATTAATAATTTAAGTAGATGAACTACTCTAAATATAGAAAATTGAAGGTTTAATATTTCCTTCTTAGGGAAAGGAAAAAGAGAGAGAATTGTGTACAAAGGTCAGGAAACATTTATGGGTTGGATATATGACAATTATGAAATTATTCACTTAAGAAAAATTCTTAGAATTCAATGCAAGATGCCTGGATTCATCACAAGGCACAAGAGATTGACAATCTATTATGAATGCTTCACATCACAGATAAATATTTCAATGCAAATAAATAAAGGATGCTGAGTGTTTCTCTTCTGAATGACTTTTCACAGCTCACTGCACACAATAGTTCTGGGACTTCTCTGTGTCCCAGACTCCTGTCCAAGGTTTGGCATCCCCAAAGGCTGCCTACACTGAAAACAAGCAGGTTACACTGTGCTTTCAATTTGGAGGTACAAAGAACCAATTAATCTGTTTCCTTCAAATGGAATGTAAAACTACTCTTTGGTGCATTAGGACATTCATGGGTATTGTGAAACTGCCTGGTTTGGGTTTTGTGTTCCCTAGTAATTTCTGTAAAATGTACCATCCTTGTCAAACTTAATGACTTTTTTGTGGGATGAGGGGTGAAAAAAAGAGGAAAAGAAAAGACAATGTTTTTGAACTCATGAATGTATTACTCTGCAGCTGAGTATACTGATAAACTAAGGTATACACTTAGGTCCAGGATTCACACCAAAACACAGCTTTTGTGCAACGTTTTGATTATCTGCAACAAAAGTTTTTCTTTGATAACTTTTGTTTTGTATGCCTTAAAAAATCCTAATGCTGTTGTTTTGTTTTTGCTTCCAGAGGATGAAAATTGGATATTTCTTTCTGAAGTTTACATAGATTATTGTCTTTTAACAGTGACCTGCTTTTTGACTCTTAACTGTCTTAATCTGTTCAAAGTAATTTTGTTATTCTAACCACCAACAGAAAATGCCGTGCTGTGTATTGCTTCGTATGAAGCCATTTGTAACTTTATAGCTTTTTAATTTTGCAACAACTACATAGAAAAAGAAAATGACAATGTAGAATTGCATCACTCACAACTGCTTCGCCATTAAAACAATATAACTAGAAAACGGTTGCATGTTCACAATAAATGCTGAGAAGTACATTTGACTGAACTGAAGGACTTTTTCAGGATTTGCATAGATAATGCAATACACCTAGGAAGCCTTTGGTTTAATACTTTACCAAAAGAAAGATCCACCAGTCTTTAACTACACTGCATTATAATTATTCACCAAATCATTTTAGGAAGCAACCAACCAGATTCAGAGAAATCTCTGTGATTACAGGAATATTAAAAGATCTAGATTTGGGGGGATTTACCTGAAGTATTTATTTGCCTGTCTTTTGTCATGATGCATAAGAACTTGATATCAAATCTCAGTATATCAAGATGCCAGGAAACAATATAAGTACACATTCAAGCACAAATCCATGGTATACAACCCCACTTGCCCCAACAATTCTCATATGCAATTGACACTTTCGGTGGGTATTTTGCTGACTACTTCCTCTGCAAACCATGGTTGATGCCATCATAACTGGGATGGCTTTCCCCCAAAATTAACACTCCTAAAAGCAAGCGTTTATTCTTAAATGTAGCCTTGGTGAATATTTGCAAAAGTGAAAGTGATGAAGCCTTTCATTGGCAATTGATCCTCTCCACCTTGACTCACCCACTTGTAGGATGCCTTTTTGGAGAACTTGAGTTGATGGATTACTGACTGAAGTTGTCACAAAAGACGTCCTACCAGCAAAGGAGTTGATGAGCAACATAGGTTCTAATGTACACCAGGCCAGTGTGAGGGCCACTCACATGCAAGTCAGATTGGTGAGGGGAGCTTTAGCCTAGAATAGTATTTCCAACTGGGAATACAATATTTTGGGCTGCTAATTGCAAAAACTTGGCAAATTGCTAGAAAATTTATTCCCATGGAGCACTGTGGAGAAAACCTCAAATGTGATGGTTTTCTTTTGGATGCAAATTTTGCCATAGATTTTTTTTTTTTTAAATTAAAGATATCGTTATATTTTTTGGAGGGGGCAGTTCAGAGGTGGCATGTGGCAAGTAGTTTATTTCTTGAACACTCCTCTGCAGTCAGTATAACACAAAGTCTTGGGTCTTGACAGCAGTATAGTTCTGCTCTTAAGTATATTTTTAAGTAGAACAATTTTTTTTTTAACAGTTTGACTAGTGTGGTGTGAGTGGGACTGCTTTCTGCCCGCATGTATAGCTCTGCTGCTGCTCCTCATGCTGAAAATCTGAGGAGTCTTCTTCTCCAGGAAAAACCTGTCAAATGGAAGCTTCCATCTCAGACTTTTGTTGTAGAAATCTTGAACTCCTTGTAGTTAATATTTGAACTATAATCAGTATTTCTACTATACTTGGGCCAATGCTTTGGAAATGATATTTTTAAAAAGTATCTATTAATTTGGTGTTTAAAGTAATTCAGGTTTTATTGTGCATAAGGCCTTCCTTTGATATTCTTGCTTTGAACGTATTGCCTCTTCCATCCATTGGATATATCAAGAAATATATTAACCGAATAATGGGTCATTTATCCTATGTGAGTCAAGAAACTGTGGAAATTTCAAATCATCATTTCATACAGAGTATATATCTGATGGGATGAGTTAGCTCCTCCCGGGATTACTTGGGAAGCTGGACACAAGCAAACAATATGCATTTTAATATGGCTAAATGGAATTCTAGGAACACAGGCCAGTCCTCTAGGTTAGGGGGACTCTATCCTAGGAAGCAGTGAATCTGAAAAAGATTTGGGGGTTGCAATGAATAATCAGCTGAACATGCACTCCAAGTTTGATGCTGTGGCCAAAAGGGCTAAAGCTATCGCTGGATGCACAGATGGGAATTTCAAATGGCAGTAGAAAAGTTATTTTATCTCTGTATTAGGCACTAGTCTGACCACTCACAAATCAAAAAGGATGTTGAAAAATTGGAGAGAGGTCAGAGAATAGCCACAATAAGCATTAAAGTATTAGAAAACTTGGCTTATAGTGACAGACTCAAGGAGCTCAATCTATTTAGCTCAACAAGGAGAAGATTAAGGAGTGACTTGATTACAGTCTATAAATACCCACATAAGGAAAGAATATTTGATAATGAGCTCTTCAGTGTAGCAGAAAAAGGTATAATGCGATGCAATGGCTGGAAGTTGAAGTTAGACAAGTTCAGAGGAAATAAAAAGTACATTTTTAACAGTGAGGGTAATTAGCCCTGAGGAAAAAAAATATGAAGGGTTGTGGTGGATTTTCCATCACGGACAAATTTTAAATCAAGATAGGAAGTTTTTCTAAAAGATCTGCTCCAGGAATTATTTTGAGGAAGTTCTGGGCTATACAGGTTAGACAATGGTCCTTTCGTGCATTAGAATCTATCAATCTGGGAGTGAGCAGAGGGTTTGATTTTCCTAGTCAGGAGATGCAATGAGAAACGTGGGGAATTCTTTGGCCCACGAAGCACCTAATAAGGGCTAGGAGGTGCTGGATTGGGATACCAATATTGTAATGAACTCTCAGAGTAAATTGCTAAAAGTCAATTAGCTGTTTCACAGCTGTAATATTGGTATGTTGGTTCTTCATTGTTTGTGTTATAAATTGTTGAAACCAGCCTTTATATGGATGACTGACACTGGTCTAAACACTCTAACCTAAAATGGTACCCTACATTATTAGGTAGAAGCTATACATGAGTGACAAGTAATGCTGGTCAGGAAATGATTTTGTCCCCATGAAAATGAGGCTGTCCACACCCACTGCTATCAGTGCCAGAGGCAGTCAAATAGTCACTATTTTGGATCTTCCTTTAATGTTATTGGAGAACAACAGATAACAAGCATGAGTTGGTAATTCCATGGATCAGACAGGTTATTTCCCATAAGTAAAGAACATGAGAAAACATTAATATTGTATAAGAAACACAGTTTACCATACAATTATGGTACTAGTTAATATGTTTTGCATAAATATTAATTACTACTGATTCACCACTTTTCCCATCCTCTTTTTCTTAAAAGGGATACCACCATTCTATATGCGTAGAATTTTGATTGACACGTGCACCATATTATAGACTTCTGGTCTGGTCTGATTACATTTATTCATTAGGCTAAATTCTTCCCTAAGATGGAAGCATGAGGTTCCTACCTGATGTGTATAAATTATTCTAGAAAATATTTTTGAAACCAGTTTTTCTTGAGCAACTTGTACAGAAATTTACATGTGTCCCAGAAATTACACAGGTAGCAATTTGCTTTCTCTGATACCCTGATATTTTTGTTTTGGTAATAATATAGCAACAGATATTACAGAACAAGATGAAAGCACCAACGTGTTCAGAAATGCAATAAGGATGGGCTGCAACTGCCTTGTTACAGTCAAGGGGAGATTTTCCACTGATGTTGATAGGAACTGCTAACAAGACAAACTACCACAGAATTCCTATTTTAACTCCATCCTAAAAACAAAACACAAACCAACCAACAGACCTGGTTTAATCCTGTGCACCAGATTTTTTAATTAAAAGAACCATTTAACTTCTCTGCAGTCACTGAATCTCTTTTCTTTTATTTGAGCCTCCCCACAATTTTCTGTGTATGAACAAAAGATATTAAATGATTTTTCCAGACATGTTTGTCACTCTGTGTTTTGCAAGTGTAGATCATGCACCAAAATAAAACAGACACTACCAGATAGTCTATCTAAAATTTAAAGTGAGGAGGTTATATTACTCTTTAAAATATGTAGCAAAATAAAATGTTGATTAAAAACAAATACCTTGGTTATTTTTTTATCTCTAGGTAAAAGCTTTGTATTGTTTACCCATTTGCTACCCAAACATTGCAGCATTGTGCTTGTGCCTGAAAACCAGAAAGTGAAAAAGTCACGTTGTTCAAACCAACAAAATAGCAAAAACAATGCCAAGAAAACTAGATTTATTCCCCCTTTGGGTCTTGCACACAAGTCTCTCCACCACGCACAGCATCCCTGTATCATTGGACAGTGACTACTCCATAGTCTGGCAATGATGCTACATAACTAGTATTCATTCTCAAGTACTATTATGTTATTACATGGAAATCTATTTTATATGGTGCAAAATTCAGTTCGGTCAAGTCCCAAAGTCCTTACTCAATTATTATTCCAGTTAAACTCTCATGGCTAACTTCAGAGAGAACAAAATTATGAATTCCTTTCTCAATATTTACTAATTAATTTCGGTAAGTTCTAAAGTCTCCTGTAACATCATTATGTATGGTATGGAGAAAGAGAGAGGTTTTAGAAGTACTCAAATTTGGACACATCATAGTTTTGGATCTTCTAGAAAGCAGTAAAGGGGCTACTACAGTGCTTAGGAGAAGGTGCTTTTAATTAAATAAGCAGAAGCAAGCCACCTAATATTAGCGACTGCTTTTGCAAATTTAGCCCAGTGTATTGTAAACAAGAAAGGGAACCACCTCTAGTCATTCAGATGGTCTTCCTTTTCTTATTGTTACATTTTGCTCTTAATTTAATTGATCATAGGCATTTCCCACCTTAAATTTAATTGGTTAAAATATAAATGCACACACCTATGCACCCACCCACCTCATCCCCAACGTCTGCATGAGTAGGATTTTTGAAACCACTCCAGCCTAACTCTATTCTCATGGAAGTTACTGGGAGTTTTACCATTGACTTCCGTGTGAGGAAGTTGATTCAGAAAAGCATTTAAGCACATAGATGCTGGAACTACGGGGAGTTGGGGGTGCTGCAGCACCCCCTGGTTTGAAGTGGCTTCCATTATATCCAGGGTTTACAGTTTGGTTCAATGGTTTTCAGCCCCCCCACTATACACATTGTTCCAGCGCCCCTGTTTAAGTATGCACATAAGTCTATCTGTTCACAGGAGAGCACTTAAACTTTAGGCACATATATAAAGTTCCATTGACTTCAGTGGGGCTTAGTCACATGTTTAAGTGCTGTCCTAAATAGGGATAGTTCTCCTGAATTGGGGCCAGACATAGGCCATTTCTGAGCATTTTTAGAAATTTGATCTTACATTTCTAGATAAATGTCTAGTCTTCCTTCTTCCATCCCATTTTGACAGGTCAGAGATTGCATAGTTTGGGTTCAGGATGCTTTGTTTCAGGCTTTTTCACTTTCCTCCTCCTCCTGACAGTCTTATTATGCTTTTCAGGTTTCTGGGATGTATGTAGCTTATCACACCAGCACCATCCCTCCTACTTGCCCCCAAAATGGTGTTTCCTACCAGATCATGTCAGACATCTGTATCCCTAATTCCACCCAATATCTGATTAATTGCTTTGTTTAAATGGTTGCAATAGCTGATTTCCTGTGCACTGAACAGTTTACATGAGCCAAATGGGAAGAACTACTAAAGAAAAAAATCTTAGATAACTTTTATGACAATATTTATACTTGCTGTAAGTGACTCAGCTCTCTTGTATTTTCCTTTTATATAACTATCACTCTATTATAAATGAAAACCTTTTGTGCTGTCAACAGTTCTGATTGTTGTTTAATAAAATATTAGAAATTCAAGTTGTTTCCTTGAAGGTGTATTTACACAATATTATATCTCCATGAACCTTCAGATATTAACACCCCAAATAAGCATCCCTATCCCAAGTTCCAATTCAGCAAAGTACTTAAGCATATGCTTAGCTTTCAAAACATGTGTCAACATCAATAGGACTTCAGCACAAATGTAGGGCTTGTGGCCTGTCTCCCCAACCCAGGAAGGGCTGACGCCAGGCCCAAGTTTCTTTCAGGACCTTCTTTCAGGACGCAGTTTATTAATTCAAACAAAAACACTCACAAAGTGACAACAAAACAAGGTTATGCCCGGGACCAACACAGACTACCGTGGTCCAGAGGTCTAGAATTCTGTGCCTCTCTCTGCTCCAGGGCCAGTCACAGGAGCCAACATCCCTCCTTCAGCTCTCCTCCAACTGAGCTCTCTTGGCCTTGCATAGGGATCACCTCATTCCTTCATAGGTGGATCTGATAAAGTAACACGTCCAGCCCCAGGCTACCTCGCCCTTAAAAAGGTCGTTACAATGTACTTCGGGTTTTGTTGAATCAGGACATTAGAGCTGTCTCCTGGCACAACTGTCAGTCTCCACTGGCCCTCTACTTAGCCATTTTCAATTCATCATTATCTGAATATGAATTATAAGCACATTAAAACTAATTCTTTATACTCTCATCTACCTTATTTGGGTACAAAATTATCTGAAGCAAGCAACGGTAGCACATAAAGCAGACAGAAGTGGATCAAGAAAAGAAAGCGGGTGGTCTTGTGCTGTGAAATGTTCACATTATTTCTGAGCAAATCCACCCCATCTCTAATCATACATAAGAAGTTAGGTTTTTTTAAAAAGGTCATACATAATTTTAGCTCATTAGAGCAACATCAACAAGGAACAATGTTTTATTTTTTAATTAGCATTTAGTGGATAAGCATTGGACTGGAGACGTTGTGGTGCGGAAGTCTTGTTGACTACCGAGGTGCTCCAAAAATAGGTAGCTAATTAATTGCTATCAAGAACATCTACACACACTCAAGCTTTCAAGACAACTCAGGCAACACCTGAAAATGAATCCTGAAAAATGTGTTTATGTTGATGCGAGGCTCTGATAAACTATGATTAAATTTTCTTAATGACCTTGCTGTTTAGCAGATAAATGTGTAAAGCACCAAGATGATAAATATGTGAGACAGCTCTCAAAAACTCAGAAGTTGAATGCAGTGTTAAAAGTAAGGAATTGGAAATACTCCATTGGAAATTATCTATCCCATTCTTTGGACTCAGAGCCTGCTTCTGATGTGTGTTCCAACTCCCATGGCATTGGCTGTTTCATAATGGATCTTCTATGTTATATGCATTTCCTCAGATGGTATTCAACTTCCATTGCTATACATACACCATGTCTTTAAAACACCAAAGGTCTTTTGGTGAAGACATTATTAGTTGTTACCGCATAAGATTTTGCAATGCAGCCTACTGTATATTGTGCTGTAAGTGGGAAAAAATGATGACAGTGAATAGATGTAATTATGTATAGAACTAGTGACACGCCACATATAATTCTGAGTATGTACAACACAATCAGAGTGTCAATTATTTAAACCATAATTAACATAGCTCTGCATGTCTTTCCAGGGCTCACACAGAACATAGAGTATTGTTATAGTGGAAGAAAAGAGAAAATAAAATATTAATGGAGGACTGCTTTGTTCTCAGCACAGTGAGATAGAGGTGGTTATAAAAACTGGATTCCTGCAGTTGCTTCAGCTTTAATTAGGAAGGTCACTATCTTCCTAGACTTCCTTGGATTCCTTTAATTTCCACAGAGGAAAACTGCTTCTGAATTTTATTGAACACAGTTGAATTTTTATTTTCAAAAATCAAAACAGAAACATTTCTTGGCATCTGTTATGAGCACTGGGTGTTATTTGCTCTTTAGAGATAAAGCTGTTTTTATAGAGGGATATAGCTTGTGGGGAAAAAAAGGGGGCCAAATATATTCGTACTGGGAAAGCTGCTCAACAGGGATATCATACTCAGCAGAAAATATCTAGCCAACCTAATTCATCCCATGCTAGAATCCACTTAAGGCCAAGGAAATACAATAGATAATATATAGTTTCACAATGCTGATCCAAATACTGCCTTTAACTCATTCAATCCTGGAACACAGTTGCTAGTTTTCCAGTTAAAAACAATACAACTCTAATAAAAACACTGAAACTGTAATGGAATCTAAACATGGGGCTGTGACAGTTGCAGAAGAGTTCAATAACTAAACACAATATTACCATTCTATATCTGAAGATGAACAATCAAAACAGAATGAATGAATAGCACTAAACTCTAAGAAACGTTTTGAACAGTCTCTAGTTCATCACCATTTCACTGTTATAATATTATCCTTCAATAGCTTTATTTATATATGTACCATTTAGCATGGAATCCAGTTGTCAGATACACTATCTCTCTTCCATGATTCTAAATTCATGCACAGATGAACATCCTTTTGATTAGTCCTGATTATTCATAGAATAATAGGGTTAGAAGGAACCACAGTGGTCATCTAGTCTAACCCCCTGCCATTATGCAGGATTTGTTGTGTATAAATCATCCAAGACAGATGGCTCCAGCCTCCTTTTGACAACCTCCAGCTAAGGAGCTTCCCACAACCTCCTGTTCTCACCAGTCTGTTCCATTGTCGTACTGTTTTTACAGTTAGGAAGTTTTTCCTCCTGTGTATTATTCCCTTGCATTGCTGCTTTAATTATCAATTCCATAATCAAACATATTGAGCTATGAGGAATGGGATATATTACCCTGTTATTTAAACAAATTATTTTTCTTTTCCTTCATATATTGTTCATGTGGTAATGAGTGTTCTTTAGGGCACCTACTTAATTACTGTGTGGAGACAACTTAGAAGTGGTTTCCTGCCTCTCTCTCCTTTAATTTTTTCACAATGACCTTTCTATCTCTATAACGAGTGGCATTTGTGGACTTACCGAGTCCACATCTACCGGAGAATATCGGAAGGGGAAGTAGGTTAAAAATGGGAAGGGAAATCTTTAGAACTTAATGAAAACAGAACCTCTGTCCTGCACCTGGATTCTGCACAAAATTTGCATGCAATATACAAGCCCTCATCTGCAGCTTACATTAAGACAAGATTCTAATGAGAGTTCATTGTGAATAAAGTCTGTAGGACCAGACGCACAAGCCCAGATTTTCCTTACACTAGTTTTGCTCTAATTTAGCTGATTTATAGACATCTGAGAGCAGCATCAGGTCCATAGTTTCCAAAAGGACAGACCTCCTCGAACTCTGGCACTTTTCAGCAGTCACCACTACTCTTTCCTTGAGCGGTAATAGTTGCACACACCATCCATGGTAGATACCTAAAACACAATCATTTCTGTTTCCTCAACAAGAGTGGAAGCTGCATGATAACAGGTTTTAAAAGTGTAATTTCCAATATTGTAATATGATGACTCGCAGTTAATGTGATGAAACATATACAGCGGGAATGATCCAATCTAAAACCTTTCATGTATGGAAAAATATTACATTGGGGAAAAGAACTGTTTAGCTGTGCAAAGACTGGAAATTCTTTTAAATACAGCTACATTCGAAAACAGTTAATCATTGCAATGCTTACATAAGGTACATTAGAATTAAATTGGTCAGTCTCCTGGGATTCATAAATGAAAAGCAGAATTAGAGACGAGGGAAGTCAAGTTAGCCTTAATTGTACCTTATTTAACTTAGCCACTTAAATGACTGTCATTTTCTAATATAACTATCTAGATAGGAGATCCTATCATGGCTCAGCTATTTGTTGGCTAAGTTGTGGATTGTTTTTTAAAATATGAAAGAATTTGGGTGGTTATTGAACAGAGTAGCTGTCATTATTGTATAAAAACCTGGCTGTGACTTCAGAGATGAAAGGTTATCCTCCATTTTGGAAGCCAGGGCCAGGACAGACGGCGGCTGGCTGCAGCTTACAGTAGCACTTCTGTTATGGAACATTTCAGTAAAACATTGCATGTACAGGAAGCATTCTTGTGACATTTGCAGCATTTCTGGCTCTAACCAGAGCCAGAAAGTATGGAAGCAAGTCTAAATGGAAAAAATAATTTTGTAAAAGTTATTTGAATATTTTCAGTTGCCAAAAACGATGGTATTAGATCAAGTTTTAGTTTTATTTGTAGGATTAGGTTAGATCTATTTTTTTCCTAATTATCGCTAGTTTGAATTCAAGACAGAATACAAATAGCAAAGCAGGGTGTGCATGCCTGTGTGGTGGAAATATATATTGTGGGACTGATTCTGGTTCAGGGGGGGATTTGCATGGATGTCAATGCATAAGGCCCCATCTATACATACCTTTGAATATAAAATGATTTTTTAAAGATTAATTCACACCATGCAATTTAGCATTACATTAAAAATGTTGGAAACACAGTGACAGGAGAATTGGTAGCATTCATTGCAAAGTACACTTGAACAGATTCCTGTCAAGTGAAGTTGCTTTAGTGGGATATTACTCGTAGGGGCAGTTATGTAATTACATTAGTCCTGCCATGAGTACAGGGGACTGGACTAGATGACCTCTTGAGGTCGCTTCCAGTCCTATGATTCTAACAATGGCCAATGACAAATGCTCCAGAGGGAATGAACAGGTAATCAAGTGACCCATCCCTGGTTGCTCATTCCCAGCTTCTGGCAAATAGAGTTTATGGACACCATCTCTGCCAATCCTGGCTAATAGCCATGAATCCGCCATGAATTTGTCTAGTTCTTTTTGGAACCTTGTTATAGTCCTGGCCTTCACAATACCCCCTGGCAAAGAGTTCCACAGGTTGACTACATGTCATGTGAAGAAATACTTCATTTTGTTAGTTTGTTTGAAACCTGCTGCCTATTTATTTCATTAGGTAACCCCCTAGTTCTTGTGTTATGAGAAGGAGTAACACTTACTTATTTACTTTGTCCACACCAGTCATGATTTTATAGACCTCTATCATAATCCCCTTTAGTTGTCTCTTTTCCAAGCTCAGAAGTCCCAGTCTTCTTAATCTCTCCTCATATGGAAGCTATTCCATACCCCGAATAATTTTTGTTGTCCTTTTCTGAACCTTTTCCAGTTCCAATATATCTTTTTTGAGATACAGCGACCACATCTGCATGCAGTACTCAAGATGTGGGTGTACCATGGATTTATATAGAGGCAATATGATATTTTCTCTCTTATTCTCTATCCCTTTCTTAATGATTCCCAACATTCTGTTCACTTTTGTGACTGCCACTGCACATTGAGTGGATGTTTTCAGAGAACTATGCACAATGACTCCAAGATCTCTTTCTTGAGTGGTAACAGCTAATTTAGACCCCATCATATTATGTGTACAGTTGGGGTTATGTTTTCCAACATGCATTACTTTGCACATTGGAATTGCACATTTGCACTGTTTTCATTATTTAGAAATCCATACAAATAGGACTTAAGTGCTATATAGGCCTGTGATGGTTCTCTGCATTGGCGTGAATTTCATATAAAATGTTTACTGCCTTGGTAACGGCCTCAGATCCCTGTTTTCTTATCTCTGCCATCCAGGTATTCTGTAAGTGGCATGTGGTACCAGTGCTTCACAGCTGCCACCAAGGAGCAGTTTCATGAGGAAGAGATGGTACTTGCAGTGTCATGCAGGCTGCACATCTAACCCCCAGAGCAATCTGAACAACTTGTATTGTTGGCATCAAACCACCCAGACAGATAAGAATAAGCAGGCAGCAGAGACAGGCCACATGTGAGCTCCAGATGTTGGGCTAGCGGAGGGCCTGTAAAGTTTCCAAATAAGGTGCCAACAGAACTGCACGTAAGGCAGGTTTAGTACTAATCATGCCGCTGCTGCTTTTCCTCTGGACTGATGCTACATCTCTCTCCATGGGTGTAGCATTGGTCTTGGTAATTCTGCCCTCAGAAGGTACTGTGAATCTCTGATGCTGAAATAGGATTTCCAGATGTTTTTTCCTGATTTACGTTATTACAGGAATAATGTTACAGCAAAACACATTCGTGAGGCTATAGATAAAAGTTCAGGGATGGGGAACTGTGGCTAGATCTTGGTACCAGGTATCACTTCCAGTAGAAAATATACATAAGGACTAAAGCAACTTTGAAAACATTACTAACTTACAGATTTTATATCGAGTAACAAAGACTTAATTCTGTTCTTTGTGGATCCAATCCCGTGCCCATCATCTTGAATAGTTAAACTTCTATTGATTTTAGTGGATCTATTTCTGTTTAGTTCTATTATCCCCCAAAATCCACTCTATGTATTTATTTTAGCAGTTATTTTATAAAGTCTTGATCCAGCTCTCATTTTGGCCAATAAGAGTTTTGTCACTGAATACAATAATGGCAGGATACCAGGCCCTTATATGGACATCTTTTCAGTAAACACAAAACAAAGTCCTTTTAAAAAAAAGTAGCATGATGTTTGTATAATACTGTTCAGAATGAGACAGTTCAAATAAAATCCTACATAATGGTCTCCTACTCTAGTAAAGAACCAGATAGCATAAAAAGGGTTGCAAGCAGAACACAATGAGATAGCACAAAAAAGTATCCATAAATTAATGTGTGTTGATTACAATAATTCTTCTAAAATTTTACCAACAAGAACCCACAGTTTATACTGAGATGAATCACCAGCCCATGGACACCACATGAATGTAGGCAATGCAACCAGCTAGCAGCAGAGAATAGTTCTTGATTAGATGTAGGAGAAGTGGTTTGACTGAAATAAAATTCCCCAAAACTCTGCCCCCAAATTGACCCAAAACATTTTGGAAGTTCTCTCTTTCTCTCTCCTTTATTTCATTGCCACGCTTTTCCCATTTTTTTATTTCACTCAGTGCTAAAGTGCCAAACATTGCAGGAAAGGCTGTTTCTATGGTAGCCCTGGATTGTTGTGTTCCCCCCTCCTCCAACTAAGGATGAGATATGCTAACAAAAGTTATGCTAAAGATATATAAAGTATCTGGGACATTGTTTGCAGTTCCAGAAGATAACTTCTTCTTGAATGGGCCTCTGTAATTGTAAGGAGTCCATTAAATATGTGGACTATGAAGAACAGTGCAGATTTAGATGCTTTTCTATGTTGGACTAAGCTGATCAAAATCCCCCACCATTCTGTAAACAGAAAAATAGGGCTTGATTATTCCATTAAGAGACAGCTTTTGAAGGAGTTGAGGCTGTGTCCCAGGGGTGCTACACAGGAATAACCCCTAAACTCCAGGATGCACAGTGCATGAGATCCTCAGTGGGTGTAACAAGGTTCTGGCCCAGGGATTGCAGTTGTACCTCCTCCCTGAACTGAGGACAATTGTGGAGAAGGCTTTTTACCCTGTCGCTCTCCCTTTTTGCACCCAGTCAGAACATGGTCCCCCCTTAAAAACTCTAGGGAACCCTGAATGCCAGTTTCTTGGGGAAGTGGGGATGATTTACCATGAAGACAACAAGTAGCTGGACTTTGTTGGCAGGCAGTTTCGGAAAAAAAATAATAGATGTCCTTTAATATGAGTTTGTAATCACTCTACCACATCATGAGTTTTGAATAGATTTAGGTACAGACCACCAGAGAATAGCTCCTGGCAGCAGGGCTAATTCAGATAGACACATATGGCGATTTCACAAGTGTGGCACATGATATATTCAAAGAGACTGGGGATTGTACCTTACAGAGAGCCAGCAAGCACACACTTTTTAATTTAAGAATTCCACAAACCTGGAGAAAGCCTAATTAAAATCAATGGAGAATTTAAAAGTTAGGGTGTGGGGCGAATCAAGATATTAAGAAACAAATTAATCTGAAAAAAAAATAACCTTTGTTTGGAACAAGTTTGGGAAAAGCCACAATGGCTGATGCCAGTCATGGGGAGAAAGGATTAAGGAACATCATGTGCAAATCCCAGTAAGACAAGCTATTGTGAGCAGAGGACAGCTTGCCCACTCTCTAACAAGGGAACATGAGTTAGATTAAATGCTAAACTCCCCAAGGTTGTAAAAGTCAAAAAAGTCTAAGAATTAGAGCTGCACAGGTACCACTAACTCAACCACATTGCACATCTTGCCTGTTTTATAGTGCACATTAATAACAAAGGACAATGCATTCAGGCTTACATATCACAAAAGGAAGAGGAATCAAAAACATTGCATATGTGCAACAAGGCCAGGTTAACATCACTGGAGTTACTGTTGGAATTTATTGATCTCCATTAGTCTCATCTTGCAATCTAATTGTTACGTAACTTTTCTCCATTTGTCAGTTAGGGCCCCAAGACCAAAGTTATAAAAGAAAAGTATGTCAGGATTCCCCTTTTTATCTCACTGTTACCACAATAGGGTAGTCTTGTTTCAAGAAAGAAAGAAAGAAAGAGATGCAAGCCCTTAGAAAAATTTCTCTTATCTGGACTGAAGACACAACTCAATACCCCCACTGCTTTACTAAAAGAGAAACCTGTCCATCAAGCTCCTTTTAGTAAAGCATGCTTGGAAAGAGAGGAGGCTGTAATAATGCTCTTCTACCTCTCAGTTTAGCAGGGTAGTACCAGAGTAGGAGATGTAGTCTGAAGGATCCTGGGAAAGTTAAATCTGTGGGGACATACATGTAAGCCCCTAGAGAGGTGTGGGAACCAATATCACTCCGCACTTTAGCGAACTGGGCTACCTGTAAGTTATTGCGTCTTCTGATGTAATAAACACCTCATTTAAAAAACAAACCAAAAACTGTTACATCTCTGCCCTCCTCTGCTGTGTCTGGTCACTGAGCTATCATGCAGAGGAAAAAGGCAGAGTTTAATGATAGTGTCATTGTGACGAGAGAGAAGTAAAAAATGGTGGTAGGTTAGTGATGTTGCCAACAAGGTGAAGCATTTTAGAGGAGAGAAGAGGGAGTTTTGTGTTGTTGTTTGCAATTGCTTCTTGGGTGTCACTTCACCTGTTCAAGCTCAGGTAGAGAGTCTGAGTGGAGAAGGCAGCCGAGAACAGTAGCAGTAATAGCATGCTAATGGATTGCATAACAACACACGACCAAATTCTGACTTCAGCTGCACCACTATGAATCCAGTTTGAAGCCAGTGCAACCTGTAGATTTTCCATCTTTACAATGGCACAAATGAGGTCTCATAGTAGAGAAGAAAAAGGATGTAGTTAATGTGTAATTAATACACAAAGAAAGCTTTATTAAGGTCGTTGAACAGAGATGGGATGCTGGCTCTAGCCCTCTGAGTAATATGGTGGCTGCTATGAGCTGCTTTATGAGCTGCCTAGTAACACAGGGTCTCTAAGTTCTGGGCCTTGCCTAAGCAGTCACGGAATGGACTACATTACATGCATGTGATGGGAATGTTTCTGCTCTCAACTTTATATCCTTTGTTTGGGGAGGTATTTTGAGTATCGTTCTTTGTTGGGTGGTTAGGGAGAGCTATTGATGTCCATCAAACAGTATGGTATGTTTTATTTTTAAGGTCTCTATCACTGAATATTTTGTTTGACAGTATCTTCAATACTGCTGTTTCTGATACACTATTCCTTTCATTTTTTTTCCCAGTGAGCAAACAGAGAATCTAGCAACTATGCTATGTTATATCAATGTTCAAAACTTTTTAATTATTCGTTCCAGCTCTGCTGTTTATTTTTGTATCTACTGTTAGCTCAGTATTTCTTCTACTTGGCAATGAGTACACAACAGGAAAGCCTAGGTACAATAGCAGCCATTTAAAGTCAATGTTTATTTACCAACTGTAACTACAGTTAACCTAAACATCTTTTATTCTCAGAATAGAAAAAAGAAGTAATGTGGGAAACTCAGCTATCACCAGGTGGTAATGGCTGACAAATGCGGACTATTTTTTAAAACCATGACCACGATAATTTTCTACTTGTAACTGTTCTTTGTGGCCACTTGGGTGTTTGTTTTGCTGATGTCTCAATAAAAAAGTGGAACCAACCATGAAATATTTCTGCTTCTGGACTGAGTGTTAAATGAAGTCACATTTCTGTGAAACCAAGAGGATGTAATTGAGACTGTTTTGAAAGATTAATAGGAGAAAACTCAAAATAAGGGCTCTATTTTGCACTCTCTATATTTAACAACGCAAACCTTCCTGATCTTTTTCATTGAAAACAATGGGCATTTTGTCTGAAAAATAGCCAAGGACTGACCCCCAAAGATAATATTTGCCCATAAGCAGAGGGCCGGCTCAAGGCATATGGCATCACTTGAGTCTCACTTGGGGCATAAGTGGTGCATAGGGATTGTGATGGGTGTCTGCCTCAGGTGAATTTTGGCCTCAGAGAAAACTTATTCTACTTGATCAGTTTTACTGCAGTGTTGCTGACAAAAATATCGCTATTAAATATTACACGTAGAGTACTTTCCTGTCCTTAGTTTGATAATGATCATTCTGACTGTAAAACTCAACCAAATAAAGGTTGTAATCAGATTGACAATTTTTGTCGTGCCTCACTCATTGCCAGAAGCTAATTGTGTATAGCAGGTGGTATTTCAGGATGGAAAAGGGAGATGTTCTAGAGCATGGAAAGAATTAAGACTTCGCTAGAAGTTGGGAAATGCAGCCTAGTTAGTGAAACTTATTCTCTCCTTGATTTCAGGGAGAAATTGTTTTTTCACAGCAATCATTGCTATGTCAGCGAGCGTGCTCCTGTATCCACTAGCTGTTAGAGTCTTTGGTGCTCGACAGGTTGCTAAAAAGGGTTCTCTGCTCAGTGTGCTCTAAAAGTTCCTTATCTACAAATCTTTTTGTTGGACTAATCACTGTGTTTCTACATTTATCTCAGCTGAGTCCTGTATTCTTTTAGCTTTCTGCCTTTTCAGGTGCAGGGGTTAATATTATTTAAAGGCTTTGGTGGAAACACGTGTGTACCTCAGATAAGACTGCCACCACACCTAGGCTTTGTAGGTGAGGTCTACTTAAATAAAAAAAACACCCAAACCCCGAATAGATAATAAAATTAATCTCCACTGACATTTTAACTGCAAGACAAGGGTAGACAATAGAGGCACATAACAGGGACAGCAAATCAACCACTGCAGGTTACAGGGGACAGCAGATGGATGAATGAATATGTAGATGAATTAATATGTACGTGACAAGATGTAACAGATGAATGTTGTACGTGACAGGCGACAGACAAATATTATAGGCAACTGGAGGGTGTGGGGGCAGATTAATGCTACACTTATCCGAAGTAGCAGATGAATTCTGTAGATGATATTAGGTCATAGAGTAGAAGATGAAGAGGGTGTAGGCAGACAAGGCGTAGAAGATTAACATTGTAGGTAATGGGGCAGGATATGGAATGCTGTACGTGATGAGAGTAGCTGAATGCTAACTAAGCTAGAACTTTAGAGCATTTAGTAAATGGTTGGTATTACAGATCCTGCTGCAGAGACATGAGAAGACAGACCACAAAATTAATAAAAACGATGATCGAGTAATCCAAAGAAACATCTGGACTATATGGAATACAAATCAGAGGGGGCAAATAGATTAACAATCCGAGGCTCCAGCTTCACAAAGACTTGCACACTTTTGCTCAGCTGTACACATTGTGAATAGCCGTATTGAAGTTAAGCATGTGCATACATCTTTGATGGACAAGGGACCAAAATTGTATGGCAGTTGCTATGCAGTAATACAGTTCTACCAAGTTAACATACATAAAACACATCTACTTCACATGTAAAGTGCGCAAAAGAGGAGCTACATAGGTATATAATCTTGAACTTGTGTCTCATGTTTACTGTCTATTTGGAATAGACATAGGTTGACAGTTAATCCTGATACATAAAATACTTAAACTTTGAAACAGGAGGAGAAATTATGTATTTAATTTCAGTCCTTTCCTCATCTGAAAAAGCATTCCCACATAATTTCTATGTCAGGGCATGCAATTACCTTCATAAACAATCGTAGAAGAGCACTTTTAAAAAAAAATCATGTATACTTTTTAGCTCATTCTCAATGCAAGAAATTGAAAGTAAACTGGTCACCTGTATCTTAAACTAAATGTTTTGATGCCAATTCCTTGTCTGCTTTTTATACCTTTCATAATGAAATCAGAATCTTTTTGTGATTTCAAGTATTGGCCTATTTTCAGCAATGATTAGGATGGTACCATAATGTGCAACTTGACATCTCCTCCTCTCCTCTCACTCCAAGTCTCCCAGGGCCCAGCCATTTCACAGAGGCTTGCTTTAGGCATTTATTAAATATGCACCTTCCAGTAGGGTTTAAAAACACCAACTAATCTCATCAGAGGCCAGAGACCTCCAGATATGTAAATCTACATCTGTTCCTCTTCAAAGGAAAGATTCTCCTGGATTACTCCAGGAGAAATGCATCCCACCCGGATGTAGCCACTGAACCAGAGAAAAAGAACTCCCATGGCAAATGTGCCACCTCAAACTCTCCAAGATCTAGCAACAATGAAATTACACTTAATGTAATTCTCTGTTAGCTTTAAGAAGCAATTAAGTAAAAGGCAGTACAGCACTTGCCGTAGGCTGTTGGTTCCAACAGGGGCTAGATGGAAAAAGCACAATTTTAAAACTGGTAACGTTAATTTTAATATACGGATGAACTGTAAGTGGCTGCTCCAGTACATTGTTATAAAATAGCAGGCTTCCTTAACAAGCAGAAAATCCCCAGGTTTTTTTTGTTTTTAATTTTTTTTAAGTGTGCTGTAGATATTTTCAAATGAAAGGGCAGGGGTAAGAAAACTGACTATTAGCTTGTTCAGCTAGGTTTTCCCCCTTCAGTCCCTCACCCTCCACCCATACTTAGAGGTAAGACAAAACAATTTAACAAAGATGATTCAAAGCTATTTCAGGCAACTGAGAGTTCAGTTTGGGACTAGAAAACAACATATATCGGAATAGGAAAAGACTTGTTAAATCATCCAGCATCTCGCCTTGCCCAAGTAAAACCAAGCCTTTTGTCTCTGATTCTGGCCAATCTGGTGTGAAGAATTTCTCTCTTCACTAAGACATGTTCTGTACTATGTAATGTGACTTTCAGTGGTCCAGCGGCACTAGTGTTCTGCACTTCTTTCAAAAAGACAAGTTAAACAAAAGCAAGTTGGCTTTTCAGAAATTAAGATGAAATCGAATTAAGTGTCCCTCACTCAGTACTATCCTGCAGGTTTACTAGATACATGTATCACACTCAATATCTGATTAGGTCACATACAATATTCTCTTTTTCTATTATCCCACTTCAAAGCTTTCACTTTGAATCTCTTTGAATACCTTATGTAAACTAGTAATTTTGGGGCTGAAATAAGAATAATGCTCTTCCGTAAGTATGTTATGGGATAGTCCATACATCCATAGTTAAAAAGTAGCCTTGGAATACAGAAAATAATTTAGTTGTTTAATCATTCGCTCAAGTTTTTAGCCTTTATTGTTAAAAAAATATTCTCAGATTCTGAAAAATTACTTGGCTGATGACACAGGTTGTACATTATGGATTTTATCTAACTAGAAGAGGCTGATATGATAAGTTTAATATGCTTGCGCTGTATAAAAAGCTATCCTTTCTATGATTAAAGGGTTGTACTGAATTTTTTACATACTTTAGAGGTAAAATATAGTAACTACAGAAATCCAGAGGGAAAGACCCCTGAGACGGAAAGGACAGAGACGAAAAACTTTGTTTTAAAGAGAGTGAAAGAGTCATTTTAAATGATTTACACTAAAACTTTCAGATCTAATTAAGTGATAGCATAAAAAGTGAAACTGTCTGTACAATTAAGGCTTATATTTTTCTCACAGATAGGATCTGAGTGAGCTCTTTAAAAGTCAACGTGATCTGTCATAACAGTGGTTCTACAATTCACATTGCAAACAAATAGCACAAAAAAAGGGGGAAGATGAAACCAGGGGTATGTGCAGTGTGAATGGAGTCTAAATCTTTTAATTAACACCCTCTGAAAAGCACACTCTTCTGCCACCAAACTAATAAAAAGGGCGAGTGTGGGGTCTTTGTTGCTGTTTAAGTCTTGCCTGTGCTCTAAAGAACCGAGAAAAGGCTAATCAGGGTTATTTAAAGCCACTTTCTACTTGCCAGGCTCCCAATATCTCATTAATTCACTCTTAGTTGGCATCATTGTCTGGTGGCGTTTGAAAATCACCAAAGAAACAAGGATTTCCCTTAATCCTGTCCATCAAAGGTAACTCTCTTGAAGATGATACCGTGTCCCTGCTTTAGTGTGCAGGATGCTGAAACAGAAGGGGGGGAACTGTTACATTTTCATTGACCCACAGATAACGGCAGTTTCCCCAGTACACCTGATAAAGGTGTAACAAGGGCATTCCTATTTAGGCCAGATGTTGACAAAGTTAATTAGAGCTAAGCAGTAATCCACGAGAAACCAGTCACTGCTTGTAGCTATTGCCTGGGTTGTTTCTTTAACCATCTTGAGGAGAGTCTGACACAAAATTTAATTTGTCTAAAAAATGTAACTAAAAGGTGACTCCGAGTGCTCTCTCACCAATTTGACTGGGATGGAGTTACTCCCAGTTTACACTGTCCAAGCAATAGGAGATCGTTAAATATTTTTGTCGTCACCAATGCCTTACCTGAGTCACATCCTGGAATCTTTCAACAGAACAGAACTAATTGCTGCAACTGAAGAAAAACTCAGACCAGCTATCAGCTATTGTGTTCCTTCAGCTCAACAATAATTTTTGCCTTCTGGTCCAGAGTAAATTTTAAGTGATTTTATTTTCCCTTGCTAAAGGATTCCCCTGAACTGTCCCAGGTCATCTATCATTTCCCCCTTTTTTCCTATACCAAACCTTCTTTTTGTAATAACAGGATGGGATTCAGTGTCACTTCTCCAATGGCTGCCCCTGCTGGCCTTTGGCTGACTAGTGAGGCATCCTCCTGCACTGGCTGACCTTCAACAGCTCCAACTCTTTATGGAGTCATTCATAAATAGCCCCAGTTCCCTTTTATTTCTAATAAAGCAAACAAACAAACAAACAAAAATGATTTGGTTACAAGGGAAGTGCTGCGACACTGCCAATAAAAGCCATGGCTTTTAGCCCAGAATCACATACACTTTCAAAATACAGAGTTTTTAGTCAATTTGTCCCCAGATATTTTATTTTATTTGTTTTGCACTGTATAATTTTGCCATCTGACCCATTAAGGTTGTAATTACATATGAAATGAATAAGGTTCAAAAAAGATCATGTGAAAATATCATTGCGGAGTTGCCCCTTAGAATACCAGAGAGCTGGAACTGCAGTATATATGATACTGTGGGGGTTTGTTAAGGATGGTTGAACTAAAAAAAGGTTCAGAGGTTTCGTTATCCAAAGTGCCTCCAAACTTCTCTGCATCTCTTTACTCTAAAAATGAGGTTGACAATCTTCCCGAGTCAGGCTCTCCTAGGAAATTTCAATTATCTTCTGTTTCCGAATGAGGCAGAAATTCAACCAGAACAGCCTTTTCTTAGAAGAGTTTGGTATTGGCCATTCCTGAAACTATGGGAGACCCATGGTACTCCCAAACATAGAAATTCTGATGGCCTTAATAAAACTGGTATTATTGCTGGTATCACAACTAGTCTGTCCACTCCTAGCCCTCACCTTTAACAGTATGTGCTTGACTATAATCTTGTGATGTTCTATGGAAGCTTCTTGTGAAATGGGGCAGGATTCCTTAGCAGGACTACGGTGTTGGGATTCTAGCCTTCCACCGCAGAAAACAAGCAAGCCCCACTGGCTTCAAATGATCAGTTCCTGATGGGGCTGGAATTTTTTAAATGTATTATTTTTGCTTTCTTTGATTTTTGCTTTTGACAGAAAGGGAGTTCAGTCATGCTTCCAGAGTCAGATGTAGGCAGAAGCAGTTTCTCCTTGTCACATTCTGATGAGATGTCTTATTATTGTTCCAAGGAGTGAGCACCAGGTCTCAAATCAATAACAGGGAGAAGAAGTGACAAAAGAAATAAGACTGAAGGGGTAGCCCCAAATAAAGAGGTGCAGATATTCAACTGCTGAGTCAGAGCCTGAAAAATCCAACTGCCTTTATTAGAACTGTTCTCTGAATCAGAGGCTTCAAATGTAAAACATCAGAAATATTTTTATAAGGCTTTTCAGAATGTATGGCTTGATTAACAGATGACTTAATATTTTCATCATAAGTGAAGAACGCAGACTACCGAATGAGGTCTCCCAGGTGGCTTGAAAGGTGATTGGTTGTTTATTTCTAAATTTCTCACACACCCCTTAATTCTGAAGGCATTTGAAAAGTACCATGGGTGTTCGTGGGATACACTGCAAGTTACAGAGCTGCTGAGATAAAATGAGAATCTTGTCTGCAGATCACTGTGCATAATGAGAGGTTCTTTGCATGTTAGTGGACACTTAATATTATTTTATATTACAGTATGGTGGTTGGGAATTACCAGTGTTTCTTTGGCTAAGTAAAAGATGGGCAGCAGATTGCCATTAATGAGATTTGGCTTTCACAAAATGAGGCTCTCCTAGTGTGTGGCTGGGTAAGTCAGTTAAGAGAATCAGACCTCCCCTTAGATGAAGGGAATCTGCACAGATCAAATCGAAGTAAATCTAAAAGTAATCCGCTGTATAAAGGAATGAGCTTTTTACAATTGTATCACTGAGTGTACACAGGGGGTCCTTGAGGGTTTTGTAACCACAAAGATGTCATTCACTTGAACTGGGACTTTGCAAGTACCAAATAGCTAGTAGAGAAAGAAGGATTTAATTGTAAGGCTTGCTTTCAAGGATGTTACTTAAAAAATGAATAAGAAGGGCATTCTTTTCCATGCTTGAGTCATACAGTAATGACTGCAAATATTCACTATAGTTTAACATTACCACCATAACATTTATGATGAGAATATTCATCAATTTTAAGGCCAGAAGAGACCATTAGATCATCTAATCTGACCTTCTGTAACTGATTATCATCCAGTTTCCTCAGAACTGAATCCAATTCCTTTAACCTTATCCAGCCATTTTCATCCTCCAAGCCTTTGAAGGCTAAAAACATGTAGGTCCAGACTCATCTCTGATAACTTCAATTGAGTAACAGCAGGCATTTGGCCCTCAGTGCCTCATTATCAAACAAAGAATCACTGGTACCTTTGCTTGAAGTAACTTGACCGTTTGGAGAAATACTAGATCTGAAGCCTTCAGGAGAAGAGATCCTAGAATTCACAATCCAAAGAGCAGCTAACAGAACCTAATTCACTCGCTACTGTATATTTTGAAAAAATATAGGGACCATTTTTGCAACCACTCTACTCAGATCCAGGGCCAGAAGGGACCATTGTAAAATCATCTAGTCTGACCACCTGTTTAACACAGGCCACAGAACATCCCCAGAAGAATTCATAGAGCAGATGAAAAAAGCATCCGTTCCTGATTTTAAAATGGTCAGTGAAGGAGAATCCACCATGACCCTTGACAAATTGTTCCAATGGTTAATTACTCACACTGTTAAAAATGTATGCCTTATTTCCATTCTGAAATTGTCTAGCTTGAACTTCCAGCCATTGGATCATGTTAGACCTTTCTTGGCTTGATTGAAGAGCCTATTATTAAATATTTGTTCCCTACATAGGGAATTATAGACTGTAATCAAGTCACCCCTTTGTGACAGTCCTTTGAGGTCCAATTGAGACCAGTGCAGGGCTGTGCCACCACTTGCCCTGCAACCCTGGATGCCTCACAATGCTTTGCTTCTGTGGCTCCCAAGCTGGGATGCTCACAACCACCCTACAAGCATGCAGATACCCTAAATGTGTGCACTAGACATCCCTGGTTTAGTATCTCTGACCCCAGCAGCCTCCCTACTGCCTCACAGCCACACCTTGGCTTCCATCAGCCTTGGTTACAACAGCAAGGGGATCCCAGCACACTCCCGGTCCCAGATTTTCCAAAACCACGTGCTCTTCAATGTCCAGACCTCTCCTGGACAGTTCAGACAAACAATAAGGTCCATTTGTTCCTCTAAAGATACAAAATCTTATTAATTTATCTGTGTTTAAGCCTTCCATTTAAACACAGCACTGAATTGGTTTATAGAAAAAATAAAGAAATTTTATCAACAGTGGGACATAGGTCATGTGATGCCAAGTCAAAGAATAAAGGTAGAAAGGGTTACAAGCAAACAAGAATGAAAACATGCATCTAAAAGTCTAAAACTTAATCTAGCATTGTTCAGGTTTATTTAAGATGTTTCTCACACCTATATTCAGTTCTCAGAAGCTTCAGTCCCTTCTTGGTTGAAAGACCCATCTACCACAGCACCTCTTGTGTCTGTCTAGTGATGGATGCCAAAGATAGCTTCTGTCCTTGCTTATATTTTACAAAGTTCAATGAACTTGTTTCAGGAGGCAGGATGATCTCCCGTTCTTCCCTTCCTGTGGGATTCCCATCCTCCCTGTATGATTTCTATGTAAATAGGGCTTCCATTGTTTCTGATTCTACCAAGCTCAATTTATGTAGAAGACCAGCAGATAGCTGCGACATTCCCTCCTGTACAGCCTAGTATCAATGAGTATCCATAACATAGTGTTAATACATACATGTCACAATTATATTAGTTACTAGCAGGGCCAGCTCCAGAGGTTTTGCTGTCCCAAGCAGTCAAAAAAAAAAAAGAAAGAAAAAAAGCTACGATCGTGATCTGCCGCAATTCAGAGGGAGATCCTTCGCTCACACCAGGAGTGAGGGACCCTCCACTGAATTGCCGTTGAACAGCTGGACATGCCTCCCCTCTTTGAAGTGGCCGCTTCAAGCTCCTGCTTGCTAAGCTGGTACCTGGAGCTGGCCCTGGTTACCAATGTGTCATTAGCTCACTCTATACACTTTTATATTGTAATATTGTACACAATCAGTTGATTCCATTGTTTATCACCTGAGGTTCAGCCCCCCTGTCTTTTTTGACCAATAAACCTTAGCAATGCATTCTTGGAAAAGTAAAACCCAGACCAAGCTTCTCTCTTCTGCTGGATGTAGATGCCATGCTGTCTTCTCCCTAACTTGGTAATGTGAGGTTTGCCTGCACTTGTTAGCTTTGTGGGTCTGTTTATGTGATATTCAAATACATTTTCATTGTCTTTCAAAGTACCTTGCAAAGAATTCCCAGGTGGGGAAAACACTTTCCTTTGTCTAGTGCCAACCTGTTTACCAGCTCCCCCCTTTATAACACACACTTTAGCCATAATTCTAGCATATTCCAATACTTCCTACATACATGCATCACAAAATAATCTTAACGAGCAGTGAGTTATTAGTTTTCAAATGATACTGCACAGGGCATATTTTGTAAAAAGATTATTGCAATAGCATGTAAGGTGTGACTCTCCTTAACTTCTCTTTGTTAAGCTAAATAGATTGAGCTTCTTGAATCATTATAAGGCATGTTTTCTAATCCTCTTCTCTGAACCTCCTCCAGGTTATCAACATTCTTCTAGAACTGTGGACACCAGAACTGGAGAAAGTATTTCAGCAGCGGTCACACCAGAGTAAAATACAGAGGTAAACTACTTCTTTATTCGTATTCGAGATTCTTCTACTTATGCATTGAAGGACTGCATTAGCCCTTTAGGCCATAGCATCACATCAGGAGCTCACGTTCAGCTGACTATTCACCATGAACCCTAAATCTTTTTCAGTCACTGCTTACAGGAAAGAGTTCCCTATCATGTAAGCATAGTCTGCATTCTTTGTTCCTAGATCTATACATTTACATTTAGCCTTATTAAAACACATTGTTTGGCTGAGTCCAGCTTATCAAGCAATCCAGATTGCTTTGCATCAGCGACCTGCTCTCTTCGTTGTTTACCACTCCTCCAATTATTGTGTCATCTGCAAACTTTCAGTGATGATTTTGTTTTCTTCCAGGTATTGATAAAAATGTTAAATAGCATAGGGCCAAGAACTGATTCTTGTGGGGCCCTATTAGAATCACACCTGTTCAATGATGATTCCCCATTTACAATTTTATTTTGAGACCTATCAGTCAGCCAGCTTTCAATCAATGTAATGTGTGCCATGTTAATTTTATAGTTCTACTCTTGAAATTTCCTGTGAATTCTGCCCACAGAATGGAACCCATAAGGTGTTAATGTTTCTACCTTCATTATTGTTGTGGCAAAGCTGACAAAGGCTGAGTTTTGGGAAGATTGTTAAGGGTAAATGGGAGATTGTTGGAGATGAAACAGACATCTGGACAATAAGCTCATTAGGCAGCCTGCTTAAACTTTAAGGACAACCCCAAATTTTTATGAACTCCTTCAATAAGAGCCCGTCCTATAGATCATAGAACCTCCTCAATTTTACACATTGAATTCAATGAGACTTCATTGGCATGGCAAGCTAAACAACTGTTGCTAAAGTGAAAGTAAAAATCTCTCTCGGCTATCCTTCAGAGAAGGATACATACAACCCAGACAGGATATGATTACACAGTGGTATGGTACAGCACTTTCCTTAGCATACCTGCACACACAGTCTCACGTATTGAACATCTGGGGCCAGATTAGTATCTGCTGGAATCCCATTCATTTTAGTGGTGTGACAGCAGGGAAGAATCTGGTCCAAAGTCTTTGGAGTCCTTTTCTGCTATTAAAGCCCTAACACTGGGCAAGATAAAGATGAGTATGAGCTATCAACTCACATGCTTTTAGGCTTAGGCCAATAGCTAACTGCATGGGATTAGAAAAATTTCCTGCATATGCCTGTGATTACATCATTGTCCATGATGTGGAGTGTACAACTTTCCTCTGATTCATCTGCTAATGATCACTGTTTGAAACAGGCTATCGAACTACATGGGCTGTCCATCTGACCCAAAGTGGCAGATCCTATTTTCCTAAGCACATACAACACATTCAGAAAAGGACCTTGGAAATGAGAGAAACAGATTTGGCATCCAAAACCCCTTCATCACCTTTTCAGGTGATTCCATGGTTGCTTTTTAATGACAGACTTGGTTGTAATTTGGGAGATTCAAAAGTTTAAAGTCATGCCTTTTGTTCTGTTCCTTTGGTACTACTTCCAGCTCTATAGATAAGACAATTAACAGCTCTCTACCTTAGTGTCCTTATCAGCAAAATGGAAATGAATACTAATTCTTGTTGTGCAGTAGTTAATTGGGTTGTGCAATGGTTAATTAATCCTTAAAAGTGCTTTGAGATCCTTGGATTCTACTTTGACTTTATTTTTAGTGGGTTAAAAATACAGAACCAAAGGAATGTGTTTAGGAAATTTATTTTAATTAAAGGGACTTCAGTGTCCATTTTCAGGTTACTGAAATGCTGAAGAGACTGATATTTTGATATAACACAAATTCTGGCAGAGAGAGGGGTCAATAGATGCATGACTGCTCTGCCCATTAAAAGCTCCCGTTTCCCCTCCACTCCTGTGCTTAGAGGACTTTTCCCCATTTCTATGGTTCATTGCCCAGTGACACAAAAATTGCAATAAAAGGTAATGCTTTCACTTGCCTATGTTTATGACTGGTGCGTCATTGGTTAATATTTTTGAGTTTTAATTAAAAAGTGCCAATGGGAATATTGGCTACTAAGGACCTGGTTTTAATCTAAGAAATATTCCCATTAATAGGAATCCTAATCAAAGCATCCGTTAAAAGTCCATAACATTAACCTAATGGAGAGAATCTAGAAGGGTTCAATTAGAATTTTTCCCTATGCAAAATTAACATTATTGACTTTTAACCAATGTCTTAAATAATCACTGTTATTCATAGAAGGGGTGGAAAAATTAAAGCCAGATTCTAATTGTGACAGGTTTAGAGCCAGTGGAGAGCTCAGCCTTGTTAGAAATGCATCAAAACTTATCCAAAATAAATTCTTCATTTAGTTGCATGATTCTTTGATTAGAATATTAAATTCCTAGTTTCCCCATTAAAGTATAACCTTTGGCCACTCTTTAATGGTGCTGTATTTTCTACAGCATATTCCTGGAGAACAAAGTACAGCAGCAACTGGCAAAGTTTCTGAAAATACTAGGAGGAGGGTTCCAAGGAACCAAAATCATTATTTTTGCATGGAGTGTTTCATGCCAAACACAAACATCGGGGGGTCTTGACTGAACGCCGATGCCCTCCTGCAGTTCGTGCCTATGATATTTACACATCTTTGGCTGACACAATATGTTGGATAGGGAAGTTCTCACTTATTGAGAGGTTTGGACTGTACTTGTTAACAAAAATGAGCACATTTAAGTAAGCCCAATGAATTTAAAAGGCTTCATCCCAGTTTGCTTCTGCAATCTACCTTTTATATGGTTTGCTTTCTATAGTCAGGACACACTTTGCACTATGCAGTTTGAAATCTTGAGGAAACCCAAGTCCCAAATTAATAGAAAACTAACCACAAATAAGAGTTCTCTGGCTGAATAGGTCTGCGGGAGTTGCAATTAATGAGACTTGGCAGTGGCTTTTGCCAGCAGGCTGCCGCTGAAATGTGTATGCATGCACACATACACACACACTAGAAGAACTGTAAAAGAGATGTTCCATTAATCAAACCAGTTTTCTTTTACCCGATTCCAGTTTCAAGGCCATTCCCATATTGGAAGGATTCCCATAGTAGGTTTAGGCTTCTTTATATAACAAATAATGTCATCTTTCAAGAAAAGCTTTTTTGAGTGGGATCCCTTCATCGGACATCTCATATCCTCCCAATACTTCTATATCCCTTCTCCCAGCACCTCCTCCTCCTCCCCCCATACTTGTGGGACAAAATCTTTCCTTACCTCCCTTTCTTGAATTCTTTTGCTCCCCCCAAAAGGCCAGATTTTTCAAAACTGGGTGCTTAAAGTTAAGTAACAAACTGTATATATTCATGCTTCTAAATCTGAAGGATGATTTTGCAGGAATTGAGCATCTACTTCAACGCACGTCTTAAAACTCAGGTCATGCATTTTTGTGCCTAACTTCACACATCCACGTAAGAAAATTATGTTCAGTTTGTAGGTGACTTCAGTAATTGCTATAGACCAGTCCTGATTCCACTGAGTCAATGCTATCCCCACAGATTCCACTGGGAGCAGTGCTGAGCCCCTAACATTATGGACTGCTGTCTCTATCTGACACCAGCCATCCCTGCAGAGATCAAAATTCACAAGACAGGAGTTCCCCTAGGTGTGCAGCGTATCTTGTGGGCCCCTTTTAGCAGAATTTCTGCCATCCTGAACTTGGGGTTTCTAGGATCACAGCTGTGCACCCTTATAGGGCTACAATGCACCTTGAATCATTACTGACTATTAATTATACCTTCATTTAATATACTCCCTAAGGCCAGCCCTGTACATAGTATGATCACTGCATTGTGCATCATCTAAAATTTCCAGTTGGACTTCAAGAGTCATCCAACACAGTATAATGATGAAATATGGAAGTCATATAGCAGGGATAACTATGGCAAGGTGTATGTCCAAGAGAAATGCTCTTAACTGTTCTGCTGAATACAGATAGAAAAAAGCACGTTAGACCAGCAATGCCACTTGAGATACAGGGTAATGGAAACTCCCTTCAAATGGAAACTTTGCCCCAGAGATTTCCCAGTTTTTCATTCTGCCCCCTACGTGGGTAAGAGATGAAGACAGGACATTAGATGGGGAGGGCTCTTAGTTATTACAGAGTAATTCTTTCCCAGGTGTCTGGCTGGTGGGTCTTGCTCACATACTCAGGGCCTCACTCAGGGGTCTCAAACTCAAATGACCATGAGGGTCACATGAGGACTAGTGCATTGAACCGAGGGCTACATCACTGACACCTCCCCTCGCTTCCTCTGGCCCTGCCCCCACTCCACCCTTTCCATTAGGCCCTGCCCCTGCCCAACCTCTTTCCACCCCTTCCCAGCCCCAATCCAACACCTTCCCCAAAGTCTCCACTCCAACACTGCCGCCAGGGGGTGCAGGTGGTCTTCAGCATGCGGCAGGGGGCTCAGGACAGGGTGTTTGTGGGTGGGGTGCAAGAGGGTGAGAGGTGCGGCAGTTGGCTCAGGGCAGGGAGTGCAGGAGGGGTGTGGGATGCGGCAGGCGGCTCAGAGCAGGGAGTTGGGGTGCAGGAGGGTATGGGATGTGGCAGGGGGCTCAGGACAGGGGGTTAGGGTGTGGGATGTGGCAGGGGGCTCAGAGCAGGGAGTTGGGGTGCAGGAGGGTGTGGGATGTGGCAGGGGGCTCAGGACAAGGGGTTAGGGTGTGGGATGTGGCAGGGGGCTCAGGGTGTGCGCTCCAGCCCAGCGCTGCTTACCTAGAGCAGCTCTGGGGTGGCAGCAGCACGCACCAGGGCCAGGACAGGCTCCCAGCCTGCCTGCCCTGACCCCTGGCCCTGAGCTGCTCCATTCCAGGAAGCAGCTGGAACCATGTCCCTGCAGCCCCTGGGGGAGGAGAGGGTCCTCAGGGTTCTGTGCATGTGCTGCTCTTGCCGTTCCTCTAGGTACCTCCCACAAAGGTCCCATTGGTCACAGTTCCCTGTTCCTGGCCAATGGGAGCTCTGGGGGGCGGTGCCTGGAAGGAAGCAATGCAGGAGCCTTCTGCCTCCCTGCCCCCCTGGCCCAAAGGGGCATGCTGCCAGCTGCTTCAGAAAGCCGCGCGGGGCTCGCAGCACCAAAGGGGGCAATCCCACGGGCAGGCAGAGAAGTTGGGGGAGGGGAGCGGGGAGCTTGGCAGGTCATACACAAGAGCCCTGAGGGCTGTATGCGGGACCCCTGGTCTAACTGATCACCATATTTGGGGTCAGGAAGGAATTTCCCCCCTGGTCAGATTGGCAGAGACCCTGAGGGGTTTTTGTCTTCCTCGGCAGCATGGGGCACAGTCACTTGCAGGTTTAAAGTAGTGTGAATAGTGAATTCTTTGCTATTTGAAATCTTTAAACCATGATGTGAAGACGTCAGTAACTCAGCCAGAGGTTAGGGGTCTATTACAGGAGTGGGTGGGTGAGGTTCAGTGTGCAGGAGGTCAGACTAGACGATCACAATGCTCCCTTCTGACCTTAAAGTCTATGACTCTAAGAGAGAGAGCGCACCTCTGACTCACCTGACATGCATAATCCCCCATCACCACTCTACTGATTTCTATAAATATATCCAATTGCCGAACCCCAGGAAGTGATATATGGATCACCGAGACCCCATGGGCCACAGTTTGCGAATTGCTAACTTACCCAAACCTCTCCCTTTCCTGTATCCTCTCCCCAGCAGAATTGCTGAAACACTAACCTCCAGGTATACTAGATGCTGCTATCATCTTCATTCAGCCACTTGAGCTGGAGGTCACTTCTAAACTTACACTGCGTACTTATGCTATTCCAATACCTGTGAGTATTCCTACTATTCCTTGTGTGTGCAAAGATCTAACTTTATATAATGCCAATCCTCCATTCTGCCTAACCTCTCCTCTTTCTCGCTCCCCCTGGGTTTTCTCTTTTGCCCGCCCCTATTCATATATATCTTCTCTTATTTTAGTACTGTTACCTCCACCCCTACATGTTATGTTTATGTAGTATTGTATGGTTTTGTATTGTCTGCTTTGCATAATATCCTAATTCTACTGGAAATCCCCTGAAGCATGTGGAATTTGGAAAAAGAGACTTTTTTTACGTCTTCTACCTTTTGTATTTTTCATTGTCTGTTTCTTTATGAAAAATAAATAAAAAAATTCATGTGTCCACACAAAAGTAACAGAACTAAAACAGTCAGATAATAACACCTTTAAAAATATTTCAATGTCATGTCTCTCCTATTGGAATATGAGAAACAAAAGCATACTGAGTTTTCCTAAGTGCTGATACCAGAATCATTATTAGGATTACAAATAACAGGCCAGATCCTCAGCTAATGCAAATCTGTGCAGCTGCAGCTCCATTGATCCAAAGCATTCTTGATATCTACACATGTAGCAGTTCGTATTTGTCCACAAGTATTCAGTAAACAGACATCAAAAAATCCAAATCAAGCCTTCTGAGGCTAAGGGTGGATTATAAATGAAACTGGGGCAGGGATGGGGGTTGTTAGTGGCCTTTTAAAGGTATATATTTCCCTCTAGTGTTCAGGGCTATAACTACTGTTGACTGCTAGCCTCCTTCTCCAAGGTGGCTAGTGGCACTCGAATTGCTTAAGAGAGCAGGAGGGAGCATTAAGGTCACAGTAGCTGTTGTAGCCTTTGTCTCATACTGAGCTGAGTAATTAGAGAGCACGGTCATGGGGCCTGATGCTTTCTGCCAACCCATCGTTTAGCGTCATGCTGACAAATGTCCCGGAACAAAAGGTGTACTTTTTAAAAACAAGAATTAAACACGGAGATTAGCTTAGTGTATCTGTGATGTAGTATATAATAATTGCTGTTACAGGAGAACTGCCAGCACAGACTACCAATAAGTACCTTGTTTTTCTGAGCTCCCTTGTAATAAAAGGGTCTTCTTCAGTTATATTACCCTCTAAAAATATGCATCTCTCACTGCTACCGCATCCAAGTGTTAGCCTAAACCCCATAGATGCAGCAGTTAGCTTGTAAGTAAAACATTTTAATACTTAAGAATCTGGATAGATGTGTATCAGGCACCCATTACTCTAATATCTGAATTCCTCCCAAGAAAGAACAATGTCAAAATGAGGTCTGAGAAGAAGACAATATTTTTTTTCCTTTCTCCCTAGGAGATTGATTGTTTTTTCAGAGAGACAGACAGACACACACACAGACAGAACACCTTTCTATTTTTTCTCGCTTAAGGAAAGGTTAGCCTAATGAAGTCATATAAGCTTTTAACAGAGTAATGACGATAACTTTCATATCCTAAATACTAATGGTTTATAATTGTATAAGTCAGGGGTAGGCAACCTATGGCACATGTGCCAAAGGCAGCACACGAGCTGATTTTCAGTGGCACTCACACTTCCCAGGTCCTGGACACTGGTCTGGGGGCGGGGCTCTGCATTTTAATTTCATTTTAAATGAAGCTTCTTAAAAATTTTAAAAACCTTATTTAGTTTACATACAACAATAGTTTAGTCATACATTATAGACTTACAGAAAGAGACTTTCTAAAAAGGTTAAAATGTATTACTGGCTCGCAAAACCTTAAATTAGAGTGAATAAATGAAGACTCGGCACTACACTTCTGAAAGGTTGCCAACCCTTGGTATAAGTCATCAATGGACAAAGTTATTAACAACAACGCACTTATGTTATTTATCATCCAGGGAGATTGCAATTTTAAAAATCATACAAGACACCACAGATCTAATTTCTATCACTGGGAGACCAGCTTAACTTTCTGCTATTTCATGTTGATAGGAGACTAGATTGTGGCTGCCTTTTCTTTTCAGTGGCACTTTTGGTCACCTGAAGAAAATCTCTCTTCTTTCAATTGTGATTAAAAGGGCATCATTTTCTGTTTCTATCAGAAATGCAGCAGACATTAAAGTCCAGCATTTTAAAAGATGTCCCAAAAACTAACCCCTCTCCCACTGTAAACCAGCAAAGTTTCCATAAAGCGATGCATATGACTGATATTAGAATAGGTGGGAATTCATGAGATAGCTACCCAGCTTGCAATCAAAACAGTAATATCTGAGTATCAGTAAAGAGCTACGTAGTGTAATTTATTTCCATTACAGTAGGACCTAGCAGATCTAGTCAGGATGGCAACTGAGTGCTGAAAAGCCAGAGTACAATAGCAAGAGATGCGAAGGGATGTTCATTTAGGGCCCAATCCAACATATACAAAGTAAAGCTGTCAGATATAGAAAAAGCAACAAACTAAATTGTTAAAGCATATTACTGCACCTAGCTGCTGTGTTCTGTGAAGCGCCATCTGATTTATGCAAATTATTCAAGCAGCTAATTTGTATACATATACTTTTCATATAATCATAAACATCCACTTTATAAAAGTGTGGATTTATTGCTGGAGAAAGGTGTTGATTGGACCGCTGTGGTATATGAAGCTATATGGTATATGAAGTAGATATGTTTATCTACCAGGCAGCAGGAGGATAAGCTTCTCACAAACAACAACATGCCAGCCTATCTCAACCCACATCATGGGTAGACTTTAGGAGTAAAAAAATAATCTCTTTGGCCCAGAATCTCTTTCTGTATTCCATGGAGTTTTCCCTTTTCTTCTGTGTCCTCTCACATGAGATTTTATCTAGGCTGCTTGCAGGCATGACTGGGCAGCCAAACGCATGAATGTTGCATGAGATACATGGAAGTTGGCAAGTCTGACATTGTCTGAACACGCTGGGCCAAACTGTGCCCTTATTTACCCCCTACACAACTCCACAAAGTCAGAGAGAACGCATGGATGTAAGAACAGAATCTGGCAACAGTCTTTGCCTTTGTGCTGAGATATAGGGGAACTGGAGGGTAGGCTACGGATGATGGTATTTTTTACTCATTTAGGGGCCACTCTTCCTCCTGCTGAAGTTAATGAGAATTTTGCCATTGACTTCAGTAGAAGCCAGTGCAAGTCCCTAGTCAATGAAGCTGAATTATGGCAGTTTGAATGTTTCTGAACCATTGAAAATCTAGAGTCTGATCCTTTTAGTAGAAAGGAGTCTATTCTAATCAATACCTGATAAGGAAATGACTGTGCTGAAAATAAATTTCCTGTGGCCTGCATTATACAAATTCTTAATGTATAATTAAATCCTCTTAGTGTTGTCAGTGAATAGATGTATCCTGTGTATAGCACCAAATGGTCCAATTTTAACACATTCTAAAAGGTATAGATTAATCAGCTTGCCTTTAAGGGCCAAATTCTTTAGTCTTTACATGTAAATGGGAGCTTCACCTAGAAGTGTTTCAGTTTTGCAGTTTAATGGCACTGTGTCTTGCCATCAAATTGACTTCATTACTACTATCAGTCCAACTGTACAGACCTCAGCAGGAAAGAAAAAGAATGACTAATACATGCTAAGAACCTCTGTGTTCCTTGTGCACATAGAACTCCCACTGAAATTAATGGGAGTACTGGGAGCCTGAAAATGGCAGACTAGGGTCTTTACAAACAAGCAAGTAATATAGACTTTCATGGGCCCCAAAGTCATCCCTAGGGTACCTTTATAATGGAGTTAAATCTGGGATGGATTTGGCCCCATGAGTCTAGTGATGTGGAGCTTGCTATAAGGTCATATTCTTATCTCTTGCATGCAATATGGAACACAAACAAATAATGATGGCTATGTTGAGGGAGATAGAGGTTTCAGCAGCAACTGGGGGAAAACAAGGAAATCGGATTTTGAGCTAAAGAACACATTGGTTTTACCCAAGGATTTCCACAATACATAGATCGGGAACCATGTAACTAATCATGTAGCTCCTCTATCTACCTTAAACTCTTAGTGGTCTGCTTTAAAAGTATTCATGCTGTCAGCTGAGCTTCCCTACTTACCATAATAATTAATGTACAAGCAGTGCTCTGAGGGACTGGCTCCAAAGCCACAGAGGAGAAGAAGAAAGAATGCATTTGAAGAGGATTCCTCCCCCACACACATCCATCCCCAAATAAATAAAGATGTATTTGGAAGCAGTATCAAGTGTCTAAAACTGAATTTAATAACCACATTTTGACAGAGCTTTTGTTTTCTTTTGAATTATGCAGCATTATCTGGAAAAGTAGCATCTATAGTTTACTAATGAGAGAATTGGCATGGGAGGAGGAGAGGTTGAAAGTATCCTTTTCATCCAAAGAATTTAATGGATTTGCACTGAGTTATTAGTTGAAAGAGAATCATAGCCCCCATTCCCAAAAACTACAGCATGGAACAAAAAAAAGATACAAACACCATTCACTCATTTCTCTCGACTAGTTTGAAGTACCGTTCATACAAGGGGGCTTTCAGTCATTTCCGCTTGAGCCAGTCCTACTGGACCAACTGAAGCACAAATGATTCAGTGTGTCCCCACTAGTAATGATGAATTGGTTTAAGTTTTGGCCGTTGTTTACATTGGTATTGGTCTGTCCCAATGACCTCTGGGTACTACCTCACAGTTCTCTAGAGACCTATACCATTATTCTGATAACTTTTTGGCTTTGCTCACCAGGACCTCTCTCACATCATCTTCCCCTGCCTCATGCTCTGTCTGACTTCTTCACCCAGTGAACCATAGCTCGTTTTGCAAGTTCAGCTCCTGGTCTGACAGAAACCTACAACTGGTGACTTAACTATTTTGGCTGTGAATGTTAAAAAGGGGAAAAGTAATGACATTAGTGGAAGCTTGACACAGGAGATTCAAGGAATTTCCTTACACACAGTTACACTAGTTCTTGCACGCCCTGACTGCAGGGAAGGTGCCCACCTTCTCCTCCTACAGGGTCTGGTGAACTGGATCGACAGAGGGAACAAACATCACTCAGACCTACAAAATTCTCTAATGCAGATAAGGTCTTGGATTTGATAGACCAGTATTAGATGATAGACTACTAATCGGAGTTAACAACAGTTCAAGTTGTTAGTGCCTTTCTTCACACTCTTCCTGTTACCCAGGCTTGACCTCTCTCTCTCAGCCATCTCTGACCCTGCAATGAGGATCTTAGCCGAGCCAACACGCTTCTGCAAGTTTTGCAGTCTCTGCTCTCAAGCCTCCTTCCTTGCATAGAACTCCGTTAACCTCAGTAGGGCTCCGCATGAGCGTAAAGGCTACAGTACATTCATTCTGAAATTTTTCTGGTGATGAGCAGGACAGGTTGCCATAAAGAACAGCCCATTTCTGGTACAGTGAGCTAATTACTTGGCTTCCATAAAATAAAGAAACAAAAGGTAAATACACGGTTGCATATATTGCTGCTAACATGTTACCTCTTATTCTGATAACACTATAGATAATTAGCTGATGTCAATACACTGAAATTTTATTCCTTACATATCTTTATGCCTTGCTATAAAAGGTAGAAAGAAGTTCCATGATGAATAAAAACTCTAGAAAGTTTATAAAAGATGCAACAGCTCAAGAGGCAAAGTGACACAGGAGTTTCATCTGGCCAAGAGATCAAGTACCACCAACAAATGCTCTGTGATCGAAAACCTGATTAAATTTTTTCAAAGAAATCATTATTGGTGAGAAATTAATTGAAAGGCCTCCCTCCTGCCTGAGCTTTGCCAAAAGGAGAAAACTTCAAAGGCTTAAGGGGTGAGCTAATGTTTTCACACTTAAAACTGAAAAAGGGCAATCCTCATGTTTGTGTTTGTTCAGGACGCACTTCTCAAGACATTGCCCCCTCATGCTCTAAATCTGCTAGGTTGAAGATCTAAACCTTGAATATATAACGTACTTTATTTGGGGTGCATGGTGCTATTCTTCCATGCTGTGTGAGTCTCTATTCATGCATTTTCCTTCTTTATACTTCACACTGATATATAGTAAACAGTATGGGTAGCCACTTAAAATTCTCTGGGTTATTAAAATGTGAGTAGAATTTTTTCTCTCTCCTGGATTTCATCTGGAACCACTATCTAATTAATAACCAGAACCAGCAGGAATATGAAGGGGAAAAAAAAACTTTTGTTGTTTCTTGAATAAATCTGAGTAATTTAAACCATAATCATGGGGATTTCATCAAAAGTAACTGGGTTCTTTCAAATCCCATTTCCCCGACAAAAACAGCTCTGTAGTGCAATTTCTAAGGCAAGATCTCTCTCTACACTTTAATATTAAAAAAAAAATCTAATGATGATGGCGAGAAAGTATTTTAAACTATCTGGATGATTAAAACACAGCACTGTCTCATATCTTATACTAGTGCATATACTGTACTGTACAGGATCAGTTCATACAAACCCTTCCTTCTCTCAAAGACACATTGTCTTATCAGTAGAGAGCTCAGCTAAGGTGCAATTGGAGTATAATGCAAGTCCATTTCTCACAAGCTTAGAGCTTAAGCACTTTGTTATTGGTTATTAGGGCTGGACTCCTAGAGATAAACCTACAACTACTGTATACCAGCGAAGGGCAAATAAGCAAAATCCCTGACAGAAGTCTGTTGTAAAATGATGAATAAGCCTCCTAAATTGCCATAAGGCTCTAGTCACAATGGAATTGTATTTGTCAGACATGCATTGTAACCCTAAGGTTATCATAGTGGGCCAGCAGATACAGGAAAAGTGCTTAACACTATCACCCCCTAATCATATCTCCTACAGGCTAAAAACTCTGCAGGGAGCATTACCACTTAAAGAGGTGGTAGTGTTTCTATGGACTGAATGTAGACAGCATTTGGTGAAGGGAAAAAAAAAAGCCTATAGAAAAGACTGATTTTTCACACACACATGCAGAGCTCACAAGTGTGTTCTGAATTGAGATATAAAAAAATCCTTGGAAATCGTATCCCCTAGGCTGGGGTTCTAAATAATAAAATAGTGTAAATTACTACTTTATTAGTTTTTTAAAAAGCTTATGAAAAATCATCTTTTGCCTGTGGGAAGACATTTTATCTGAAATTATAGCAACTCCAACAGTTCTAAGATATCAAATTTAGAAACTAAATAGGAAATAGAGCATGTTATATTCTACCCTTGCAAATTAAATTCCCACATTTTACTGCCTATAAAATAAGAGATTTCATTGTATCTTTCTTAAGCCTTCTTCTTGA
Organism: Chelonoidis abingdonii; assembly: GCF_003597395.2. Classification (NCBI taxonomy): domain Eukaryota; kingdom Metazoa; phylum Chordata; order Testudines; family Testudinidae; genus Chelonoidis; species Chelonoidis abingdonii. The sequence continues at coordinate 11,733,757 of NC_133787.1, read as the reverse complement.
CTAACGTTTATCATGAGACATGACAAAGTTGTGTTATAAATGCTATATATTATTAGAACTGGCCAAAACATTTTCAATGAAACTTTTTTCTAATGAAAAATGCCATTTTGTGGAAATATCCTCAGGTTCAAATTCCTGCCCTGTCTGATTCATAGCACGGCCTTGTGCAATGGTGACTGGTGACTGTGTTGACACATTGCAAAGTCTCACAACTTCCAATATACAGCCAACTGCTTGCAGTCCTGACCAGGAGTGTCTGCTCTACCAGGACTGCAGGGGAGGCTGCAGCTCTACTGTCATGGCCCTGCTCCCTCACTCACCACCCAGGAGTGTGGGAACTATCCCTAGGCAGGAACTGTTCACCAGTGAGAAGGCCTCCCCTGTAGCTGGGGACTTCTCCTCCTCCTTGCATTCCTGGCTGGCAGTCTCTGGTTTGCTGGGTCAGGATGACTATAGACTTCTTTGTACCTTGTGTCCTGGTGTTTTGGGACCCTCAGCACTACAGGAAGCCCCCTCCAGTCCCGCTGTGACAGTGCTGGGAGGATGCCTCCTGGAGCCCTGCTACCAGAACTGGCCTTAACTGCATCAATCTTGTCATGGCCTCATGGTTTGCCTGAGGCCATGGCAGGATTGTATGGTTACCACAGCAACACCCTCATAAAAGTGACTCCTGAGCACAGTAAATTGCCAAAGTAACAAACCAGTTTCCTGAGGCACTATAACCTATACCATGATTGGAGCCTCATCTGCCGCACTGTATTTTCTAGCGTTGAGTTTCACTGTGAAGATGGAGAGAGAGAGATTAACGTGACACATTTAAATCAAATCACTCTTGTGGATTTTTCTTATGTATTTAATATGTACATGCTCAACTGTCCTTAAAAATCTGTGTCTATGTCAAAAATTTAGCATTTGGGAATGAGTTTCTGAATTCTTTGGTTATTTACTCAGGCTGATACACTGCCACTGGACTTGAGCCTGGGTCTCCCACAAGTAAGCGCCTTAACCACCATGCTAGAGAGACTCTCTCTCTCACTCTCACCCAATTAATATTTAATTATACCAAGAAGAACAGCTCCAACAAGAGAGACTGAGATATACTGCATGCTCTCACTCTTTCCCTCTTTGCACAAACACCTGAAAGATCTTTTTTTTTTGTTCTGCATTGGTATGAGCACCCAAACCATCAAACATCCAGTGAACTGCTGCCCTCTAAGATTTTTCTCTGGAGGGACAGTCTTGATTCATTTCATGTCACTGGGAGCTATACAGTGGATGTCAAATTGGACATCAACCTTTAATGTTGCTTTTCAAGTTGCCATATGAAAGAAGAAGAGCTGAAATGAAAACAAAGTTTGAAAACTCAACTTTTTTTGTGAAATGCAGTTGTCATTTTCCAGCCAGCCCTACATATTATGTGCCTATTAGATAACAGAAAGGTATGTTGTTCATAATAACCTTGTAATAAAAGATTTCATTTTTTCTTAGTTTTATTTAAAACTGGGTTTTATAGCATAATTATAGATATACCTACAAAGTGTTCAAAGATTTTTGACAATGGAGCAGCTAACCTTAGGCCTACAAGTCCTTCTTTAGGAATCTGAATAAAGGGCCTCATTTTCAAAGGCTGAGCACCCAGCACCTCTAATTGATTTCAAGGACTTAAGAGCCTAAGATCAGGCATCCATTTTTGGCCATAGGTTTCATACAGGAAAGAACAAATGCACCTAGTGAATTATACTTAAGATAATAGATAGATGGGGCAATATTGTTACGCTGATAGGTTCACAAGTAATTGGTGTAACTGCATGAGTATTTAGAGCACAATTATTATATATGTATAAATAGGCAGGTGTTAAAATCTTTATATTATATTCACCCTGTGTTCTTTATAACAGTTTATAAAGCATTTTGGGATCATTTTTTATGAGGCAAGAGATAATTTGAACTTTCTGTTAAAACATCAGCAAATTTCCAGATAGGTAGCAAGACATAGTAAGCCACGTGTGAGGGCATATTTAGGAACCCAATATTTGGACAGCCCTCCTTAAATTCTCCCCACGCTCTACCCCATCAATAGTTCACTCACTTAGACAGGTAGTGCTTTGTGTTAGCAATCAGTATCAGCTCCAAGCCATTAGGAGGCATTCCATCTCTTCTATTCCAATTTTATAAAAAACTGGAACTTTGACTAACCAAACATTTGCCTGGGACTTTCTTCTATTAAGTGGAGGCATGGGAGAAAACACAGCTTTATATTTTCCTCTTCTCCTTTTCAGGATAAGATTGGAACCCCATTTTTAATAATCATGAGACTAAATTAAAGCACCATTAAAATATTGGCGTTCTCCTATCACCGCAGAGATCAAAAATCTATTTGGGTGCTAACATAAGCAGAAAGAAGTGTTTTCCCACACTGGGGTAGTCAGAACCTCCCCTCATCAAGCCATGAAGAATGGGAGAGTGGTCATAGCTCTCTTAAGAGTCATGATGACCTGTGTTCTAGTTTCAAAACTGTGCCTATAATAGCTGAATCCTCCTGAGCACTGTACTTCTCACCCCCTCCACATACTCTATATCTAACTAAAGCATCCACAGCTGCAAGAAGCACACCACTATTTCCCTGAACTAATTGATTGGCAATTTCTGTCACATCTTCAATCCTTTTGCCCTGACTCAGTGCTCATAGCTCTATTGCTTTGGTAGAAGTGGCTGTAGTTATCAGTATGTCTCTATTCTTTTTTTGCTGCAGAGATTCTCCCATGGTTCCCCTGACTTGTATAATTCCATCATCTGAAACACCTTCAGTGGCATCTAGTGTATAAAATCTGTGGGATACTTGCTATTTCTCTCTCTCCTAATGGGCAACTCAATTTCTTTTGCCACCTGTCTTTTAAAACAGCAAGAATCTGCTTTTGTTAGAGCCCTCCTGTAAGGCCTTTTAGGAAAGTGAAACATTTGAGTTCTTCAGGCTTTTCAAGCCAACAACTCACTTTCTTTGTTCATCTGATTTACGGTGAGAAAGAACTTACTGCAGTTTACACCATTCCTATTCTCACTCTTAGTCACTGGGAAAGTCATTGCATAAGGTGACAGCATCAGCCTGTCCTGTGATAAAGATAGATGGATATATTGCTATATCAATCTATACATGCACATATAAATATAAAATTGTACAAGAGGACATAAGTAGCAGTAATGAGATGGAATTAAGCAAAGGGAAAGTTAGATTGTATATAAGGAAAAAAATCTTCTCAAGTGAAATGGCAGAAGCTCCATTGCTTAACTGGTCCATAGAAACAAATAAACAATCTTAATAGAGAATAACTTTTCATTGGCAGAAAAAGGGATAAGCCAACCTATTAGATCTTACCCCTAGCTAACTACTAGGATTATATGAGTTAAAACATGGCCTAATTTTACTTACACACACACACACACACATACACACACCTCATCAAAATATAAAAGAATATGATTGCATTACAATCTGAAATACATGTTTCTTCCAGACAAGAGTCAGTAAGCCTCCCTCACAAGCGGATGGTCCCTTCGTATTTATAAATGGCCATTTAGCCAGGACCAATTCAAGAAATGAGGCCCTCGTTCAATTGTGGGCCAATCTAGCAAAAGCCCTCACCTTGGTCAATCTTAGAAAGGAGCTCCTGTAGAACATCAGACAGTGTTGGGGCTAGGGTTCATTTCAATGGGGACTAGGAATTGGTGTGGAATAGGTAGTGTGAGTATGTGTTTGTGTTTAAGGAGCTAGGAAATCAAATTTTCCTGCCTAACAGGAGGACATCGGAGGGAGTCCATGATGTGTCCCTGTAAGGGACAAGACATACCCTGACTCCCTGAGATGCTCTGGTTATCACCACAGAGACCTTTGGATGCTCTAAGTTGTGATACTGAAGCATGAGCAGTAATCATCTGGAGGGCAGTGTACTCTGGGTACCACAGAGCTAAAAGTTTGTAAATGTCTGTTAAGCCCTGATTTTAACAAATACTTCTCCCAAATACTATGATCAACAACAGTTCCTGTACTGGTATTTGAATCACATGCACCATAATGTAACAAGCCACATATATTTCCTATAATTATCTTTGAAATATGAAGCACTATTTAATATAAGCCATTAGTGTTCCAGTATGTACAGAGTATTGCTCTGCTGTTGCTACTTAAATGCATTCCCTCAACCTGTCATAGGCATCTTACTCCAGCTATGGTGCAGTCTAAATGGTCATTTAATGATCCCATGGCATTTTTCACAAAGTCTCAATGTCATAACCATATTTTGGATCAAATCCCAGCAATCCTTCTTACTGGTGCCAGGCCAAAAATAATTTCTGTAGGGTTATTGACACTGAATAATTGATCAGTCCCACCCAAGAGATGGCTGCATTTCAGTGGTGGATGAACCTTTCTCAAAATGTCCAGCAATGCTGGTTAATCTATAGCATGATGATGGCTGGCCACCTTGGTGGAAGAATCATTATTCCACATTAAGAGTAAGTGAAGGAAGATCAAGAGTATTAAAAAACAGGAAACTGGCTGGCTGAGAATGTAGGGTAAGCATTTCTCATGTACATGATGAGATCACTGAAAAGAAAAGTAGTGGTATCTCCATTTATTTATTGTTGTGGTAAGAAAGCTGAGTATGGAAATGTGACATACATATACTCAACAGATCTGCCTCCCTGGACTCATCCTCATGTGCAATCCTTATTGAAGTCAATGGCTGTTCTTTGCATATTGGGCTTCCAGGAGTAGAACTGTTGTGGGTATTCAGAGTTCATATGCAATTACATTTTTTGGAGGTTGGGGGAGGAAGCACTTATATTACTGAAGCATCAGCATCCATCCCACCCACCAGGCACCAGACCACCATGGTTCAAATCTCTCCCTACCACCACCCTGAGCACACATTCCCAATTGAACAATTTCATCCTCAAACCTCCATCAACATTGACTCAAGCACATGGGCTGTGCAATGTGCCTGGAAAACAAACAGATTTAGGTGACTTGGCACTACTGTATCTGGGGGTTGGGGGACAGAGAGAGGAGATAGAATTTCAAAGGAAAAGGGACCTACCTGGGTAGTGCTTTGCCAGCAGCCTTATAATGAGGGGGGTCTTTGTCAAGTGCTCCCACTGATCTCCCATTTGGAAGCTTGTCATATACTCAGACTTGCTCTCCTGGGTAGGCAGGTCTGAGGACTTTAGGGTGTTGGTTATGCAACCTCTAAACACCCCTTGGCACAGATAGTAAGTGTAGATCCTGAATCACAAGTCAAATGTTCTCATGACACACAGCTTATCAAGAGGGCTTCATATACTATTAGCTCCTCAGAGTCACCAAACCAAGGGAGAATGAGCTAGTCAGCTGTGCAGAGGGAAAAGTCTTGAGCCACAGTTAGGAGGTTCTGTCGTGTTGCCTTGGCAATCAATCAGTACGTGCTCTCTGTTATTCTGATAGGGGTCACAGGCTGAATGCCTAGCCTACGCCCCAGAAGTCCCTGGGTAGGCACCTAAATATGTGGCCTGATTTTAATCTTATTCTACAGGTACTTTAGGTACCTATAAGGCCCCGTTACCATAGAATCTCACAATCATTTTAGAACATTAGAACTATCAGAACATTCCTGTGAGGTAGGAAAATTATCCTCATTTTTATAGCTGGGACACCAGGGCACGGAGAGGCTAAGTAACCTGAAGTCACAAGTGAAAGTGTGAAGCCATGTAAGGAGGAGAAAATTGAACCCAGGTCACTCATGAATCACAAGCTAGTACCCTAACCATTGGGCCAACCTTCCTCTCTTACTCACTCCTCCTGATTGCCAGGAAGGCTATCAGTTACACAGGGTTTTTGCTGAATGTGGGAATATTCCATTCAGCCACATTACTCACCATGGCTATTTCCATAGTTTTCTTTCCCTCTGCACAGCACAGTGGGGGTAGAGAAGCAGAGCAACTAAAAACGTCACCTCTGCCTTGCCCTTTAAGAAGAGGTATGCCAAAGGGCGGGGGTTATTGTTTTTAGAAAGCTTTGCCTCATCAAATATTCAAAAGGAAAAACAAGATTGATGTTGGTCAGTTGCTCACAGTTCATGTTATTCCACTGCTTGCCAAAAAAAATTGCTAGGATGATTTTCCAAGTCCCTTTTCTAAAAATAAAGAGTAAAAAGGCAAAAAAGTCTAAAACTCTGAGCTGGAAATTATTACTATGTATTTACCATGCTGAAAAATAACTTTTCAAAATTCTAAATACCACAATCAAACTCTTGGTGCACTTTTAGAAATGGGAAAAAAATAAGCTTAAATCCCAAATATAGTATAGAAGTAAAGATCAAGCTTACTCAGTAACAAAAAGGTTTCAGGTGTGTTTCTGTCACCAAGTAATTGTTTTGAGAGTGAAATATGCTAATATAATGATGGAAAAGTGACTATTTGAATATTTCAGTGTGTCTGACACCATTTGGGGGAATCCTCGCACTAATAGAAAAGACAGCAGGAAAAAAGATACTGAGGAACGTCTTGTTAGGAGATGAGATCAGGAGAAGAGAGAAATAACTGGTGTGAAGACTTGACTTCAACATATACTGAAATGACCTCACTCACGTTATAAATTTGTCTGAATATTAAAATATGAGTGTTTTGGAGAATCTCAATCTACTTTCTCCTTATTGGCTCTGGCTTGCAATAGGAAAGTGAAGCTATTGTTGTGCTCTCAACTAAATCTATTTATACACCAACAATGAGTAATTTTCTGTACTGATGTCCTTTCAGCTACTCAAAATAAATTTGCCTTTCTGGGTGAGGTATGTTAGCAACCATTACAGTGAAAACTCCAAAAATAAAAACTGTATATTAAAAGCAAGATTCTGCTCCCAATTACATACAAGTGCCAGTGACTTACTGAAGTCATTCTGGAATTGCATGAACATAAATGGCATCAGAATCTTGCTCCATATCTTTTAAATTAATGTTTTCACTGCTGACAAAATATGGAATGTTGACAGTCCAAAATATAGCATGAAGTATCTTGAATTGTATGTGAAGGACTTCATTTCAGCAGCTTGCAAGAGCATTGCTGGCCAGGCATATTAAGACATAGCTATGCTTGAGTCCCTCCCCACCCAGGAAAAGACAATGAAATTATGCTATCAAGGCTCAAGACAGAAGTAGACCTTTTTCTTCTTGAATTTGTCTACGAGATTTCTCTCCTTCCCCAAAAGAACATATCCAGAATGGTTATGGTGACAACTTAGAATTTGTTGGATCTACTGAAAAGTGGGGGAAAAATCAACTTAATGGAGTCCTTCAGCAGAATTACAGATAGAGAAATGTGAATGTCTGAATCTACAGGGATCAACTCATATTGGCATCTCATAGCTTGGTCTGTCTTTTAAGGTAAATTATGTGCTCCTGTCTTGCAGTTACGTAGGGCCTAATTTAGGGTCCACTTAAATTGACAGGATTCTTTGGATTGACTCCAGTGGATTTTTCCCTTAAATGAATTCTATTACTTACTATCTTTCTGGCCAAAGAGAATGTGCTGATGCTGTTTAAATAAAATAGAATGTTGAATTTACCATCAGTTGAAAAAGTACTTTGGTGGGCTGTGTTCATGTGATTCAGTCCTCATGAGTGACCTTTGCACAATATAAGGTAATAAAGATGAAGTATCATCTGTTTATAAACATCTGAAAAATATGAACAGGTGCAGATCTTGAAAAGAATTTCCCAGGAATCTTATGGATAGGGATAAACAAACCATGGGATGTATTTTGTGAAGGAGTTCATCAGGTTTTCAAATCGGCTGCATGAACAAAATCTCATATTGTGTGGCTCATCTAGATACTAATAAAGCACAACAGAATGGACCTCAGGTCTCAGATGTTTGCTCATTGTCCAGGAAAGGGACACTTATAGCATGTGTGTCCAATAGTAAATTGGTTGTCTCACAATTTTATCCAAACATGTTATTTAATATAGTCATATTTCTCAATCTATAGTTCTACAGAAGGGCACCAAAAAGAGTGCTTTGCCCATCCTAGGGGCAATCAGTGGGTCTTCTTGTGTTGGCAACTAAGGTAATCAGGAATAACTGGAAACACTTCTCAGGTCTAATTTTCAGCTTGGTTGACTACAGAGGGAGAAAGACAGCAGTTAAAATAAGGACGAGTAGGGTGACCAGATGTACTGATTTTATAGGGACAGTCAAATAATTGGGGCTTTTTCTTCTATAGGCTCCTATTACCCCTCAGTCCCTGTCCCGATTTTTCCCAGTTGCTATCTGGTCAGCCTAAGGAGGAGGGTATAGTAGTGAACAGCTGCCCCTCATCTGCTTTAAGCAGAGGGGAGCTTCTGTACACTCTGGTTTGAATTAGTGCATGTGTATGCTCCCCTTGGCTGCAGGGGTGAGAGCTCCCCCTGCTGGTTCAATCTACTTTTCGCCACTGAGGATGTAGTACCATTTTCTTTACGTTGTTCCTGCAATTTTGAAACGTAGCTTTGATGAACCTCCTACCAGCTTAGGGCCTGATCATGCTCCATTATCAGCACACAGAGATCTTCCTTGCACAGAAATTATCCTTCCCTTGCAGAAAAATGTGTGTGTGTTTGCATGTGTGTGGTGGGGAGAAGGAATGTTGAGGGATTCACCTCCATGGAACTGCCCCCCTTCCCAGGAAGTGATTGCATGGGCTGAGAATAGGCCTGTACTGAGTGGAGGTAGAACTGAGGGGGGAAACTCTTTCCCTCAACAGCCCTGCACAGATTTATTGGGAAAAGTAATGGACTATATTATCTGTTTTGTGAAGCCCCTGCCTCTTTTTAGAGGAGGTTCCTAAAGTCCCGCTACCAAGAAGAGGATAGGAACAATGTGGGTAGGGAGGGATTACCACAAGGGGATTCTTTCTTGGTTTTCATCACCCTTCTATATAGGTTCTTAGGTCATGCTTATCACTCTATCTGAGCACCCTTAGACCCCTTTCTGTCGGTTTTACTGTGTACAAGGATGAGATCCAGCCCACTGACTGGTATAATGGAGATCAAGACTTGGTCATAGGCTTCCATGGCTGATGCACCACTTGACTAATAAATTGATTTAAAAAGATGCAAGAAGAACCGCTCTTAGTCCACAGTTTCCACTCTGTTGGCAAGCTAACCATTGCCCTAAGTCCATCGTTGTCTGAATTACTTTCCAATCCTCTAACACAATTCTAATTTACTATGTCCATGTCTTTAAAAAGAAAAATTGTTATGATGATGGCTAAAGAAAGCTGAATTCCCAGGGGGAGCATCACAATCTCACATCAGGAAACTGACCACCTTAGTTAAAAGTTAAATGTTTGACATGAACTCGAGACATAGAAAAATATGATTCAGTCTTTCAGCGACTAGTGTTTATGAAAGCTTGAAAGAGCTGAAAGCCCAGTATGATTTATATCATGGGAATTGGTATGCAACTTTAAACATGTTCTTTTTTCAAGTTAGTCTTGTCATCCATAGATAAATATAGATTAGGACAAACCAAAATAAATGGGTGGGTAATAAAATCCACAAAACTAACCATAATGGAAGAGTTTGTCCCTCTATTCAACAGCAAAAACAGCATCTTACTTGGTTTAAATAGCTAGTTGGGGTAAAATAAGTATTATTGGAGAGGAACGTTTAGCCAGTACGATACAAACAAGTCAAAAAATAGCCAGAGTACAACCACATAAAATAAAATGTTGACCAGATTTAAATATAATTGGTCACCCACCCATGTTTTTGGATTCTTATTATTATAGCTTAGGAGGCTTTGTAATATACCTTTGGAGAAAGTCAAGCTATTTCCCTGGGTTTCTAACCTTTGCACTTCAGTAAGATGATCCTCTGAGAATGTTGCTGTATATGACTAAAAAAATAGAGCTGCTTTATTCATGGAGGTGCACCAGCAACCACCACTTCCCAGAAGAAACTTACAAGACAGTTCACCACTCCCGTGTCTCCAGCTTTGTTTGCTCATGTATTTTGAGGGAAATATGAGGGTGAGGCTAGCCTTTATATGTTGAACCATAATGAGCAATTCTATTTTCAGTATCTAAAACAGAACTCAAATATTTATTTATGCCTTGTCACTGGGGAAGATTGACCATACAACATTCCGATATATATCCAGTTAAACTATTAATATGACTAAATCCAATTATTACGGTATTTATACCTTGAGCTGCTGAATACATTTCCTCCTCAGTACAATGTGTGTATTTAACAATGTTATATAGGACAATAGATTAGAAAAGAGTTCATTTTTATATGGGAAATGTCCTTCCAGCATCCCTCCACCCCAATTTTCTCCTCTTTAGTCCCTTGCATCCATAGTAACCTCTCCACACACATTGTGACCCTCTCTCTGACCAAGGCAGGCTAGACTTGGATTCCTCCTGATCCCAACAACATTGCCCTTAGCAGAGTGAAAAGCAAAACTAAAAGCACTCTCATCTCCAGGAGTGGGCAGATTCACTCCACGGTATTCCAGAGAGCTTGGAACAAGATAAGGACTTGAACTTGGTTCCACAAGGTGGCACTGAAGTACTCTGCCATTCAATGTCTACCAGGCTGGGTATGTTCCAAGAACTAGGATTACCATATATAACCCATTCTCACACATTGTGGAATTTTCTACTGCAAGCCTTGCAACGCATCTGGGTAGTTGAAGAGACATCCTATGAAACTTTACAAAGAACAGGAATCCTTAATCATTGGGACAGAATATAAATTATAAGATAGAGAAAAAGAATGTCTCTCCGTCTCTCACATGCACACCCACACCCACCCACACGTTTAGTTCAATATTGCTCTTTTAAAAAATTATAATTGCACATTTGAAGAAAGGATTCTGTTAACTTTCTCCTGCCCCTAATCTCTGCCTATTAGTTTGTCTCTCCCTAGATTGGGAGATCTTCAGGTAGTAATCTTTTCTTTAATGTTTAGAAAAAGCTTACCAAATCACAAACATTGCCATAACACTGCACTAAATAATAGCATCCCATTTTAACATTGTGGATTTGAAAGCTCAAATCAAACCCTGACTTTTATTTGCTTTTTCATTCATCATCTCCTAAACTCAACTAATTCAGTGCTTAAATTTAGAAAATGCTTGAAAAGTCTCCACTTCAAGTTACTTCCAAAGAGATTAGGCACGTATTTGTCTTTGAAGGTAGCAGAGAAACGGATGAATAGTTGCTACAACTAGTTTGACCTGCTGTACATGTTATAGGTCTTTGGTTGGGACATTCACTGACAAAATATTTTTACTGACAAGAAAAGATTTCAGAAAGGAAGGAATATTGATTATAGGATATTCTAATTACTCAGTTGTCCAATGCAATAGCAGTTCAGTTAAACCATGGGGCTGGGTGGGAGAACACGCTCCAGAATACAGAACTGCTATCTCGTTAATTTTATTGAACAACCAGTCACAGACAATCCTTAATGCAGTCCTAGGAAATGAGCCAAATGTGATAAATGAAGTTGATCCTGGGGAGCGTCTCAGCAGCATTGATTAGCAATACGCAAACTGCATAAGATTAGATGGATTGCTTTGGTTTGGAAAACTTTCTCCAGTTTCACCATGAAGTTTGGGGAATTACACAAGCTTTTGGCTCTTTTCCTTTGATGCCCATTCTCTACATCCCGTTCTTTCCAAACCAACCTTGTCCTGCTCTCTCTCTAGACCCATTCTTTACTTTCCTGATTTGACTCGAAATGGCTCCCTTCAATCCCTCTTCCCAGTTCTAAGGAGGTCCTTTAGTTTTGTGATGCTAAATTGAAGAAGGGTGTCAAGATTTGTATTCTTTCTGATGTATTCTTACAGGCTGCTCTATAGTGAAACATCACATAGCATGTGCCATAGCTCGATCCCATTTGCTAAAGAATATCACCCTTCCCTTGCACTTATTAGAGGGATGTTACAGTCTCCAGCTGTCTGAAGACAACCACAAGTTAGCTTGGTCGGGAGACTATTGTAGGGCCAGGAATAGAGAATATCTATTTTGAACTAAAAATGGTTTCAAGTATAGTTCAACTGGAGATATGGTGACGGTCTGTTCTTTAACCTATTTCAGCGATTTGTAGTAGCTCAACCCCTTGATGGCTAGATTTGAAATTCTCAAGACAGTTTATAGTAGAGGAAGCCACACAATCTTCGACTTTAAGAAAGCACACTTGAAAGGAACATGTGTTTCCTTAGAAAAGTTGCTTGAAATTCTATAAAGTGCAGGGTCTCACCATTAAACATAAAAGTCAAGGTGATGCTAAGTCAATTTACAATGAGTCTTCTGTTTGTAGTTTTTTTAAATAATGAGCTTGTAAATCATTAATAATCAGATGAAAACATTTAAAGCATTTACATGAAATATTTACATTTATAACAATGAGTTTGAAGTGCATTATCACCAGAGGAGAGAAAATGGTACTCAAGTAGAGTGTAAACTTATTGCTGCTGAATGTATGAACCCCTTTTTGAACTCATTATTACTGCATTTGTTTTGGTGTTCACTGAACTGTATGGAGAATCAACTGAAGAAATGGGAGAGAGATTTCAGAGCTGGAGAGACAACAAATGAAATGAATCCATGTTGCCTTCAGAGATCTAAAAGGGGAATGCGGGACAGTGTACTTAAGATGCAGAGTACTAAATAAATATATGTAATAAGCAGGAGTTTTTATATAGTATAAACAATTTAGTAAGGAAACAATGTAGCATGATCCTATAATTATGGGTATAAAATAAAGCAAGGATAATTAGTGCAGTAAAGTTTTGTAGTAATTGCAGAGAATATTTAAATCAGAAAATAAATGGCCAGATTATTGTGAACTATATTGATATCACTAATTCATTCATCTAGGCCATGCAGGCAGGTAGAATCAAACTGATGACATAGAAAAGGCAATTTCAAATACTGAACCATTACAATCCCTGAAATTCCAAACTATTCTTCACCCTTCTCTCAGGCCATTGTTCTTTTATCTTTTTGACCATAGGCAGCAGATATTTGAATATCGTGGCCTAGATTCTGACATTTCTCTCACTCTGAGTACAATCATACCCCAGTCTTATTGGCAGTCTCAGCAGAGAGTCCAAGGTATGAATGGGACAAGGAGATTGAACTAATCTCTTGCCTCTAGATGAAGTCCGTCCTCTCTAATAAGTAGAACTAAAATAAGTGTAAACAAAGACCATTAAAGTTATTACCTATTTTAGCAAGTGCATATTCAGCAGCTGTACGTGCATGAGAGTTACTATTAAAAAAGAAATCCTTCTTACTGGAGCTAGTTGAATAATCAAACATATCACCTTTAACATTAGCATTTTTCAACAATAGTTAATGAACACTTCTTTGGCGTTTGGTATATGTTGGAACAAAGTATTTGAGAAATAACAGTAACATCAGTCAAACAATTTATTCAATGAACAACTTTGGGGAAGTATTCAAACTCTTCCGTTCCTTTCTTTAGAAACTCCAACTAGTCCCATTGATGTTAATTGGACTACTTATGTGAATAAGGATCAAGGTTTGGCTCTGAAGTCACAATTCTGCAGTCACTTAAGAATATGTGGAACTTAAATCAATGGAAAGTTATGCATGTGATCAAATATTTGCACAATTGTGGGCTTTATTTATTGGAATAAGGAGGAAGAATTTCATTTGACTTCAGTGTTGGAAAAATTTATTTGCAAGTCCCACTGTGGTGGCATATATGCACACAGACATACTGACAAAACAATCTCTTGCTAAGCAAGACACCATTACCACAAACATTTCTTCCTTAGGCAAATGGCATGTGAACTGTCTGGCGTAAAGCACCCCCATCCTTTCATGTATTTATACCTGCTCCTGTATTTTTTACTTCATACATCTGATGAGGTGGGTTCTAGCCCATGAAAGCTTATGACCAAATAAATTTGTTAGTCTCTAAGGTGCCACAAGGACTCCTTGTGGGATTTTTTTTTTGGTCTGGATGGGAATAACTGAATGACATCACATCCAATGACTAAAGAACAACTGGGAGTATTGAAAGAGCATGGAGGAGTGTAGGGGAGAGCAGAGAGAGTATATTTTGGGGCTGTAAGAGAGAGTTATATGAGTCAGTCTGAGATTACCTCAAGTCCCTGCACACTCTTGCCTCCAGTGTGTAAAAAATGCAGGACTGATCTCCTAAACTTGATGGATTACTCTTCCTTGGATGAATCAGGCTAAGGTGAACTCAATCTACAAACTTGGTCACTTTAGTAGGACATTTAAGTCTTGCATTGGGATGCTCAGATTAGACATACAAATAACTGTTTTAGTCACCTAAAATGCCAAGTTTAGTATCCAAACATGGGATCTGGATGTTTTATTAAGATTTCCATACAGAATAATCTGGCTTGCAACATGCACACTGACAGATTGATATTGTCCAGAGGAATTCTTTTGTAAACATTAATATGCAAATGATGAACTATATTGATACCACTAATTCCCATATTCCCATGGTTTAAACACAAAGAACAAATACCAGTATTTGCATACATATGTAATTCTAAAAAATAATTTATTTAGCACACATTTAAAAATACCAATAATTTTTCAAGGGATATGTTGAAAAAAATGTTTAGCATTTCCCAGGAAAATTTCAGTTTTTCATCAAAACAAACCAAAAAAAAATTTTTTTTTTTGGCTTTCAAAAACCAACCACCCTCTTTTTATTGCTGTATTTGTGTGTTTTCTTTTTCTGCATTAAAAAACAAAACTTTTGTCAAAGATGACCAAATTTTCTTTTGGTTGAAGAGTCATTTTTACCAACGTATTTTAACAAGCCCTTAGTAGTTCTCTTTGAGAGCATAATGAGCTTTGTGGATAGGGTGGAATGAGCTTTGTGGATAGGGTGGAAGCAGTAGATGTGATATATCTGAACTTCAGTAAGGTTTTTGATACCGTCTCACATGACCACCTCATAAGCAAATTAGGAAATTCTAACCTAGATGGAGCAACTATAAGATGGGTGCATAACTGGTTGGAAAACTCCACTTAGGAAGGCACAATCAATAGCACACATACAAAATGGGAAACTACTGCCTAGGACTGCATGCTGTGAAAAAGGGTCTGGTGGTCATAGTGGATTACAAACTAAATATGATCAACAGTGTAACACTGTTGCAAAAAAGCAAACATCCTTAGCAGGAGTAAGTAAGTAAGTAAGACACAAGACTCTACTGTGCGCTGATTAAGCTCAGCTGAAGTAGTTCTGGTTGCCACATTTCAGGAAAGATGTGGACAAATTGGAGAAAGCCAGGAGAAGAGCAACAAAATGATTAACGGTCTAGAAAACATGTCCTATGAGGGAAGACTGAAAAAATTGGGTTTGTTTAGTCTGGAGAAGAAAAGACAGAGGGGACATGATAACAGCTTTGAAGTACATAAAAGATTGTTACAAGGAGGAGGGAGAAAAATTGTTCTTCTTAACCTCTGAGGATAGGACAAGAAGCAATGGGTTTAAATTGCAGCAAGGGTGGTTTAGGTTGGATACAAGGAAAATCTTCCAAACTGTCAGGGTGGTTAAGCACTGGAATAACTTGCCTAGGGATGTTTTGGAATCTCTGTCATTGGAGATTTTTAAGAGCAAGTTCCACAAACACCTGTCAGGGATGATCTAGATAACACTTAGTCCTGCCTTGAGTGCAGAGGACTGGACTAGAAGACTCCTGAGGTCCCTTCCAGTGCTATGATTCTATGTTTGCTTTTAGAACTATTTTTAACACTGAAGTTTATCTACCAAAATTCCTTGACAGTATTGAGCCAAAACATCAGCTGGTATAAATCAGAATACCTCTACTGACTTCATTATACCTGCAGAGGATCTGGCCCATTGAGCTATATTATATAATAATAAGCACTATAGTTACAGTTTAAATTGGCTAAGGAATAATTGGTAGGAAAATTATTGGATAAACTTACTGTCTTTCTGTTCAGAGAATATCTAGGAACAGTTACCATTTTTTTTTCTTTTTCCTTTCTTGGCTAATCAAATTTATTCAGCACATTTTAAAACTCTAATCTATAGGTTGATTGTCAGCTAAATGTTCAACTCAACATTCAAATCTAAAATTGATGGAAAATTGATATTTTTTTCCCCATGGACGATGATAAATGATAAAAAATCATCTAGTCTATTTTTCATAGAAAGTTCCCACTTTACAGAAAAAAACAAAACCTGAACTTAAAAAAAAAAAAATTTTCAGTAGCTGGAAAATTCTGTACCTTACTCCCCAAACTGATAATTTTAAGAAAGTACACATTTTCTGTAAAAACATATTTAGTCAAAAACTCAATTTTCTGTGAAAGAAAAGTTTCAGCAGAAGACTATCGAACAGCATCATTCTAAAGGCTAGCTATTTTTCTCAGTTTTGGTATTTTTTTTTTTTTTGAATGTACAAGCATTTCTGGCAACAGCAACCATGTATTAGAATTTACGATTTTGTTTCTTGGTAACAGTAATGTATACTACTGACATTGTTTCTGTAATGACTTGTATCAGTAAAACGTGACCAAACAAATGTTCCAGAAAAGTAAACCAAGAAGGGGCAAAAACACTACCAAAGTAGATTCATTTAAAAAAAAAATCAAGTAAATATTTGCGAATTTATTTGCAGTATTCATTCAGTTCTAGCTTTAAATTCAAGATCTAGAATAAGTTTATTACACAAATGATCTAATTATAGCTCCAGAACTTTAGGAAAATTTGCAGGATGTATTGCTCAAGCAAGGGGCAAGGTGATGTAGAGGGAAGAATAGACCATTGGAGCTGGAGCTCAGTTTATATAAGCTTTCCTTTCCTACTTCCCTATCATGCAGGGTTTTCTAAGGACACTTCCGGGCTTGGACAGCAGACTGACCTGCTGTGGAGCTGGTATTCAGACTGTCAGTGTGCAGCAGAGGTGCTGGAATAATTTTTATAGTGGGGGTGCTGAAAGTGGAAGCCATGTATTTGTTGTTATAACTATTTCAGGACTGGGGTGCAGTACCTGGTTCCCAGTACCCCATGTCTGCAGGTCTCAAAGCTCTGGGTACTCTAAGAGGGACAGAGTTTAAATGCTGCCAGGTACGGAAATCAAATTTTTGAATATGTGATAAGGAATCTTTTTGCCCACTCTTAAGTCCTTCTTCTAGACATTGTGTTTGCTTTTAGGCCAACTAATTTGGCAGTCTCTGCTGAGTTCCTCTAAACAGCAGCTCATCACAAAACCAGAAGAGAATAGTGTATTTTACCACACGCAACCTCTTTGGTGAGGCGGGGACAAGCACTGACAATGCCTGCATTGTATCTTTTACCATATAAAACACCCAATCTGTGCGAGTATTGCAGTTGGGAACCTGCAGTATGGAGAAATTTAAGTTAGCTATCTCCATTGTTACAGGCTGTCATCTTTCAGCACAGACCAGCCATTAATCATCCAACAATCATTCATTCATCCTTTCAACGAAGCATTAAACTGTGGCCCTTTCTGCCTGTCTCTGGTGATGATCCAGGTGGAATTAGAAATCCCAGTCTGCTTTTCAAAAAGAACGGGATCACCCAGGTGACCCTTCATAATAAAAGAAAAAACTATTTCCGTTGTCCATAGCTACCTGTAAGCTATTGCTGAGCACATAATAGGCACCACATTTACCTCCACAGCTGTTGCTCCACCAGCATTTAACTGGTTCATCTGTACAGTGGTTTGGGATACCCTGAGTATGAGAAATGCTATGAAGTCAGATTCTTTTATCACTTACAGAACCTGGACACAGGGCTGGCTTTAGGAAGTGCGGGGCCCAATTCGAACAGTTTCGGTGGGGCCCCGGCAGGGATGACTTAAAAAACAAAACAAAACACGTGTGGCTGTACTCACTGGGCGGTACTCCGAGTCTTTGGCAGCACTTTGGCAGCGGGTCCTTCACTCACTCCAAGTCTTCAGCAGCACTGAAGGACTTGCAGCCAAAGTGCCACTGAATACCTGAAACGCCGCCAGGTGAGTAAAAATTAAAAAGGCGCCTCCAGCCAGGGAAGGGATTCTCACTGGGTGCGGGGCCTCTTAGGCGCGGTGCCCGATTTGGGGGAATTGGTGGAACAGGCCTAAAGCCAGCCCTGCCTGGACACATTCTCAACCAAAATTGCATAGTGCACCTGTGATTCATTTAAAAGGATTCTCATCTTAATGCAGCAATCTGAGCTACATGCCTTCATCTCCATTCATTGAGAGGAGTGGATACGCTAAAAATCACTAAGCACACATGAGCAGCAATAATGGGTGGAAGTCACAAAACATGCACAAATCTTCCCTGTTTGTCAAGTCTTGTGTGTAGACTTGTGTGAATTAATATACTCTGGGCTAGCTGACTTCTCATTCTTCCTTTTGGGCCTGCTAGATGTAAAAACATTTTTAAGGGGCCCACCCAATTATTTTCTTAACTGAATTCAATTTTCTTTTGACATATATTGTTTAAAGTTATCACAATAGTAAATATAATGATAATATAATACAGCCATGTGAAGTTCTACTTACTTTGGGCAAGTAATATTTTTAATGAATTATTTATTATCTATGGACTTGATCCTACATATACTTGGGCCCATATTCCAGAAAGCACTTAAGCACTTGCATAAGACCACTTTTCAGACTGTTTAAGGGAGTTATGCTGTGGAAAGTCAATGGGATTTGGGTGCCTGACTCCCGGAGGCTATTTTTGAACAATCCAGAAGAAGACACTTCAAGCTCATGCTAAGCTTGTGCTTTTCTGAGCTAGTGCCTCAGTGGATGTACTCATGTGAGTGAATTTTGCATTTAAATGTTTGCAAGACCAGGGCAGAGGATTTTACATCAAGTTCACCACCACTTTATCTAAGTGGTAAATGGAGGAGAGAGGTCTGAATAGGTTTTGTAAATTTGCATGACAATTTCACAATTCTATGTAGTATCATCACAACATTGTATGGGGGGAGGGGTAAAAGGGGATTAGAAGTAGAGGGACAGGTGAAGAAAAAGTTAGAGAGAAATACAGGTACGTATTACTCTTCTTTGGCTCATATTTCTATGAAGCCTCTTGGTTGCTTTTGTGTGTGAGAGAGAGAGATTACAATGCTTTTTTATTCACTACTGCAGTTGATTTTGAATGTATGGATTTCACTGATGGAACTAGTGTCTAACTGTCTCCTGATATAGACTAGAGGGCAAGATTCTGATGTCAATCAGTATATCTACACGGCAGCCCAGCATGCCTCCCAACCCAGTTAGATAGACAGAGCTAGCTTCGCTCGAGAGAGTGCTAAAAATCGAAGTGTGGACATTGTGGCATGGGTGGTGGCTCATGGGCTCAGGCAAGCTTGGACTTAGGTGATGAGTGCGTGCCTCACTCATGTTGCACTGTTCACGAGTGAAGCTAGCACAGGTGCCTACCCAAGCTGGGAAGCTCACTCCCTGCTGCTGCGTAGAGATATACTGAAGTAAAATTGGGTGAGACCCTGATCCTGCAAATTCTTACACCCACTGTGTGAAGTCACAATGATGTTAAAAACAGTGTATCTTTGTGATCTCTCTCAGGTGTGAAGCCAATAGGACTATTCACACTGTGCAAAGTGAAATAGGTCTATGCAGGACTAGGACAGTAAATGTAGTGACCTGGCATAAATGACTGGAGAATTAGATCCTAGGAATTTGAATACAGTGTGCAGATCTTTATTTTGTTTGATATCATTATTTTCGTAGGCACAAATCTTTCTAACATGCAGTACTATACACAAATATATGGCGACAGATGCAGGACAACTGCAGACTGCATTTACTGAACTGTTGGCTATAAAACTAGGAATAGTACTCCCCAAATGCAAATCTGCATCAGGTGACATTTAAAATGCAATGGACTCTGGAAATGAAAAAACAAAAACAAACAAACAAACAAAAAACTAAAAAACCTAAGAAAATGAAGTCATGGTGAAGGCCAAAGTGAAATCAGTGAGGAAACTAAACACATATTAGATTGCATTGGTGCCTAGTGTCAAAACAATGTGTGTTCTGTCCACAAAGAGCAAAAGAAAAAGGCCTGCAACTCACCACTTGATACATAGCTGGCTGTTTGACCAATGATTTATATGTAAGGTGCCTAAGGTATCCGCTCTCAATTTTTCTGCAATTAAGGAGGGCAGGGCAGGCTGGTGACAAACGGTTTTCCTCCAGCGCTTTTGGCTTTAGCTATTATCCCTTAGATATCTTTAAACTAATTCATCCCCTTTTAGAACCACAGGTTTGGGTTGATAAATCAAGTGAGACCTGTGTGTGCCGTGAGCTGATTACAGGGTCATTCCTTAACAGAAATATTTGACCATAGTTTCCCAACTTCATATTTTATCTAGCAGCTGGTGATGTATCATCCCTAATCCAAATGCAAAGTATCAGGAAATAAAAGAAGGAGGCACTGTTTATAATAAATCACTGACAGGGAAACCTTGACCTTTTCATTTCCTACAAGGTATTTCATTGTTAGACCACAGACAAACAGAATTTTTCATCTGGTGCTTAATATGCATCAGAAGAGAACAAAGGTTTATAAAAGAAGAACAGCAGGGTAACGCTTCCACTAGAGAACACATATCTTAATAGAGAGCTAAAAGATTGTGTTGTTAATATCACTTTTTTCCTTAAGGATCCTATATTTTTCTGATTAGGTCATATTTTAATAATAGAACTTATTCCCCTACTTGCATTCTTGCAGAATAGTAGAGATTTTCTTAACTTTAAAAATAGCTGTTTAAAAATGTGTGTTATTTTTAAGAAAAATGCTCATCCTAGAAGCTAAGGTGAATGACAAATTAATTTCATGAAAATCTATGGTTTTAGTAATGCTCAACCCTTAAATATTTCAGCAGTGTAAATTCTAATACATGGTTGCTGTTGCCAGAAATGCTTGTACATTCAAAAAAAAAAAAATACCAAAACTGAGAAAAATAGCCAGGCTAAACAAATCCCTAGTACCCTGGTAACCAAATGGCAGTTGCTCCAGGTTAATCAAGGCACCTGGAGCCAATTAAGATCTTTCTAGAAGGCAGTAGAGATAGCTACTTTAATTAGAACACCTGCAGCCAATGCAAAGGCAGGCTAATCAGGGCATCTGGCTTTAAAAAGGAGCTCACTCCAGTCAGGCAGGGAGGAGCCAGAGGAGAAGGAGTGTGTGTGAGGAGCTGGGAGCAAGAAGGCAAGGAGCTGAGAGTGAGAGAGTAACTGCTGGAGGATTGAGGAGGACAAGCTTTGTCAACACCCAGGAGAAGGTCCTGTGGTGAGGATAAAGAAGGTGTTTGGAGAGGCCATGGGGAAGTAGCCCAGGGAGTTTGTAGCTGTCCTGCAACTGTTACAGGAGGCACTATAGACAGCTGCGATCCACAGGGCCCTGGGCTGGAACCCAGAGTAGAGGGCGGGCTTGGGCTTCCCCCCAAACCTCCCAACTCCTGATCAGACACAGGAGGAGATGACTCAGACTGTGGGTTCCACAAGAAGGGAAGATCACTGAGGTGAACAAATCCACCAATAAGCGCAGGACCCACCAAGGTGGAGGAGGAACTTTGTCACAATGTATATAAAACACTCACATATACATAATAAAATTGTTATAATAAGGTAGAGATCTAATCTTCCATCTACATGCACACAACTTCCATTCCTGTTGATGGGAGTTCTGTGCATGTATTCACCAGAGAACAAACCCCTTAATTTTCAAATTACAATCCTATCTGCTGTAAATTTGAATCTCTTTTCCTCCTAATTCAATTTGCCTTCCTGAGAGTGTCCCTCACAGGACATGAATCACTTTGCAAAAGGCACCTCTGTATGACAGCCAGAGGAAAGCTTCTCTTCTTTTTAAAGATCAAAATAAAGTTTGTGGTAAAACAAAAACAAAAAAGCATCCAAGAAACATGGTATGAAAAAGTAGTATAGATGTTGGTCAAATTATCAGATCTTCAAGTTTCACTTGCAGCTAAAAGAGAATTTTTCTTTGGTCAAAACTGATCTTGATTACTAGCGAAATTGACAAAACTACACCAGAAGCAAGAAAAGTGAGTTTCATGAAAACATGAATAAAGGGTGAAAATCAAAACTGAATTGTTTTGTATATGGTAAACAAATCCTTACATAGCTCTGCTAACAATACTTATTTATTCTGTATCTTTTTTTATGCCACATTTACTTTACTCACATAGTATCATTCCACATAGCACAGTCCTTCAGATAGGCAAGAGTCTGTTCAGAAATGTGAGTGCTGGGAGAAACTTGTCTAGCAACACCAAAAACAAGACAGAACTCATTGGGTTTCATGGTACACTAAAAAATCAGGCCAAAGTCATCTGATAAACTTTTCAGGAGAGTGGTGGAGAAATTTTTTTAAAACAGCATCGATTTATGTTCTTGGCTATAAATATACATGATACTAAGTGGAATGTGTTTAGATGATAAATGTGATGGCTGTCATCTTGACTGGCATGCCAAGGGGTTGAACCAGGGATGTCGAGAGCAAAAAGTAGGGGTTGCCACATCTTGAGCTAAAGCTCCCTACCTGTTGCTGTAACAACTCGTACAATCTATAAACTATAGTCACCTGTAACACATCCATATCAGTAAATTACATGACCACACAAATATAGTCTCAGCTGCCTGAGTTGGCAGGGATGGAGTTGGGACAAGTGGACTTCTTAGGTGGGCTCATACCTTGATTTCTCTTTCTCATCACTTCTGACTTTCATCCTTTACTGCCCACAGGCGTGGCAATACCGCAAGTCTGAGAGGGACATATAGGGGAGCCAACTCTCTTGATCTGAGTAACTCTCATGATTTTGGGTGTTTTTCTTAAAGCTTCCACCCCTTAAGCAAGGGACTACAGTAGAATCTCAACTTCCACTTTAAAGAAAGGTGTCTAGCCCTCCTGTTGCTCAGAACAGCTTGAAAATGTGACTTCTAAAGGCTCAAAAACCAGAAGGCAAATCAAACCTCCACATTTACTATTTAAAAAAAAAAAACATGCATGATTTTTAGGCCAATCACACAGGTTGTGTTTTGCATACCTGGGATTGACAATACTACCACACATCTTTACTGGGCTATATTTCCATCCAAAGGAGTATAGGGAATCACTGCCTGAAGTCACCTTAAGAGAATGTTTCGCTCTTCCTGAGGGAGACCTTTTGTTTCCTTCTGTAAGGGCCATTGTTCCTCTCTAAAGGTATGTGTACACTGCAATTGCTGGGTGTGGCTGCAGCTGGAGCTGAAATACCTGAGCTAGCTTTAGTCTTGCTAACTCTGGTCCCAGAACAGAGAAGCTGCAACAGTGCAGGCTTTGCAAACCTACTCAGAACCCTGGGTTATTACGCACGGGGCTAACTTGCACTGAAGCTCACATTGCCATCGTTTCACTGCTCCAGGATCTGAGATAGCAAGATCAAAGCTAGCTCCAGTATGTTGACTTGAGCTGCAATCACACATCATGCCTACAGTATATATACATACCTTAACTTGCTCAGGGCAAGAACAAGTGTGCTACAGGGCAGCCAGATGCAAAAGCATCTATCTCTAGTACTCTGATAGTCCCTATTTTCCCCCATGTTTCCCCCTGCAGCATCTTTTATTCCACCTCCTCACAGTCTGCAACAGCTGTTAAACTTCTGCTCCACAAGACCTACCTGAACCCTGAACTTTTTTCTCCAAAAAGGAGCAGCTCTGGGATACAGAGGGGTCATTGGGGAGAGCATGTGCAAAGGGCAGTTCTTCCCTCCAGCAAACAACCTTCTTCTCTGTAATGAGACTTGAGCTAAACAGCTTTGATCTCTGCTTGATCACTTGGCCAACAGCTATCCTCATGCAACCCAGAGCTCTACCAAAACACTGCCCAGACCTCTGCCCAGATACATGTCCAAACTGCAGCCCCTCTAAACAGTATCACTCCCTCCCATTTTCTCTTTGGAGGGAGACTGTGCAGGGCAGCTTTGGAGGCAGAACAGGGGGCATGCCCAGTGGAGCTGTAGTTACACAGATCCACCAGACAATCCCCACAAGCTACAGAGGGGGAAAGGATTCCCTATCTTTCATTTCCCTTGGTGAACCCTGTATTTATTTCAGCTATGTACTGGTACTGGGATTTGGCCCTATGGAAATACATAGAGGTGCAGAAGATGGCATTTCTCTACCCTCTTTTCTTTTTAGGTTATGCAGGACAAGTGACCAAACTATCTCACTTCCTCTACCATTGTTCCAGGCCTGGAGCTCACAACACCCTGGCCTAGCCTGCTCTGGCTAATATCTCTGCTTCAATACATACCACAATGTATATTAACCTGCAGGCTGCTTTTCTTTACAAATCCCAGCCCCTCTCAGCTCCCCTACCTAGCAAAACAAGACTCAGGGAGACACACAAAAATATGCTAATTATGTCAACTTGGAGCGACGGATGATATGCTAATTATGTTCCCCCTCTCTATTTTAAAGGGCTAAATAGGTTTTCTGTGCTAGTCTACTCTACAAAATTCAATGCAAAGTACAAAAGCGTTAATATTGTACAGTTTTTTGCAAATGTATTAATTATGAAGTGCCAACTACCAAATGAAAATAAGAAGTGATGATACACACAAAGTTATTAAAAACCACTTACATTAACTGAAACGTTAACAATTCCTATCTGGGGGATTCTGCTGTAGCGGATGGGATTACACAGTAAAAATAAAATCTCTTCAATATAATTCTTCAATTATTCATTCATCAATCCTTTCAGGATTAGGGAGGTTTTAAGTCATGGTAATTTGAAAAAAACAGTGGTACTCCTGATCCTGAGCAAACCCCAGCATTTTCCAGAGGTAAATAGTGAAACTTAATTAACAGGTCAAGCAAGTAATCTGAGGGATTATTGTTGCATCTGTTTCTATGCACTCAGAGGGAATATTAATAGCTATATTCTACATAGCACCCAAATTGACTACATGCCGTACAGGATAGATTAGGGAGCCTGTGGTTTTCTGTTTTGTTGTAAACGTGATTCCCCATTCAGAATTTTGCCGCTTTTACTCCATTTACTTGCAAAGTGTGGCAATGTTCCTAAATACAGAGATGCAAAAGGATAGAGAATTTTAAACATATTTTTCTTTCAATAACACAAAAACAGAAAATATAGATTAGGCTGTGTGGTTGATCAGAAATACCTTCATTTTATATATGAGAGCATGGGATCAAGGCAGGGGAAAGGGTGAATCAGATAAAGGAACATAGAGGGGATCATGACGAATGGGAGCTGGAAGGAGGAGGACAGACCCAGGAGCGCAGCTGTCTGGCCACTGTTCTGTCAGCAAATCCAGCTCTGAGTTCTAGACTAAGCCAGAACTTTTCTCCATCTCATTTGTGTATGTGAGGTTTACTCGTAATAACACAATATATTTTCTAATTTGCCTCTGCATTCTTGATTTCTGTGGAATGCCGGCACTTTAAAAAAAATCTTTTAATTAGTCAAAAACTATTACAAAAACTCAAAACAAACAGTTTTGATGGAAAATTTTCAGCCAGTAGATCCTTATGGCTGCACAGAACCCCACTGAAATCAATGGGGCTCCACAGGTGCAAGTTTCTGCTTGTATGGATCCGATTGCAGAATCAGGACCATAAGTCTATTACATAACTACATTCACATTAAGTTCATTCTTTTGCGTTCATCATTCTGTTAATAATGGAGAATGGAGTCAGGTTAACTGTACAACTTTTAAAAAACACATTAGCAAGTATGATTTTTTCTGAGAGGCAAATTTTGTGTGCTATCTGAATCTAGCTGAGTGAACACATAAAACATTCATTTTGTTTTCTGGTACCTGCTCATTTAGTACAATACACTCAGCCATAATGATATAGCTTGCAATTTTATGGTCATGTACGATTCATGCTGCAAAGGACACCATGTCACACAGAAACCTTTTTATTATCAATCACTAGGAAATAAAACCTTGAAGACTGGCATTAATTAAAAAAAGCTAAGGATTTACAAATGCTCTCTCTTCATTCACTACATGTAAATATTCATGGAATATCTGTGGATCGCTTTTTGAAGTATTGATCTTGGAAAAATGAGAAATTGTAAAAGAAAGAAACTTAATTATGAAAGATTCTCTTCTGTTCCTTGAACTGGAATATTTTATATACCATTACTGACAGTTTTTAAGATAATATTGAAATGATTTTGAAAACAAGAGGATGTTCTCCAAATGTAGACTAATTCCTAGTCTTAAAAATGGTTTCCTTGCTTTCCTTTTTGTCTCCTTAACTGCAGTCTATCCTTGGGTTCCAGACAATCATGGTCTTTCTGTGTCTCAGTTCAGTAAGGTATTTAACCATGTGCCTAACTTTAAGTACATGGTAAGTCTCATTAGTCATAGCACTGAATCAGGGCCTAAATAGTATTTGTTAGAAATGATCGAAGTGTTTGTTATCAAAATATTTGACCCCCAAAATTGCTTTTCAGTCAAAATGTTCACAGAAAATGCTACACTTCAAATGAAATTTTCCAGTTTTCCATCAAAAACTCATCAGTAAAAACTTGTCATTTTTGAACGAGTTTTAAAATCAAATGTAGTTGCTGCAATGAGAAGAGCAGGATGAAGGATGATGATGGGAGAGAAAAATGGAGGATGGTGGGTGAATAATTCTGCATAGTGTGCAAGGAAAAGGTGGTAGTGGTTGGGGGAGAGAGAGAGAGAGAAAAACCCTTCAGGGCAGGGACATGTGTTTGTCAAGCAGCTAGAAAAACGTGAACACTATAAATAATTAATCTTTCTCAGACATTTAACATATGTCATGCACACCACCCCCTGAGATTTGATCATACATTCCAGGTTCCATAAATTCAAGAGTGTGTGGGGTTTTATTGTTATTATTATTATTATTATTCAGTTTTGTAGAACTTGATGCATTCATTTGTTGCCCCAGACAACATACACAACAACTTTTAGATACGATATATAAAGTATAGGCTCAACCTACCCAAGACCCTTCTGGCCTACCCACATTTGTGTAAGACAGTTATATATAATGTAGAAGGGATGCATGAGAGGGTGAATAGTCCTGATATGAACATGGACTCGGCTTTCCTCCATGACAGATAATTGTTTCTGGAATCTGAGCATAGTGGATCTATGGCAGGGTTACACAGTCCCTGCTACTGAATAGACAGATATGGAGTTGAGCCTCTAGTTTCCTTACCTAAAGATAATCATCTACTTATCAGTGCACCTCCAGATTTTGGATAAGCTATATGGTACCAAAACCCATCTTGCAGTCACAAATACCACCATCCTCAAATTCACATGAATGATATTAACCATATATTACGAGCTCCCCATCCATCACATCAGTACTCCTAACCTTCTGCCCCTTCTCTGATTAGTACACTATCCCCATCGAACCTTAATTATTTCACTTGTACATGTCCCTATTTCTATTTTCAAACAAACTAGACATGCAACCACAATTCAAATAATTGCTTGCCAAGTATATTTGCATGCATAATTACCCAGCTCATGGTAACTGCATGCACATTAGGTTTGAACAGATTTTCTGCACACAACTTTTTTGTGCTTTACTTGTTTGAAAACCCATCATTTAGTCTATTTCTAATTGAAAAATACCTAAGGTACTTTGGCAGATATTTTATTTTTACAATACCTGACTACTATAATGTTTGATCATTTTATATATATACACACACACAAGTTTTTCACAACAGGATAGATAACTTGGTTGCTAAAAAAACCCTGAAACTCTGCACAAAGAGATCAGTATTAAGTATCAACAATGGCAGTGGTGGATTTAAAGTTACTCCTTTCCTGTACGGAGTCTTTACTTTCACAGGCTTTTGCTACAACACAACTTTTCCTAACTACAGGTTTGAAGAGAAAATGTAAATCTTGCTATTCTTTTTAGTATGGCACACACAAAAACTGCATTCAGATGGCAAAGAAAGCATCGTTTTCTTAACCATCAAGGAGCAGATGTTTTTCATTTAATATTTCCAGGAGTAAATAAAACTGCCATGGGTGATAAACATGGAGGCAAAATAGTTTAAAACAATGTTTCCTTAACTGTGTTAGAGATAAGTGAATTATCCAGCTTGCCCATCCTTGATTTCTGCATGTTTAAAACACAGTCATCTCTGGCAATTGGCATGGAACATCAATTAACATCAAACCAAGCTGACTTCTCTCAGTTCATTTGATTTATTTCTCCTTTAGCGTTGTTGACAAGCTTAATAACAAGTTACAGAAAATAGCTTGTTTTTTGTCTCTCTTACCCTCTGTTTCTCTCTCACACTTATTTATTTATTTTTGGTTTTACTGTTTTGATCCCACAATCCCACGATTATTTGGCATTAGTCAACATATAACATCATGCAGAATTTTCTGTTCTTTAGCCAGTGCTTATTAACCTGAAACCTACAGTGAATGAATGCCAATAAATATACAATATATCACTAAATAAAACAACGTCAAAGGCTTTCATGTATGAACTCAGCTTAAGAGAAACATTACCAAGCGGCTGGACAGCACATTTGAATTTTCTTCCTATCAGAAACATTATTTATTATTATTATTCATTGATTTTTTAAAATTCTTAATTATGGGTAATTGGATGATGAGTTGTACCACATTCAGTTCACTTAGAAGTCTCTATATTTAATTAACTCAAGATGGTTTTGAACATTTAAATGTCAAAACAACATTTAGAAAGCAGAACATTAACATGTCATTCAATGAACTGTACATTACAGAATGTGACTTACAGAACAACTGCTTTGTGTGTGATGACAGCTCATGAGCTTGGCTTGCAAGAAGTCCAAATTTGCCATACATTTGGGATTAACAGACCACTTGTTGCAGAACTCATATTTGGCTTGATGGTACCATGAGTGCAGGATAGGGTTAGGCCGGGAGTAAAAATATCAAGATTTGAAACTAGTGCCACAATTAGGACCCAGGAAATCTTTTCCCATTCCACGTTAATTATAACGAGTCCAGTCTTTGGATGATTTCCCTCAGCACCTAATGGGAAGGAATTATAGTATTCAAGAAATCAGAGATGAAGGAAAACACCTACTAGGAGCAAATTGTTAAAAAGTGGAGGCCCACGTAGCCATTTAGAGTCTTAACTTAGCATGCACAGTTGTGGTGGAGACTGCCCACAGAAACAGAGGTGCATATTTTTCTGTCTACACATTTATTCCATGACCATCTCCATTTTTAAAAATCATTGGGCACATAAAGTCAGCAGTCCGCCCCACTCTCAGGGTACGTCTACACTACAGGATTATTCCGATTTTACATAAACCAGTTTTGTAAAACAGATTGTATAAAGCTGAGTGCACGTGGCCACACAAAGCACAATAATTTGGTGGTGTGCGTCCATGTACCGAGGCTAGCGTTGATTTCTGAAGCATTGCACTGTGGGTAGCTATCCCCTAGCTATCCCATAGTTCCCACAGTCGCCCCCACCCATTGGAATTCTGGATTGAGATCTCAATGCATGATGGTGCTAAAACAGTGTCGCGGGTGATTCTGGGTAAATGTTGTCACTCATTTCTTCCTCCATGAAAGCAATGGCCGACAATCATTTCGCGCCTTTTTTCCCTGGATTGCACTGGCAGACACCACAGCATGGCGACCATGGAGCCCGTTTTGCCTTTTGACACTGTCACCGTATGTGTACTGGATGCTGCTGACAGAGGTGGTACTGCAGCGCTACACAGCAGCATTCATTTGCCTTTGCAAGGTAGTAGAGATGGTTACCAGTCGTTCTGTACCGTCTGCTGTGCCATTGTAAATTGGCTATGAGATGACGGTTATCAGTCGTTCTGTACTGTCTGCTGCTGACATGGGTGCTCCTGGCTGACCTTCACTGAGGTCGGCCAGGGGCCCAAAGACAAAAATGGGAATGACCCCCTGGATCATTCCCTCCTTTATGTTGTATCTAAAAATAGAGTCAGTCTTACCTAAAATATGGGACAAGTGTACTAGAGAACCAGTGTACTAGAGAACCAGAGAGCACAGCCGCTCCGTGTCAGATCCCACAGAAATGATGAGCTGCATGCCATTCAAGGGGGTGCCCCTGCAACAACCCCACCCGTTGCTTCCCTCCTCCCCTAACCCTTCTGGGCTACCATTGCAGGGTCCCCCCATTTGTGTGACGAAGTAATAAAGAATGCATGAATAAGAAACACTGACTTTTTAGTGAGATAAAATGAGGGGGAGGCAGCCTCCAGTTGCTATGATAGTCCAGGCAGGACATTAAACGGTGAGGAGCAGAGGAGCCCAGCATCCTGCTGCTATGATAGTCCAGGCAGTACAGAATCTTTTCTTTAGACATGAAAGGATGGGGGTTGATGGAGTTCAACCCCTAGTTGCTATGATGAGGACGGTTACCAGCCGTTCTGCATCATCTGCCAGGAATGACTGGGAGTCACTCTTATTTTTACCCAGGTGCCCCCAGCCAACCTCACCTGAGGCCAGCCAGGAGCACTCACAGGATGATGACGAGGACGGCTACCAGTCCTAGTGCACTGTACTGTCTGCCACTGGGAAGGGAAGGGGAGAGGGTGCGTTTGTTCAGTGCCGTGGCACTGTGTCTACCACAGATGCAGTAGACATACGTGACACTGAAAAAAGTCAAGAAACAATTTTTTCCCCTTCTTTCACGGGGGGGGGAAGTAAATTACGAGATATACCCTGAACCACCTGGACAATGTGTTTGATCCACAGGCATTGGAAGCTCAGCCAAGAATGCAAATGCTTTCGGAGCTGCAGGACTGTGGATAGCTGGAGTCCCATCCCCACTCCCTTCCTCATGAGCTGCCATTTGATCTTGTCTTCCGTTACGCTTCTCACACAGCTGTGCTGTGAATCGTCATAGCCTGGAGATTTTTTCAAATGCTTTGGCATTCGTCGTCCTAACGGAGCTCTGATAGAAACAGATTTTCTCCTCATACAGCGATCAGATCAGTATCTCCAACGGTCATGCTGGAGCTCTTTTTGGATTTGAGACTGCATTGCCACCCGTGCTGATCAGAGCTCCACGCTGGGCAAACAGGAAATGAAATTCAAAAGTTCACAGGGCTTTTCCTGTCTACCTGGCCCATTCATCCGAGTTCAGATTGCTTTTCAGAGAAGTCACAGTGGTGCACTGTGGGATACCGCCTGGAGGCCAATACCATCGATTTGCGGCCACACTAACCCTAATCCGATATGGTAATATCGATTTCAGTGCTACTCTTCTCTTTGGGGAGGAGTACAGAAACCGGTTTAAAGAGCCCTTTATATCGATATAAAGGGCCTCGTTGTGTGGATGGGTGCAGAGTTAAATCGGTTTAACGCTGCTAAAATCGGTATAAACGCTTAGTGTAGACCAGGCCTCAGTGAAGGTCTATCCCTTCAATTTAACAAGAAGACCATTAGAAAAGGGAAGATGGGCTGTATTTACTTTGCACATTGTTTTTTGCACAAGTCTAAAGGTAGGCCAGACAAGATTATTTAGGATTGGGCTAGCAAAATATTGTAAAGGAAGCAAGAAGATTGATCTGCAGGTTTTGAAATAACCAATCATCTCTGTGTTAATTATTAGCCTTCTCTGGTATCTGGGGTTTATGGAAAGACATACAATAATTCTGGATTTTGGCAGCTTGAAATATTAGTTTCATCTAGCAAATTGGGAAGAAATGCTTTTCCAACCATCATAGGCTCATCATAGGAAAGGACAGGAAGGCTTTGTAGCTTAAGGAGCAAAAACTGTTGGTCCATATCAGCCTTAGTATTCAATGTACTAGCTAGAACATGGAAATTATGCAATTTTTTTTTCCAAATTAGATCTGTTGCACAAAGTACCGAGGCAACATTTTGTAAGCTGGAACAAAGATAAGAAACCTGATTGTACTTTGGTAATGCCAAATATTGAGAACCAAAGAATTTACAGCATATTTGATCTGTACCTCAAGAACATTCACCCAGAAAAGTAAGTTCAATAGCGTGAACAGGAAGTATTTCAATTCCATGGAATCCAAATATACTTTTAGAAATAACTCACCAACCCCATTTTGGGACTAAAATGAGAAACATTATTCTTGAGATAAGAATGTGCAAATGGCTACAGATGAAGATTAATACAATAAGTGAAAGCATTCGATATTTACAATAATGTTCCCTGTTCTGTCTGAATCTCTCTCTTTTTCCCAGAAAAGAATATTTTAAAAAAATACCAGCAATACAAGTTTTCCATGTTAAATCTTGCAATTTGTTCTAAGAAATCAACAATCATCTTAGCAAATTGTCATCCTGATGTAACCTGCCATTTCCAGAGAGGATTACACATTAGTAGACCCACTTTTTAGGATAAGAGGGGTTCCAAGCAAGAGAAGGGCCGCAAGTTGCTGGAGGCAGAGGAATGGTTTCTGATGGAGAGTTATTTTTAATTCCTACAGACACATGCTGCTTGAAAGCCTATGAGTTTCAGAGCTTACACAGGATTGTGGGTCCCTAGGGCAGATACTTGCTTTGCTTATCCTTAAGGTTTACCCTGTCTGTGAACAAAGAGGCATTTTGATGTTGTCCTGCTTAACAAGAGGCCTCTTTGTTAAAAGCAGTCTCCATATTCAAGGTATAAAGGGCTTTATGGGAACAGTCCCGGTCCCATAAAAGTCAATTACAAAACATCCATTGATTCCAATGGATGCAGAACCAGATCCTGTGGTGGTGATGAAACAACGGAAAGCTAGAATTTTCTATCAATCTCTCGATGTTATCCAAGCCAATATTCAAAATCAAATGACAAAATATTTCCTTGATTATGCAGGGCTTGGAAGCTTGGTTTTTCTGCCAAACTCACACCCTGTTCATCGGAGTGTTTACTGTACTATAGTTGTCTTTCAGTTGGTAATTTATATTGTTTCAGCATCCCACAAAATCTATAGTCATCTGAACCTAATATGATGTCATACGGAGCAGCAAAACCAAAATCATACATTTCTTCCAAAGTGAAGCTAGTCAACGAATATCTTCATTTTTCCCCTCAATTCACTTTGCATTCTTTCTTCCACCCTTGTGAAACTTACCCCCCTTTTCAGTCTGACAAGACATTGGTGCTTCTAGTAGCATATTTTTGTATTTGTTTTCAGCATTGCTAGGCTTTTCATTCCTTCAATATTAGAAGAACTGTTTCCTACAGAACATATTCTAAACATCTAAGAGAAAGACTGATGCCTGGTTTCCTAACTTCCAAAGTCAGAACTCAAGAGTCAGCACAAATGCACTGAAAAAATTTACTGACAACTATGGCACATTTCATGCGGGTCAGAAGAACAACTTTAAGGCCTATAGAGTGAGCACAATTTCCTTCTGTTGTACACCAGGTATTATTTCTAACCAGTATACTTTTGATATGGCCAAGCAGTACTTTGGTACTGAACTTCAACAACATGACAGAAATGTTTCAGCCTTTCTAGTCTCGCACTACAAATGTGAATGGAACTGTAAATCTAGATGATAGTTACTTCCAAATATAATGGCAGTAAGTCAGTCAGGTGCCGTTTGAACAGCATGATGCCCAGCTCAAGTGGCACAAGCCAACACCTATTAGCTATTTCCTTTGTTTCTCCTGTTACTTGTAAAACACTAGGCACTGTGGTACAGTGAATAAACGCTGTTAAAGAACAATAATTTATTATCCCAATAAAGGTAAATGCAATATTTTAAACTTTTTTAAAAAAACAAAAACTGGCCTCCCAAAATCTCAGTGGTATCCCAGCATCTAAAAGAAAATTCAGAATCCCTGGATAGTTTCAAAAAGCTTCAAGAAATCTCATGCACCCTGTGGTGATTATGAGTCTATGCTGAAACAGACTATAATGTGAGGGCTTTTTAAGCAATCTTGGTCAATGGGACATCAACACCACACGGGCTAATCTGAGTTATGAGATCATCAGGTTAATTTCCCCCTCTCTTTCTCCCCCCCGCCCACACTTCCTATTAGCTTTTTT
This sequence comes from Chelonoidis abingdonii, assembly GCF_003597395.2. Taxonomy (NCBI): domain Eukaryota; kingdom Metazoa; phylum Chordata; order Testudines; family Testudinidae; genus Chelonoidis; species Chelonoidis abingdonii. Next base: position 11,699,657 of record NC_133787.1, on the reverse strand, counting down.
AATGCAACTCATGGAACAAAATATCCAACTGTGACAGAATGAAAACCTCATTCAGTGCTTTTACTGCACACTATGACTTGGCATCCTTTTTACATGCTTTCCTGACATGAGTAACCCAGCCACATATTGACTTTCTTCTCAGTAACCAGTAGTCAGTTACATTTGCAAAATAACTCTGGGATACATAGTAGAAGATCAATTTACAGTGTGCACATTCATGCCAATGTGAATTTTTCTCATCATGGAACATGTACTCATATGCACACATGCCAAATCACTATATATATATTTTTTATTTGTTTGCCATGAGTGAACTCTAAAAGCTTTTCAGTGCTAAGAGCCTTGAGATGAACCTGAGCATGTGCATAAACTCACAGGAAGTCTCGTGGAACATAGTCAAGTTGTAGGTAGCCTGGTCACCAAGGCTTTGTGCACTTCAGAGCTCCATGCTACAGTTGAGCATGACACAATAGCTGAACCTTCAGGGAGAGTGAAATGAATTTAAAATAAATATAAACAAGTTAGGAGACTGGTTTGCATCTCAGGAACCCTCAAATGGCCAATGAATTTCATCTTGTACAATCTGTATTTGCAGTCATAATTGCATGGTTATGGACTTTTATTAGTGGATTGCTCCTTCCAATATGCCAATTTTTAAAGTAATCATGGGCCTGTTTCTATTCCCACTCCAACCGACTGTTATGGGAGCTGACTGAATACATACAGAGTGGAAGGCTACATAAATAAGGCCATCTTGCTTGTTCCCATTGGAGTTCTTGCCAATATATTTTCAGATTCTAACAGGGATTCCAGGCATTTTTACTGACTTGTTTGCTTGGTTGTTTGGAAATTCATTGTGTATACTGGAGACACAAGGTGAGTGAAGTAATATCTTTTACTACACCAACTTCTGTGAGAGAGACACAAGTATATTCTGCTTAGAGGCTGAGTGGGATCATCTCAAGAATTCCATGTCAGATGAAATTTGCTCTTGTGGGAATCAGAGGGAGTTTTACCAGAGATAGGACAATGCTGAGCTCTTTTGAAGATCCTACCCTTAATTCTGGGCTTCCTATTTGTACAATGCAGACCACATATTCCCCTTTGCCCATTTGTTAGATTGAAAATTCCTTGGGGGCAGGGACCAAGTCTTCTTGTTTGCTAAAGTTGTATACAAGCACAATGGGGCCTTGAGCCTGATTGGTGCATATAGCCACTATCATAATACAAATATGCAAATACATAATAATTAGTGATGAATGTTTGCAACATGATCTGAGTGACCAGAAATGTATCCGTGGTATCATTCTATTAGGTATTACCAGTCTGAAACTATTATGCAAGTGATTACCACTTTGGACACACTTTTTCACGTTAATCCAACGTTCATGGTTGGCAAAAGACACTTCTTCACTTGTGCTTGGCATTCCTGTTGGCATTTGAATGGTAAGAAATCATCACTACTGCTCTTTAAAGAAGACACCGTGAAAAATTTTGAACAGCAAAACTAAATATTGCCTATAGAAATAGTCCTCAAATTTTGCTGAATACTGTAAATAGACTGATTCACTTCTGAATTGCTACGTAAGCCAATGTATGATGTAAACTTCCCCAAAAGTTAAAAAAGTCTAATTAAATATTGACAACAATGCCAGTTTGCACCTAACACTAGGGTATCCTAAATTTAAAAAAATGATGTGTTGTTCTTATCAGAACATCAGACTACAGGAATGACAAAGCCGGAGTCAATGAGAAACTAAATTAAAGTTACAAGTTAATAGGACCACATTTCCAAAAATGGATTCCAGTTTTGTGCCTGCATCCACAGTAAGTTACAGGTGCCATTATTCAGGCATGATCCATGGTGGTACAAGTAGATGTGCAACCATCTGATTTGCTAAGACGGGATTTGTATTTATGTATCGGTCATGTAGACATTCAGGGTTTCATTTTGAAGAGTTCAACTGTGTACAGTCTTTGTGAGCCTTGATCATTTGAGAAACTATCATGATTGTGCATACTGTCACTAACCAGAATCCAGCTGGAGGCCCCCTTTGAAAATTTGGCCCTAAATGTTAACCAGTGCCTATGGAGTGGGGTGGATTAAAACTGACCTTCATGGTGCATAGATCACTCAACATTCCAGAAACAAGTTTAAGAAATATAAGCGAAGACTGCAGCTCTCTGCCTAGTTATTGGCATGAAAACCCTTAAGATGCCGAGAAGGGATTGAAGAGTAGGCGGGATATTAATATCTAAGGAAGGAAATCAAAAGCAGCCAGCGTGTCTGGCATTGGATTGCAGCATATGTATCTTTATACTTTAAAACCATAGTCAAGAACAGAAGGGGGGAAATTCTTAGTTGAACCAAATATTGCCACATGTTATTGATTTTAAGTTTGCTATCTTATGATCCAACTTAAATGAGCCTGCATTGACCATTTTTGATTTGAACATTTAATGTGGCAGAGTGAAAAACTTGCCAGGAAAATTATCTGGATGTTAAACATGAATTCAGTTTAATAAACAGAAAATGGCAAGTATAATAGCAAAGGTGATTTGTTTATAGTGTCCCCCAGCTCCATCATTTATGGCCCATTTGTTTAGTCTTCAAAACACACAACAACATTGTAACATCTAATGTGTGTAAGGAAATGGATTTAACTTTTCTTATACTTAATAAAGCTATAGCCAACTTGGCTCAGTATTGTAGTGGGATTTTTTTGGGGGTGGGGAAGGTGGAACTGGGAAAAATATTGTACAGTAGCAAAAGAAAAACATAGGATTTATGTAACAGTCATTTCCAACATTTTTTCATTTGGGAACCTCTAGAAAAATTCAAATGGAGATGCAGACCCCTTTGGAAGTCTTCCATTTACTCTGTGGACCACCTCCCAGGGACCTGTGGACACAGGTTGAAAACCACTGATGGAATACATTGGCTCCCTCTAATCCACACAGAGCATTAAAGCAAACCACTTAAGTCACTCCTTCAGCTCAAGTGTCAATGGCCCATGCTTTTGTGCTGAAGATCCCAGGTTCTATCTCAGCTCATGGTATGCAGTTGTAACAACATGATGACCTGCAAGGGCATTTTAAACTCTTGTGGAAAGCAAACACTCAGGACAACCTTGCCCTGACACAGGGAGAGTGTAAGAAGCTGGCTAAACGTATTGAGTCCAACATTCAGAGTGCAACACTTGTTTTAAACCCTTTGGGTAAGATTCCAATCTCAATTACCCGTGAAAATCCAAAGTAACTCCATCAGCATTCCTGTAATGGTGTGTAATGGTCACAACATTTGCACAGGATCGACAGGCAAGATTCTGATCACAGTTACACAGGTGCAAATCTGGAGTAAAGGTACATGTCTACATGCATGCATGGTTGCAAACGTTGTAAAGGATTCTTGACACCCACTTAACCTCCATTTGTAGCACTGCCTAGGGTCACAAGGGTACTCTGATACCAATGGGATGAAAATGTCATTAAAGGTCTATACTGACAGATTAGAAGCATGTGATGGTGATGGAAGAAAAGGCAAATTAAAATAAACTGAACTGTCCTTTGCTGGGGTGGTGGTGGAGTCACATTTCAGTTCTCTAATATTTCTCATCACCTTTAAACAGTTAGTTATTACAGAATTCTTAATTCCAGAGGTACATGACTCAGTTTGCTAGGGTTTGCTTTCTTTTCCTTTTGTGAAAAGTCAGCAAGCCCCCCAATTGTTGCATTTCCAACATTTTCACACACTTGGATATTACAAGAGAAAAGTCCATCAACTAATCCACTGTCAAACTCTGAAGCTATGAAAACTTATGTTCATCTTTTCAAATCAAGTCTTAGAAACAGTCCAATATGTTATTGATCCTTCCCAGCAAAGCATCCTTCTGTGCACTGGGATGAAAAGGATAAGACTAAATGGAAACAAGTGGACCAAATTTTACCCCAAGAGTCCCCTACAAATGAAAGCCAATATCAGAGTGTGAATTCACTGTTACCAGTAAACGGACAACTTACCGCAGGGTGCAATCTACACATGCATTAATTAGGTAGCTCAAGAGAAACTTGGTGTGTTGTTCCCCTTCTCCCACCTTGTGTGTATGTCTTGTCTGTTTAGACTGCAAGCTCTTCAAGGCACTTCTACTCTGTGTTTGCACAGCACTTAGCACAATGAAGACCCCATTATTGGTTGCTCTTTAGACCATTATAAGCATGATTAATTAATTCCAGAGACACAATCCTTTCCCCAATTTTTCATCCCAGCACCTTGGGAAAGGTTGTGCCTTAAAGACATAATCCAGCCATTATATATAAAGGTGAAACTTTCAAAAGCATTTCAGTGTTGGGTTAACTCAATAAAAGTTTTACCATCAACTTAATGGAAGCAGAATTAGCCCACTGCCTAGTCTCAAACTCAAGGACCAGCCTACTCCTATAAAAGGCGATGGAAAAACTCCACTGACTTTAATGGCAACAGGATCAAGCCCTCTCCGTTCAAAAGCACCCAACTATAACATGTTAAAACAGTTTCAAAGATTTACATTTTTAAATTGTACAGATATAGCCACCTTAACTCTAAATTTGTTAATGACACACACACATATACACAAAGTGCGTTAATTGACAGAGTATCTTAGTTACCTCCATACACAGGTAAGCTTCAAGAGTGCATTTCTTAATCTAATGAAATATTTATCATATCTGAGATCTGAAGTGTACATATTCCATTTTTTATGCATACCTTTACATGATTCATGAGATTCACCCATGATGTGAGTTCTTTTCATTACAGTTTGTTTTTATGTATCATTGTTACCCTTTTTACAACCAGACTTACATTGAACTGACAAATATCATTCAGGTACCTCTGAGCAAAGCAGTGCTTACCTTCTGATACAGATTACAGAGAGTTTGCACCAGAGTTGTTCTCTCTGTAAACAAAAAAGAAATAAAATAAATATCCAGCATCATGCTAAATTTATGATGAAGCACAATATGTTACATCAGATAAAAGTTAGATCAAGGTTTTTTTTCCCCAAAATGGTACCACATTTTTTGAGATGGCCTGACACAGGTGAAGCATCAGATTTTCAAAAGCAACTGACTGTCTGAGGAAAGGTACTTTATTTCCCTTGAACTGAAAATGGGTATTATGCTGAGTTGCAATTAAATTTCATCATCAGACTTGTGTTTTTTATATACTCTGAAGGATCTTTGGTAGTCATGCTATTCCAGCCAACCACGTTCGCTTTAGTGGTTTAAGGGAGTTTAGTTGAGTGGTCAGAACAATGGAGTGCGCATTCAGATGTCTGGATTCTACTCCCAGCTCTGCCACTATAACACTGAGACCTTGGGTAAATTACATTGTTTGGGCCTGATTTTGCAGAAGAGGTCAGGGAACGTGAAAACTAGGAAGGTATCTCTGCAACCTACAGGGTACTGTTAGCTGCTCCAGCAGTGCTAGCCAGACCAGAGGTGACCTGGACATTGGAGGAGCCAGCGATGTGTTTCTATTCCCTTCTCTGCCCACTAGCAGCCATAGACCGGTACAAGAGGAGGTTGCATCACACCCTTTTATAAACAGCATTACTTCAAAGTACACACCCTCAGCACACAGTGAAGCATTCTTCCTACCCTTGTCAGCAACCCCCAACAACAGTCACCCTAAACTCCACTAGCACTGCTCTGGCTTAAAACATAACCCCAGGTCTCCAGGTATATCCTCTCGATTCCTCTAGAAAGTGGACACTGGTGCACCTCAAAGGGATCTTGCAAACCTTAGCTACCAAGCACTTGAACAGCAGCATTCGGCAAGGACTGCCAAAATGCAAAGCATTATTAATAGTACCAGTTATTGTTACAAACTAAACAATCTGAATAATTTTGATAGCCCTCCTTAGCATTTCTAGTTTTTTGTCACATGCATGTATTTTAAACGTATGCACTAGAAGTTTGATCCTATAAGGCATTGAACACTCATGAGGTGCTCTTGATTTACCTCAGTAGGAGGCAAGAGCTCAGTGCCTTATGTAATTAGACTTAGAAATACAAGGAGTAAGGAAGAACTTACATGGGCACACTACAAACTCATTCTGAAAGCAGTATTACATCTGGTATTATAATAGGGTGTCTCAATGTTGTACTAAAAACATTTTGGCTTTCTAAACTCTTTGAGGTACCAAAATACATCATTTAATGTGAATAGCACAGAACTGTTTTGGTAAGAAAAAGCATTATTTTAAGCCGTATCCTCTAATATTTTCTCTTTACGTGAACAAATCCCTCCATTAAAATTGGAACCACTCTCCTGTTCTTGATTTTGGAGAGAGAGAAAGAAAACCCAAACACAATCACATTCTCCTGCTTAATTAAATTCAAAGTTTGTTCAAATGCAAGCTATAAGCAGAAGACAGAGTGCGTGTGTTTTCTCTGTGAAATTGGGAATGAGAAGGCAGCACAGCTGGAATCTTAACCAAATGCTAAATTAGTAACAATGTTTCTGTGGACTTAAATATTAAAAGTTAATTAACAATTTATATCTACCCAAATGTAAATATACATTACACCTATACGTAATTCTATATCTAAAATAATATAAATTAACACTTTACCCATACATATGCCTTTGACATATATTTGTTTTACAACACTGAAATAAAATATAAAATACATCAAATATAAATGATCTGCCAAATGGCAAGCTTAGGATTTCATCTTTCCACTGAAACGACTAATGTCACAAACATTTGAAAATGCTTCTGTTATAAGTATGGTGAACTGAGTGCATAATACAGTGTTATTTGCACGCTCATTAAGAGCACTGTTTGGTCAAAAGAAAGACCTATCAGTGCAGAACCCATTTATCCTTCTATACTTTTGTTTCCCCATCTGTAAAATGGGGGTGATTCTACTTGCCTACCTTTTTAAAGCACTTTGAGACAAAAGCATGCTTACATAATAGTTTTTAATGATTCTGCAAAATCTTTGTCTAGTCTAGTTTTTAATGATTCATGCAACAGAGTTTTCACAGCAGAACATTTTGAGATTCAGTCCTCAGAAAGTGGCAGGGGAGAAAGGGACAATATTATTATTAATTATTATTATTAAGTCATGCACCTTCAAGGCCTTTTACAGAGTAAAAAATAAGATGCATTCCCTGCCACAATGCCATTAGAGTCCAAGATTCTGTTTCTGCTCCCACTGAAATCAACAAACGTTTTGCCATTGACTTCAATGGAAGAAGATCCAGCCTAATACAGATGAGACAAATAAAAACCTTAGGGCAGTGAGGCTCTAAAGAAAGAAGACACCTAGGGGAAATAGAACAGGAGTATTATTGCCTGTATTCTTGTGACTCCTGCTCAGGGTTACTGGGTGTTCTACTTTCTAACCCCATAGGTCAACAAGCAGAAAATCCACATCCTGGTATCACAGCAAAGAGATAGTTTTGTCTATGTGAAATATCAGTACATGAATATAGAATTCATTGACTAAATTTGCCTTCAGAACAGGGCTATGACTGAGATCTGCTTATTTTTTCTTGTTTGGCTTCTTCCCTGTTTTTGGCAATTTAAATATGTTAGCTGCTGTATTAAGTGCTTCATTGTGAAGTTTCTCTTCTTTATTTGCCAACTAAAACTAAATATGAGACACAAGTGGCCTAGGATTTTCTATCTAGTTCTCTCTCTTGCACTTTGGATCACTTGGATTGGGCATATTCATCTGATTTCTCCTGGGACGTGGTGGCAAGTACTCTTACTAGCATGCAGGTTCACAGCCCGTCACATCGAGGAGTTGTTTATGTATTCAGAATTTGTTGCAATGGGATGGTGAAAAAATGAAAGGAGTTTCTTTTTAATGGGTGGAACCACTGTAAAGCTTTAATAGTAAACACTTAAAAACAAAGAAGTCAGTGTAAAAATGAATTTCCTCTAGGTTTCCTTGAAGAGCCTTTGATAATATGCCATGCTAAGCATTTTCTCCACTTTGAAAGGCTGCTCTAAAACACTAGATATTTTCCAGACCTGGAACATCACTAAATCTTTGGAACCATATTCCAATGACACTTTTACTTATTTTGTTAAATTAGCCACAGTTTCCAAAATGTGTGTGCGTGTGGTTTGGTTTTGTTTGTTTTTTAAGAAAAGAAAATTTTTCTATGAGGCTTCACATCTCCATTTGTCCAGGCTTCTCTGAACTGGAACAAAATAATCTTTTGGCACTCTTAAGCAATACCTACAAAGTTGCTAGCTTTTCATTAGAAAAAAGTGACATATTTCTCTTCCCTCTTTTACAGCATAGAAAAAAAGTGGCACTGATTTTATTCCCCATGTGTAGCTGAAGAACTTCAGTCTCCAGGTCTGTTAATCTTATGCCTGCCCTGGGCTTTAATTCTATTTAGGAAAATAAAAACCAACCAAATGAGATGCTGCCACTCTGCTCCTAGTTCAAAGGAAAAAAAGCACTTAAACAATTCGTAAAGTATAACAAGGCAGATCAGAAAGAATAAAGGTAAATACATGTTACATAAATCAAATAATCTCTTTCCCATTGCTGTTCATTAAAATCTTCAGAATAAATCAAAATAACATTGCCAAAAAACAGGCTGAGATAATTGGAATTTTACAATCCTACAGTGGCTCATCATGCCAACATCCCACGATGTCTTAAAAAGCACCAACAAATTCAGCTCTGAGAAATGTTAGAAGGAATTCCTTCACTTTGCAAAACTGATGAGTAAACAAGCTGCTCTATTTATAAGGTGTCTGGCCTTCCTGAGTCTTTCTATCTTTCTAGATTCCCCAGTCATAGAGTAAGCCTCTCATACAAGCAAAGCTGGTCAAAAATACTATCATCAATTAAAAGTCATTTTGCCAGTAAACATTTTGTAAGGTGTCCTTTGTGGAGTCATGTTAATTGTTCATGAGAGTTCAGATGACTGTCAGGTATCTGTGAAAATGTTCACTAATCCAGGCTGAAAATAATTCCTTATTAATGTTTATTTAATGCTCAATATAACTATTTTAGTCTCCTGTTTAAACTGTTTTCATTTAAGCAGGGAGCAGAAACAACATCATGTGATTTAGGTGGCCAACCACATACTCTGAACAGCAAATAGTTAAAGTGAACCATCCATGGAATGATATTTGCTGACATTCACTAATAACCTACAGGCTGAAATTTGTACTCTAATTATTAAGCAAATACTTACACAATCATGAATATAATTGTAGGAATGAGGAGTGGTTCACGAATGATTCATGAACATGGGGAAAAAAGCTCAATTCACCATATAAATTGTGTGCAAAACATAATTTGACCAGCATTAAATGCAACAGACATTACACTCAAATTAGCAATCAGAACACTATTTTGTACTTATACAGAACTTTTCTGTTGAGAATCTCAATGCGCTTTACAAACATCTACCTTAAAAGGTAGATATTTTACAAGAGTTAACTCAGAACTCTTAACTTCCAAGTGTGTGGCAAACACTGAGCAATTCTCATTCCACAGAGGGATGCAAGAAAAAGAACTTGGACAGCGTTTTCTTTATTTTATGGATTTTAATGGGAGGTTTTTTTGTAAGTAAAGTGAGCAGAATTGAACCTTTGGGCAACGAGGATCAAATTCTTAAAAGCAGCCTCTGAAATTATGCCTGCAAAAAAGCACTGTTGCTCACATGTAAAAGAAAATATGCAACTTCCTTATCTGTACAGCAAACTGAAGTAGGTGGGGTCATCCATTCAATTTTACAATTCCCACGTCAAAGACTGCTTTTTTTAATATCTGGCTTTGAGCTTCCACCATGAAGTATGCAGAATTGAATTCATACACTTTCAAGAATAGCATCATACATCACTACAACGGGAGGATTTCAATTCATATTGACTTTTAGGCATGGGTGAAGTAATTATTATTAAAAACATTCTCCAAACCCTAGCGCCCCACACTGAATCTGAAGAGTTTTTGAGATTTGGGGAAATTACATAAGAATGGCTGTACCGGGTCAGACCAAAGGTCCATCTAGCCCAGTATCTGTCTACCGACAGTGGCCAGTGCCAGGTGCCCCAGAGGGCGTGAACCTAACAGGCAATGATCAAGTGATCTCTCTCCTGCCATCCATCTCCATCCTCTGACAAACAGAGGCTAGGGACACCATGCCTTACCCATCCTGGCTAATAGCCATTTATGGACTTCACCACCATGAATTTATCCAGTTCTCTTTTAAAAGCTGTTATAGTCCTAGCCTTCACAACCTCCTCAGGTAAGGAGTTCCACAACTTGTTGACTGTGCGCTGCATGAAGAAGAACTTCCTTTCATTTGTTTTAAACCTGCTGCCTATTAATTTCATTTGATGACCCCTAATTCTTGTATTATGGGAATAAATAAATAACTTTTCCTTATCCACTTTCTCCACA